>NC_135501.1:20057157-20381157 GCF_052857255.1 Amblyomma americanum
CTGCGAGAACCCTCCGCATCGCAGACACAGTGGAAGGCCGACACTATATAGAAAGCGTGCGAATGTGCAAGCGGGGCGTGGTTGCTGTGAAAGTAGGATGCTATAATGGCTGCATAAAAAGGCGGAACGGAGACTGGTCGCCGCGAGAACCCTCCGCAAGGCAGATACAGTGGAAGGCCGGCACTACAACGAAAGCGGGCGAATGTGCTAGCGGAGCGTGGTTGCTGTGAAAGTAGGATGCTATGATTGCAGCATAAAAAGGCGGCCCGGAGAGCGGTTGCCGCGGGAACCCTCCGCATGACAGATACAGTGGAAGGCCGAAACTACAACGAAAGCGGGCAAATGCGCAAGCGGAGTTTGGTTGCTGTGAAAGCAGGATGCTATGATGGCCGCCAAAAAGGCGGCACTGAGAATGGCTGCAGCGAGAGCCCTCCGCATGGCAGATACAGTGGAAGGCCAACACTATAACGAAAGCGGGCGAATGTGCAAGCGGAGCGTGGTTGCTGTGAAAGCAGGATGCTATGTTGGCAGCATAAAAAGGCGGAACGGAGAGTGGGTGCCGCGAGAACCCTCTGCATGGCAGATACTGTGGAAGGCCGACACTATAACTCAAGGGGACGAATGTGCAAGCGGAGGGTGGTTGCTGTGAAAGTAGGATGCTATGATTGCAGCATAAAAAGGCGGCCCGGAGAGTGGTTGCCGCGGGAACCCTCCGCATGACAGATACAGTGGAAGGCCGAAACTACAACGAAAGCGGGCAAATGCGCAAGCGGAGTGTGGTTGCTGTGAAAGCAGGATGCTATGATGGCCGCCAAAAAGGCGGCACGGAGAATGGTTGCAGCGAGAGCCCTCCGCATGGCAGATACTGTGGAAGGCCAACACTATAACGAAAGCGGGCGAATGTGCAAGCGGAGCGTGTTTGCTGTGAAAGCAGGATGCTATGTTGGCAGCATAGAAAGGCGGCACGGAGAGTGGGTGCCGCGAGAACCCTCCGCATGGCACATACAGTGGAAGGCCGACACTATAACTCAAGGGGACGAATGTGCAAGCGGAGCGTGGTTGCTGTGAAAGTAGGATGCTATGATTGCAGCATAAAAAGGCGGCCCGGAGAGTGGTTGCCGCGGGAACCCTCCGCATGACAGATACAGTGGAAGGCCGAAACTACAACGAAAGCGGGCAAATGCGCAAGCGGAGTGTGGTTGCTGTGAAAGCAGGATGCTATGATGGCCGCCAAAAAGGCGGCACGGAGAATGGTTGCAGCGAGAGCCCTCCGCATGGCAGATACTGTGGAAGGCCAACACTATAACGAAAGCGGGCGAATGTGCAAGCGGAGCGTGGTTGCTATGAAAGCATGATGTTACGATGGCAGCATAAAAAGACGGCCCGGAGAGTGGTTGCCGCGAGTACCCTCCGCATGACAGATACAGTGCAAGGCCGACACTACAACAAAAGCTGGCGAATGCGCAAACGAAGCATGGTTGCTGCGAAAGCAGGATGCTATGATGGCAGCATAAAAATGCGGCCCGGAGAGTGGTTGCCGCGAGAACCCTCCGCATGGCAGATACAATGGAAGACCGACACTATAACAAAAGTGGGTGAATGTGCACGCGGCGCGTGGTTGGTGTGAAAGCAGGTTGCTCTTATGGAAGCGTAAAAAGGCGGCCCGGAGAGGGGTTGCCGAGAGAACCCTCCGCATGGTAGATAGAGTGGAAGGCCGACACTATAACGAAAGCGGACGAATGCGCAAGCGGAGCGTGGTTGCTGTGAAAGCAGGATAATATGATGGCAGCATAAAAAGACGTCCCGGAGAGTGGTTGCCGCGGGAACCCTCCGCATGATAGATACATAAGACCGACACTACAACGAAAGCGGGCGAATGCGCAAGCGGAGCGTGGTTGCTGTGAAAGCAGGTTGCTATGATGGCAGAAAAAAGGCGGCACGGACAGTGGTTGCTGCGAGAACCCTCCGCATCGCAGACACAGTGGAAGGCCGACACTATATAGAAAGCGTGCGAATGTGCAAGCGGGGCGTGGTTGCTGTGAAAGTAGGATGCTATAATGGCTGCATAAAAAGGCGGCACGGAGAGCGCTTTCCGTGAGAACCCTCCGAAGGGCAGATACAGTGGAAGGCCGACACTATAACGAAAGCGGCCGAATGCGCAAGCGGAGCGTGATTTCTGTGAAAGCAGGATACTATGATGGCAGCATAAAAAGGTGGCCTGCATAGCGGTTGCCTCACATACCCTCTTAATGACAATTGCAGTGAAAGGAAAACACTATTAGAAAGGCGGCCGAATGCGCCAGCAGAGCGTCGTTGGCGGGAATGCAGGACGCTAAGGCGACAGCTTGATTAGACGACCCGGAAAGTAGTTGCCGCGAGAACCATCCGCATGACAGATATAGTGGAAGGCTGACACTATAACGAAAGCGGCCGAATGCGCAAGCAGAGCGTGGTTGCTGTGAAAGCAGGATGCTATGATGGCAGCATAAAAAGGCGGCATGGAGAGTGGGTGCCGCGAGAACCCTTGGCTTGGCAGATACAGTGGAAGGCCGACACTACAACGAAAGCGGGCGAATGCGCAAGCGGAGCGTGGTTGCTGTGAAAGCAGGATGCTATGATGGCAGCATAAAAAGACAGCCCGGAGTGGGGTTGCCGCGAAAACCAACCGCAAAACAGATATCTAAGTCGATGGCCGACACTAAAAAAACGCGGCCGATTGCGCAAGCTGAGCACGGTTGCTGTGAAAGCAGGATGCTATAACGGCAGCATGAAAAGGCGGTCCGGAGAGTGGTTGCCGTGAGAACCCTCTGCATGGCAGATACAGTTGAAGGCCAACACTATAACGAAAGCGGGCGAATGTGCAAGCGGAGCGTGGTTGCTGTGAAAGTAGGATGCTATGATTGCAGCATAAAAAGGCGGCCCGGAGAGCGGTTGCCGCGGGAACCCTCCGCATGACAGATACAGTGGAAGGCCGAAACTACAACGAAAGCGGGCAAATGCGCAAGCGGAGTTTGGTTGCTGTGAAAGCAGGATGCTATGATGGCCGCCAAAAAGGCGGCACTGAGAATGGTTGCAGCGAGAGCCCTCCGCATGGCAGATACAGTGGAAGGCCAACACTATAACGAAAGCGGGCGAATGTGCAAGCGGAGCGTGGTTGCTGTGAAAGCAGGATGCTATGTTGGCAGCATAAAAAGGCGGAACGGAGAGTGGGTGCCGCGAGAACCCTCTGCATGGCAGATACTGTGGAAGGCCGACACTATAACTCAAGGGGACGAATGTGCAAGCGGAGGGTGGTTGCTGTGAAAGTAGGATGCTATGATTGCAGCATAAAAAGGCGGCCCGGAGAGTGGTTGCCGCGGGAACCCTCCGCATGACAGATACAGTGGAAGGCCGAAACTACAACGAAAGCGGGCAAATGCGCAAGCGGAGTGTGGTTGCTGTGAAAGCAGGATGCTATGATGGCCGCCAAAAAGGCGGCACGGAGAATGGTTGCAGCGAGAGCCCTCCGCATGGCAGATACTGTGGAAGGCCAACACTATAACGAAAGCGGGCGAATGTGCAAGCGGAGCGTGTTTGCTGTGAAAGCAGGATGCTATGTTGGCAGCATAGAAAGGCGGCACGGAGAGTGGGTGCCGCGAGAACCCTCCGCATGGCACATACAGTGGAAGGCCGACACTATAACTCAAGGGGACGAATGTGCAAGCGGAGCGTGGTTGCTGTGAAAGTAGGATGCTATGATTGCAGCATAAAAAGGCGGCCCGGAGAGTGGTTGCCGCGGGAACCCTCCGCATGACAGATACAGTGGAAGGCCGAAACTACAACGAAAGCGGGCAAATGCGCAAGCGGAGTGTGGTTGCTGTGAAAGCAGGATGCTATGATGGCCGCCAAAAAGGCGGCACGGAGAATGGTTGCAGCGAGAGCCCTCCGCATGGCAGATACTGTGGAAGGCCAACACTATAACGAAAGCGGGCGAATGTGCAAGCGGAGCGTGGTTGCTATGAAAGCATGATGTTACGATGGCAGCATAAAAAGACGGCCCGGAGAGTGGTTGCCGCGAGTACCCTCCGCATGACAGATACAGTGCAAGGCCGACACTACAACAAAAGCTGGCGAATGCGCAAACGAAGCATGGTTGCTGCGAAAGCAGGATGCTATGATGGCAGCATAAAAATGCGGCCCGGAGAGTGGTTGCCGCGAGAACCCTCCGCATGGCAGATACAATGGAAGACCGACACTATAACAAAAGTGGGTGAATGTGCACGCGGCGCGTGGTTGGTGTGAAAGCAGGTTGCTCTTATGGAAGCGTAAAAAGGCGGCCCGGAGAGGGGTTGCCGAGAGAACCCTCCGCATGGTAGATAGAGTGGAAGGCCGACACTATAACGAAAGCGGACGAATGCGCAAGCGGAGCGTGGTTGCTGTGAAAGCAGGATAATATGATGGCAGCATAAAAAGACGTCCCGGAGAGTGGTTGCCGCGGGAACCCTCCGCATGATAGATACATAAGACCGACACTACAACGAAAGCGGGCGAATGCGCAAGCGGAGCGTGGTTGCTGTGAAAGCAGGTTGCTATGATGGCAGAAAAAAGGCGGCACGGACAGTGGTTGCTGCGAGAACCCTCCGCATCGCAGACACAGTGGAAGGCCGACACTATATAGAAAGCGTGCGAATGTGCAAGCGGGGCGTGGTTGCTGTGAAAGTAGGATGCTATAATGGCTGCATAAAAAGGCGGCACGGAGAGCGCTTTCCGTGAGAACCCTCCGAAGGGCAGATACAGTGGAAGGCCGACACTATAACGAAAGCGGCCGAATGCGCAAGCGGAGCGTGATTTCTGTGAAAGCAGGATACTATGATGGCAGCATAAAAAGGTGGCCTGCATAGCGGTTGCCTCACATACCCTCTTAATGACAATTGCAGTGAAAGGAAAACACTATTAGAAAGGCGGCCGAATGCGCCAGCAGAGCGTCGTTGGCGGGAATGCAGGACGCTAAGGCGACAGCTTGATTAGACGACCCGGAAAGTAGTTGCCGCGAGAACCATCCGCATGACAGATATAGTGGAAGGCTGACACTATAACGAAAGCGGCCGAATGCGCAAGCAGAGCGTGGTTGCTGTGAAAGCAGGATGCTATGATGGCAGCATAAAAAGGCGGCATGGAGAGTGGGTGCCGCGAGAACCCTTGGCTTGGCAGATACAGTGGAAGGCCGACACTACAACGAAAGCGGGCGAATGCGCAAGCGGAGCGTGGTTGCTGTGAAAGCAGGATGCTATGATGGCAGCATAAAAAGACAGCCCGGAGTGGGGTTGCCGCGAAAACCAACCGCAAAACAGATATCTAAGTCGATGGCCGACACTAAAAAAACGCGGCCGATTGCGCAAGCTGAGCACGGTTGCTGTGAAAGCAGGATGCTATAACGGCAGCATGAAAAGGCGGTCCGGAGAGTGGTTGCCGTGAGAACCCTCTGCATGGCAGATACAGTTGAAGGCCAACACTATAACGAAAGCGGGCGAATGTGCAAGCGGAGCGTGGTTGCTGTGAAAGTAGGATGCTATGATTGCAGCATAAAAAGGCGGCCCGGAGAGCGGTTGCCGCGGGAACCCTCCGCATGACAGATACAGTGGAAGGCCGAAACTACAACGAAAGCGGGCAAATGCGCAAGCGGAGTTTGGTTGCTGTGAAAGCAGGATGCTATGATGGCCGCCAAAAAGGCGGCACTGAGAATGGTTGCAGCGAGAGCCCTCCGCATGGCAGATACAGTGGAAGGCCAACACTATAACGAAAGCGGGCGAATGTGCAAGCGGAGCGTGGTTGCTGTGAAAGCAGGATGCTATGTTGGCAGCATAAAAAGGCGGAACGGAGAGTGGGTGCCGCGAGAACCCTCTGCATGGCAGATACTGTGGAAGGCCGACACTATAACTCAAGGGGACGAATGTGCAAGCGGAGGGTGGTTGCTGTGAAAGTAGGATGCTATGATTGCAGCATAAAAAGGCGGCCCGGAGAGTGGTTGCCGCGGGAACCCTCCGCATGACAGATACAGTGGAAGGCCGAAACTACAACGAAAGCGGGCAAATGCGCAAGCGGAGTGTGGTTGCTGTGAAAGCAGGATGCTATGATGGCCGCCAAAAAGGCGGCACGGAGAATGGTTGCAGCGAGAGCCCTCCGCATGGCAGATACTGTGGAAGGCCAACACTATAACGAAAGCGGGCGAATGTGCAAGCGGAGCGTGTTTGCTGTGAAAGCAGGATGCTATGTTGGCAGCATAGAAAGGCGGCACGGAGAGTGGGTGCCGCGAGAACCCTCCGCATGGCACATACAGTGGAAGGCCGACACTATAACTCAAGGGGACGAATGTGCAAGCGGAGCGTGGTTGCTGTGAAAGTAGGACGCTATGATGGCCGCCAAAAAGGCGGCACGGAGAATGGTTGCAGCGAGAGCCCTCCGCATGGCAGATAGAGTGGAAAGCCAACACTATAACGAAAGCGGGCGAATGTGCAAGCGGAGCGTGGTTGCTATGAAAGCAGGATGCTATGTTGGCAGCATAAAAAGGCGGCACGGAGAGTGGGTGCCGCGAGAACCCTCCGCATGGCAGATACTGTGGAAGGCCGACACTATAACTCAAGGGGACGAATGTGCAAGCGGAGCGTCGTTGCTGTGAGAGCAGGATAATGTGATAGCAGCGTAAAAAGGCGGTAAGAAGAGCGATTTCCCTGAGAATCCTCCAAATGGCACAGTGGAAGGCCGACACTATAACGAAAGCGGGCGAATGCGCAAGCGGAGCGTGGTTGCTGTTAAAGCATGATGTTACGATGGCAGCATAAAAAGACGGCCCGGAGAGTGGTTGCCGCGAGTACCCTCCGCATGACAGATACAGTGCAAGGCCGACACTACAACAAAAGCTGGCGAATGCGCAAACGAAGCATGGTTGCTGCGAAAGCAGGATGCTATGATGGCAGCATAAAAATGCGGCCCGGAGAGTGGTTGCCGCGAGAACCCTCCGCATGGCAGATACAATGGAAGACCGACACTATAACAAAAGTGGGTGAATGTGCACGCGGCGCGTGGTTGGTGTGAAAGCAGGTTGCTCTTATGGAAGCGTAAAAAGGCGGCCCGGAGAGGGGTTGCCGAGAGAACCCTCCGCATGGTAGATAGAGTGGAAGGCCGACACTATAACGAAAGCGGACGAATGCGCAAGCGGAGCGTGGTTGCTGTGAAAGCAGGATAATATGATGGCAGCATAAAAAGACGTCCCGGAGAGTGGTTGCCGCGGGAACCCTCCGCATGATAGATACATAAGACCGACACTACAACGAAAGCGGGCGAATGCGCAAGCGGAGCGTGGTTGCTGTGAAAGCAGGTTGCTATGATGGCAGAAAAAAGGCGGCACGGACAGTGGTTGCTGCGAGAACCCTCCGCATCGCAGACACAGTGGAAGGCCGACACTATATAGAAAGCGTGCGAATGTGCAAGCGGGGCGTGGTTGCTGTGAAAGTAGGATGCTATAATGGCTGCATAAAAAGGCGGCACGGAGAGCGCTTTCCGTGAGAACCCTCCGAAGGGCAGATACAGTGGAAGGCCGACACTATAACGAAAGCGGCCGAATGCGCAAGCGGAGCGTGATTTCTGTGAAAGCAGGATACTATGATGGCAGCATAAAAAGGTGGCCTGCATAGCGGTTGCCTCACATACCCTCTTAATGACAATTGCAGTGAAAGGAAAACACTATTAGAAAGGCGGCCGAATGCGCCAGCAGAGCGTCGTTGGCGGGAATGCAGGACGCTAAGGCGACAGCTTGATTAGACGACCCGGAAAGTAGTTGCCGCGAGAACCATCCGCATGACAGATATAGTGGAAGGCTGACACTATAACGAAAGCGGCCGAATGCGCAAGCAGAGCGTGGTTGCTGTGAAAGCAGGATGCTATGATGGCAGCATAAAAAGGCGGCATGGAGAGTGGGTGCCGCGAGAACCCTTGGCTTGGCAGATACAGTGGAAGGCCGACACTACAACGAAAGCGGGCGAATGCGCAAGCGGAGCGTGGTTGCTGTGAAAGCAGGATGCTATGATGGCAGCATAAAAAGACAGCCCGGAGTGGGGTTGCCGCGAAAACCAACCGCAAAACAGATATCTAAGTCGATGGCCGACACTAAAAAAACGCGGCCGATTGCGCAAGCTGAGCACGGTTGCTGTGAAAGCAGGATGCTATAACGGCAGCATGAAAAGGCGGTCCGGAGAGTGGTTGCCGTGAGAACCCTCTGCATGGCAGATACAGTTGAAGGCCAACACTATAACGAAAGCGGGCGAATGTGCAAGCGGAGCGTGGTTGCTGTGAAAGTAGGATGCTATGATTGCAGCATAAAAAGGCGGCCCGGAGAGCGGTTGCCGCGGGAACCCTCCGCATGACAGATACAGTGGAAGGCCGAAACTACAACGAAAGCGGGCAAATGCGCAAGCGGAGTTTGGTTGCTGTGAAAGCAGGATGCTATGATGGCCGCCAAAAAGGCGGCACTGAGAATGGTTGCAGCGAGAGCCCTCCGCATGGCAGATACAGTGGAAGGCCAACACTATAACGAAAGCGGGCGAATGTGCAAGCGGAGCGTGGTTGCTGTGAAAGCAGGATGCTATGTTGGCAGCATAAAAAGGCGGAACGGAGAGTGGGTGCCGCGAGAACCCTCTGCATGGCAGATACTGTGGAAGGCCGACACTATAACTCAAGGGGACGAATGTGCAAGCGGAGGGTGGTTGCTGTGAAAGTAGGATGCTATGATTGCAGCATAAAAAGGCGGCCCGGAGAGTGGTTGCCGCGGGAACCCTCCGCATGACAGATACAGTGGAAGGCCGAAACTACAACGAAAGCGGGCAAATGCGCAAGCGGAGTGTGGTTGCTGTGAAAGCAGGATGCTATGATGGCCGCCAAAAAGGCGGCACGGAGAATGGTTGCAGCGAGAGCCCTCCGCATGGCAGATACTGTGGAAGGCCAACACTATAACGAAAGCGGGCGAATGTGCAAGCGGAGCGTGTTTGCTGTGAAAGCAGGATGCTATGTTGGCAGCATAGAAAGGCGGCACGGAGAGTGGGTGCCGCGAGAACCCTCCGCATGGCACATACAGTGGAAGGCCGACACTATAACTCAAGGGGACGAATGTGCAAGCGGAGCGTGGTTGCTGTGAAAGTAGGACGCTATGATGGCCGCCAAAAAGGCGGCACGGAGAATGGTTGCAGCGAGAGCCCTCCGCATGGCAGATAGAGTGGAAAGCCAACACTATAACGAAAGCGGGCGAATGTGCAAGCGGAGCGTGGTTGCTATGAAAGCAGGATGCTATGTTGGCAGCATAAAAAGGCGGCACGGAGAGTGGGTGCCGCGAGAACCCTCCGCATGGCAGATACTGTGGAAGGCCGACACTATAACTCAAGGGGACGAATGTGCAAGCGGAGCGTCGTTGCTGTGAGAGCAGGATAATGTGATAGCAGCGTAAAAAGGCGGTAAGAAGAGCGATTTCCCTGAGAATCCTCCAAATGGCACAGTGGAAGGCCGACACTATAACGAAAGCGGGCGAATGCGCAAGCGGAGCGTGGTTGCTGTTAAAGCATGATGTTACGATGGCAGCATAAAAAGACGGCCCGGAGAGTGGTTGCCGCGAGTACCCTCCGCATGACAGATACAGTGCAAGGCCGACACTACAACAAAAGCTGGCGAATGCGCAAACGAAGCATGGTTGCTGCGAAAGCAGGATGCTATGATGGCAGCATAAAAATGCGGCCCGGAGAGTGGTTGCCGCGAGAACCCTCCGCATGGCAGATACAATGGAAGACCGACACTATAACAAAAGTGGGTGAATGTGCACGCGGCGCGTGGTTGGTGTGAAAGCAGGTTGCTCTTATGGAAGCGTAAAAAGGCGGCCCGGAGAGGGGTTGCCGAGAGAACCCTCCGCATGGTAGATAGAGTGGAAGGCCGACACTATAACGAAAGCGGACGAATGCGCAAGCGGAGCGTGGTTGCTGTGAAAGCAGGATAATATGATGGCAGCATAAAAAGACGTCCCGGAGAGTGGTTGCCGCGGGAACCCTCCGCATGATAGATACATAAGACCGACACTACAACGAAAGCGGGCGAATGCGCAAGCGGAGCGTGGTTGCTGTGAAAGCAGGTTGCTATGATGGCAGAAAAAAGGCGGCACGGACAGTGGTTGCTGCGAGAACCCTCCGCATCGCAGACACAGTGGAAGGCCGACACTATATAGAAAGCGTGCGAATGTGCAAGCGGGGCGTGGTTGCTGTGAAAGTAGGATGCTATAATGGCTGCATAAAAAGGCGGCACGGAGAGCGCTTTCCGTGAGAACCCTCCGAAGGGCAGATACAGTGGAAGGCCGACACTATAACGAAAGCGGCCGAATGCGCAAGCGGAGCGTGATTTCTGTGAAAGCAGGATACTATGATGGCAGCATAAAAAGGTGGCCTGCATAGCGGTTGCCTCACATACCCTCTTAATGACAATTGCAGTGAAAGGAAAACACTATTAGAAAGGCGGCCGAATGCGCCAGCAGAGCGTCGTTGGCGGGAATGCAGGACGCTAAGGCGACAGCTTGATTAGACGACCCGGAAAGTAGTTGCCGCGAGAACCATCCGCATGACAGATATAGTGGAAGGCTGACACTATAACGAAAGCGGCCGAATGCGCAAGCAGAGCGTGGTTGCTGTGAAAGCAGGATGCTATGATGGCAGCATAAAAAGGCGGCACGGAGAGTGGGTGCCGCGAGAACCCTTGGCTTGGCAGATACAGTGGAGGGCCGACACTACAACGAAAGCGGGCGAATGCGCAAGCGGAGCGTGGTTGCTGTGAAAGCAGGATGCTATGATGGCAGCATAAAAAGACAGCCCGGAGTGGGGTTGCCGCGAAAACCAACCGCAAAACAGATATCTAAGTCGATGGCCGACACTAAAAAAACGCGGCCGATTGCGCAAGCTGAGCACGGTTGCTGTGAAAGCAGGATGCTATAACGGCAGCATGAAAAGGCGGTCCGGAGAGTGGTTGCCGTGAGAACCCTCTGCATGGCAGATACAGTTGAAGGCCAACACTATAACGAAAGCGGGCGAATGTGCAAGCGGAGCGTGGTTGCTGTGAAAGTAGGATGCTATGATTGCAGCATAAAAAGGCGGCCCGGAGAGTGGTTGCCGCGGGAACCCTTCGCATGACAGATACAGTGGAAGGTCGAAACTACAACGAAAGCGGGCAAATGCGCAAGCGGAGTGTGGTTGCTGTGAAAGCAGGATGCTATGATGGCCGCCAAAAAGGCGGCGCGGAGAATGGTTGCAGCGAGAGCCCTCCGCATGGCAGATACTGTGGAAGGCCAACACTATAACGAAAGCGGGCGAATGTGCAAGCGGAGCGTGGTTGCTGTGAAAGCAGGATGCTATGTTGGCAGCATAAAAAGGCGGCACGGAGAGTGGGTGCCGCGAGAACCCTCCGCAAGGCAGATACAGTGGAAGGCCGACACTATAACGAATACGGACGAATGAGCAAGCGGAGCGTGGTTGCTGTGAAAGCAGGATGCTATGATGGCCGCATAAAAAGACAGCCCGGAGTGGGGTTGCCGCGAGAACCAACCGCAAAACAGATATCTAAGTCGAAGGCCGACACTAAAAAAAAAACGCGGCCGATTGCGCAAGCAGAGCACGGTTGCTGTGAAAGCAGAATGCCATGACGGCAGCATGAAAAGGCGGTCCGGAGAGTGGTTGCCGTGAGAACCCTCTGCATGGCAGATACAGTGGATGGCCGACACCATAAAGAAAGTGTCCGAAAGAGCAAGTGGAGCGTGGTTGCTGTGAAAGCAGGTTGCTATGATGGCAGTAAAAAAGGCGGCACGGAGAATGGTTGCTGCGAGAACCCTCCGCATCGCAGATACAGTGGAAGGCCGACACTATGTAGAAAGCGTGCTAATGTGCAAGCGGAGCGTGGTTGCTGTGAAAGTAGGAAGCTATGATGGTAGCATAAAAAGGCGGCCCGGAGAGTGGTTGCCGCGGGAACCCTTCGCATGACAGATACAGTGGAAGGTCGAAACTACAACGAAAGCGGGCAAATGCGCAAGCGGAGTGTGGTTGCTGTGAAAGCAGGATGCTATGATGGCCGCCAAAAAGGCGGCGCGGAGAATGGTTGCAGCGAGAGCCCTCCGCATGGCAGATACTGTGGAAGGCCAACACTATAACGAAAGCGGGCGAATGTGCAAGCGGAGCGTGGTTGCTGTGAAAGCAGGATGCTATGTTGGCAGCATAAAAAGGCGGTCCGGAGAGTGGTTGCCGTGAGAACCCTCTGCATGGCAGATACAGTGGATGGCCGACACCATAAAGAAAGTGTCCGAAAGAGCAAGTGGAGCGTGGTTGCTGTGAAAGCAGGTTGCTATGATGGCAGTAAAAAAGGCGGCACGGAGAATGGTTGCTGCGAGAACCCTCCGCATCGCAGATACAGTGGAAGGCCGACACTATAACGAAAGCGGCCGAATGCGCAAGCAGAGCGTGGTTGCTGTGAAAGCAGGATGCTATGATGGCAGCATAAAAAGCCGGCACGGAGAGTGGGTGCCGCGAGAACCCTTTGCTTGGCATATACAGTGGAAGGCTGACACTATAACGAAAGCGGGCGAATGTGCAAGCGGAGCGTGGTTGCTGTGAAAGTAGGATGCTATGATGGCAGCATAAAAAGGTGGCCTGGATAGCGGTTGCCTCACATACCCTCCGGATGAAAACTGCTGCGAAAGGAAAACACTACAAGAAAGGCGGCCGAATGCGCAAGCAGAGCGTCGATGGCGTGAATGCAGGACGCTATGGCGACAGCTTGAGATGAGCCGGGTAGTGGTTTTGGCGAGAACCATCCGCATGACAGATACAGTGGAAGGCCGACACTATAACGAAAGCGGCCGAATGCGCAAGCAGAGCGTGGTTGCTGTGAAAGCAGGATGCTATGATGGCAGCATAAAAAGGCGGCACAGAGAGTGGTTGCTGCGAGAACCCTCCACATGGCAGATACAGTGGCAGGCCGACACTATAACGAAAGCGGGCGAATGTGCAAGCTGAGCGTGGTTGCTGTGAAAGTAGGACGCTATGATGGCCGCCAAAAAGGCGGCACGGAGAATGGTTGCAGCGAGAGCCCTCCGCATGGCAGATACAGTGGAAGGCCAACACTATAACGAAAGCGGGCGAATGTGCAAGCGGAGCGCGGTTGCTGTGAAAGCAGGATGCTATGTTGGCAGCATAAAAAGGCGGCACGGAGAGTGGGTGCCGCGAGAACCCTCCCCATGGCAGATACTGTGGAAGGCCGACACTATAACTCAAGGGGACGAATGTGCAAGCGGAGCGTGGTTGCTGTGAAAGCAGGATAATGTGATAGCAGCGTAAAAAGGCGGTAAGGAGAGCGATTTCTCTGAGAATCCTCCAAATGGCAGAGTGGAAGGCCGACACTATAACGAAAGCGGGCGAATGCGCAAGTGGAGCGTGGTTGCTGTAAAGCATGATGTTACGATGGCAGCATAAAAAGACGGCCCGGAGAGTGGTTGCCGCGAGAACCCTCCGCATGACAGATACAGTGCAAGCCCGACAAACAAAAAAAGGCGAATGCGCAAACGAAGCATGGTTGCTGCGAAAGCAGGATGCTATGATGGCAGCATAAAAATGCGGCCCGGAGAGCGGTTCCCGCGAGAACCCTCCGCATGGCAGATACAATGGAAGACCAACACTATAACAAAAGTAAGTGAATGTGCACGCAGCGCGTGGTTGGTGTGAAAGCAGGTTGCTCTTATGGAAGCGTAAAAAGGCGGCCCGGAGAGGGGTTGCCGAGAGAACCCTCCGCATGGTAGATAGAGTGGAAGGCCGACACTATAACGAAAGCGGACGAATACGCAAGCGGAGCGTGGTTGCTGTGAAAGCAGGATAATATGATGGAAGGATGAAAAGGTGTCCCGGAGAGTGGTTGCCGCGGGAACCCTCCGCATGATAGATACATAAGGCCGACACTACAACGAAAGCGGGCGAATGCGCAAGCGGAGCGTGGTTGCTGTGAAAGCAGGTTGCTATGATGGCAGTAAAAAAGGCGGCATGGAGAGTGGTTGCTGCGAGAACCCTCCGCATCGCAGATACAGTGGAAGGCCGACACTATATAGAAAGCGTGCGAATGTGCAAGCGGAGCGTGGTTGCTGTGAAAGCAGGTTGCTATGATGGCAGTAAAAAAGGCGGCATGGAGAGTGGTTGCTGCGAGAACCCTCCGAATGGCACATACAGTGGAAGGCCGAAACTATAACGAAAGCGGGCGAATGTGCAAGCGGAGCGTGGTTGCTGTGAAAGCAGGATACTATGATGGCAGCATAAAAAGGTGGCCTGGATAGCGGTTGCCTCACATACCCTCCGGATGAAAACTGCTGCGAAAGGAAAACATTACAAGAAAGGCGGCCGAATGCGCCAGCAGAGCGTCGTTGGCGGGAATGCAGGACGCTAAGGCGACAGCTTGATTAGACGATCCGGAATGTAGTTGCCGCGAGAACCATCCGCATGACAGATATAGTGGAAGGCTGACACTATAACGAAAGCGGCCGAATACGCAAGCAGAGCGTGGTTGCTGTGAAAGCAGTATGCTATGATGGCAGCATAAAAAGGCGGCACGGAGAGTGGGTGCTGCGAGAACCCTCCGCATCGCAGATACAGTGGAAGGCCGACACTATATAGAAAGCGTGCGAATGTGCAAGCGGAGCGTGGTTGCTGTGAAAGCAGGTTGCTATGATGGCAGTAAAAAAGGCGGCATGGAGAGTGGTTGCTGCGAGAACCCTCCGAATGGCACATACAGTGGAAGGCCGAAACTATAACGAAAGCGGGCGAATGTGCAAGCGGAGCGTGGTTGCTGTGAAAGCAGGATACTATGATGGCAGCATAAAAAGGTGGCCTGGATAGCGGTTGCCTCACATACCCTCCGGATGAAAACTGCTGCGAAAGGAAAACACTACAAGAAAGGCGGCCGAATGCGCAAGCAGAGCGTCGATAGCGTGAATGCAGGACGCTATGGCGACAGCTTGAGAAGATGAACCGGGTAGTGGTTTTGGCGAGAACCATCCGCATGACAGATACAGAGGAAGGCCGACACTATAACGAAAGCGGCCGAATGCGCAAGCGGAGCGTGATTTCTGTGAAAGCAGGATACTATGATGGCAGCATAAAAAGGTGGCCTGCATAGCGGTTGCCTCACATACCCTCTTAATGACAATTGCACTGAAAGGAAAACACTATTAGAAAGGCGGCCGAATGCGCCAGCAGAGCGTCGTTGGCGGGAATGCAGGACGCTAAGGCGACAGCTTGATTAGACTACCCGGAAAGTAGTTGCCGCGAGAACCATCCGCATGACAGATATAGTGGAAGGCTGACACTATAACGAAAGCGGCCGAATGCGCAAGCAGAGCGTGGTTGCTGTGAAAGCAGGATGCTATGATGGCAGCATAAAAAGGCGGCACGGAGAGTGGGTGCCGCGAGAACCCTTCGCTTGGCAGATACCGTGGAAGGCTGACACTATAACGAAAGCGGGCGAATGTGCAAGCGGAGCGTGGTTGCTGTGAAAGTAGGATGCTATGATGGCAGCATAAAAAGGCGGAACGGAGACTGGTCGCCGCGAGAACCCTCCGCAAGGCAGATACAGTGGAAGGCCGGCACTACAACGAAAGCGGGCGAATGTGCTAGCGGAGCGTGGTTGCTGTGAAAACAGGATGCTATGATGGCAGCATAAAAAGACAGCCCGGAGTGGGGTTGCCGCGAAAACCAACCGCAAAACAGATATCTAAGTCGATGGCCGACACTAAAAAAACGCGGCCAATTGCGCAAGCTGAGCACGGTTGCTGTGAAAGCAGGATGCTATGACGGCAGCATGAAAAGGCGGTCCGGAGAGTGGTTGCCGTGAGAACCCTCTGCATGGCACATACAGTGGATGGCCGACACCATAAAGAAAGGGGCCGAATGCGCAAGTGGAGCGTGGTTGCTGTGAAAGTAGGATGCTATGATTGCATCATATAAAGGCGGCCCGGAGAGCGGTTGCCGCGGGAACCCTCCGCATGACAGATACAGTGGAAGGCCGAAACTACAACGAAAGCGGGCAAATGCGCAAGCGGAGTTTGGTTGCTGTGAAAGCAGGATGCTATGATGGCCGCCAAAAAGGCGGCACGGAGAATGGTTGCAGCGAGAGCCCTCCGCATGGCAGATACAGTGGAAGGCCAACACTATAACGAAAGCGGGCGAATGTGCAAGCGGAGCGTGGTTGCTGTGAAAGCAGGATGCTATGTTGGCAGCATAAAAAGGCGGAACGGAGAGTGGGTGCCGCGAGAACCCTCTGCATGGCAGATACTGTGGAAGGCCGACACTATAACTCAAGGGGACGAATGTGCAAGCGGAGGGCGGTTGCTGTGAAAGTAGGATGCTATGATTGCAGCATAAAAAGGCGGCCCGGAGAGTGGTTGCCGCGGGAACCCTCCGCATGACAGATACAGTGGAAGGCCGAAACTACAACGAAAGCGGGCAAATGCGCAAGCGGAGTGTGGTTGCTGTGAAAGCAGGATGCTATGATGGCCGCCAAAAAGGCGGCACGGAGAATGGTTGCAGCGAGAGCCCTCCGCATGGCAGATACTGTGGAAGGCCAACACTATAACGAAAGCGGGCGAATGTGCAAGCGGAGCGTGTTTGCTGTGAAAGCAGGATGCTATGTTGGCAGCATAGAAAGGCGGCACGGAGAGTGGGTGCCGCGAGAACCCTCCGCATGGCACATACAGTGGAAGGCCGACACTATAACTCAAGGGGACGAATGTGCAAGCGGAGCGTGGTTGCTGTGAAAGTAGGACGCTATGATGGCCGCCAAAAAGGCGGCACGGAGAATGGTTGCAGCGAGAGCCCTCCGCATGGCAGATACAGTGGAAAGCCAACACTATAACGAAAGCGGGCGAATGTGCAAGCGGAGCGTGGTTGCTATGAAAGCAGGATGCTATGTTGGCAGCATAAAAAGGCGGCACGGAGAGTGGGTGCCGCGAGAACCCTCCGCATGGCAGATACTGTGGAAGGCCGACACTATAACTCAAGGGGACGAATGTGCAAGCGGAGCGTCGTTGCTGTGAGAGCAGGATAATGTGATAGCAGCGTAAAAAGGCGGTAAGAAGAGCGATTTCCCTGAGAATCCTCCAAATGGCACAGTGGAAGGCCGACACTATAACGAAAGCGGGCGAATGCGCAAGCGGAGCGTGGTTGCTGTTAAAGCATGATGTTACGATGGCAGCATAAAAAGACGGCCCGGAGAGTGGTTGCCGCGAGTACCCTCCGCATGACAGATACAGTGCAAGGCCGACACTACAACAAAAGCTGGCGAATGCGCAAACGAAGCATGGTTGCTGCGAAAGCAGGATGCTATGATGGCAGCATAAAAATGCGGCCCGGAGAGTGGTTGCCGCGAGAACCCTCCGCATGGCAGATACAATGGAAGACCGACACTATAACAAAAGTGGGTGAATGTGCACGCGGCGCGTGGTTGGTGTGAAAGCAGGTTGCTCTTATGGAAGCGTAAAAAGGCGGCCCGGAGAGGGGTTGCCGAGAGAACCCTCCGCATGGTAGATAGAGTGGAAGGCCGACACTATAACGAAAGCGGACGAATGCGCAAGCGGAGCGTGGTTGCTGTGAAAGCAGGATAATATGATGGCAGCATAAAAAGACGTCCCGGAGAGTGGTTGCCGCGCGAACCCTCCGCATGATAGATACATAAGACCGACACTACAACGAAAGCGGGCGAATGCGCAAGCGGAGCGTGGTTGCTGTGAAAGCAGGTTGCTATGATGGCAGAAAAAAGGCGGTACGGACAGTGGTTGCTGCGAGAACCCTCCGCATCGCAGACACAGTGGAAGGCCGACACTATATAGAAAGCGTGCGAATGTGCAAGCGGGGCGTGGTTGCTGTGAAAGTAGGATGCTATAATGGCTGCATAAAAAGGCGGCACGGAGAGCGCTTTCCGTGAGAACCCTCCGAAGGGCAGATACAGTGGAAGGCCGACACTATAACGAAAGCGGCCGAATGCGCAAGCGGAGCGTGATTTCCGTGAAAGCAAGATACTATGATGGCAGCATAAAAAGGTGGCCTGCATAGCGGTTGCCTCACATACCCTCTTAATGACAATTGCAGTGAAAGGAAAACACTATTAGAAAGGCGGCCGAATGCGCCAGCAGAGCGTCGTTGGCGGGAATGCAGGACGCTAAGGCGACAGCTTGATTAGACGACCCGGAAAGTAGTTGCCGCGAGAACCATCCGCATGACAGATATAGTGGAAGGCTGAAACTATAACGAAAGCGGCCGAATGCGCAAGCAGAGCGTGGTTGCTGTGAAAGCAGGATGCTATGATGGCAGCATAAAAAGGCGGCACGGAGAGTGGGTGCCGCGAGAACCCTTGGCTTGGCAGATACAGTGGAAGGCCGACACTACAACGAAAGCGGGCGAATGCGCAAGCGGAGCGTGGTTGCTGTGAAAGCAGGATGCTATGATGGCAGCATAAAAAGACAGCCCGGAGTGGGGTTGCCGCGAAAACCAACCGCAAAACAGATATCTAAGTCGATGGCCGACACTAAAAAAACGCGGCCGATTGCGCAAGCTGAGCACGGTTGCTGTGAAAGCAGGATGCTATAACGGCAGCATGAAAAGGCGGTCCGGAGAGTGGTTGCCGTGAGAACCCTCTGCATGGCAGATACAGTTGAAGGCCAACACTATAACGAAAGCGGGCGAATGTGCAAGCGGAGCGTGGTTGCTGTGAAAGTAGGATGCTATGATTGCAGCATAAAAAGGCGGCCCGGAGAGTGGTTGCCGCGGGAACCCTTCTCATGACAGATACAGTGGAAGGCCGAAACTACAACGAAAGCGGGCAAATGCGCAAGCGGAGTGTGGTTGCTGTGAAAGCAGGATGCTATGATGGCCGCCAAAAAGGCGGCGCGGAGAATGGTTGCAGCGAGAGCCCTCCGCATGGCAGATACTGTGGAAGGCCAACACTATAACGAAAGCGGGCGAATGTGCAAGCGGAGCGTGGTTGCTGTGAAAGCAGGATGCTATGTTGGCAGCATAAAAAGGCGGCACGGAGAGTGGGTGCCGCGAGAACCCTTCGCTTGGCATATACAGTGGAAGGCTGACACTATAACGAAAGCGGGCGAATGTGCAAGCGGAGCGTGGTTGCTGTGAAAGTAGGATGCTATGATGGCAGCATAAAAAGGTGGCCTGGATAGCGGTTGCCTCACATACCCTCCGGATGAAAACTGCTGCGAAAGGAAAACACTACAAGAAAGGCGGCCGAATGCGCAAGCAGAGCGTCGATGGCGTGAATGCAGGACGCTATGGCGACAGCTTGAGAAGATGAGCCGGGTAGTGGTTTTGGCGAGAACCATCCGCATGACAGATACAGTGGAAGGCCGACACTATAACGAAAGCGGCCGAATGCGCAAGCAGAGCGTGGTTGCTGTGAAAGCAGGATGCTATGATGGCAGCATAAAAAGGCGGCACAGAGAGTGGTTGCTGCGAGAACCCTCCACATGGCAGATACAGTGGCAGGCCGACACTATAACGAAAGCGGGCGAATGTGCAAGCTGAGCGTGGTTGCTGTGAAAGTAGGACGCTATGATGGCCGCCAAAAAGGCGGCACGGAGAATGGTTGCAGCGAGAGCCCTCCGCATGGCAGATACAGTGGAAGGCCAACACTATAACGAAAGCGGGCGAATGTGCAAGCGGAGCGCGGTTGCTGTGAAAGCAGGATGCTATGTTGGCAGCATAAAAAGGCGGCACGGAGAGTGGGTGCCGCGAGAACCCTCCGCATGGCAGATACTGTGGAAGGCCGACACTATAACTCAAGGGGACGAATGTGCAAGCGGAGCGTGGTTGCTGTGAAAGCAGGATAATGTGATAGCAGCGTAAAAAGGCGGTAAGGAGAGCGATTTCCCTGAGAATCCTCCAAATGGCACAGTGGAAGGCCGACACTATAACGAAAGCGGGCGAATGCGCAAGTGGAGCGTGGTTGCTGTAAAGCATGATGTTACGATGGCAGCATAAAAAGACGGCCCGGAGAGTGGTTGCCGCGAGAACCCTCCGCATGACAGATACAGTGCAAGCCCGACAAACAAAAAAAGGCGAATGCGCAACGAAGCATGGTTGCTGCGAAAGCAGGATGCTATGATGGCAGCATAAAAATGCGGCCCGGAGAGCGGTTCCCGCGAGAACCCTCCGCATGGCAGATACAATGGAAGACCAACACTATAACAAAAGTAAGTGAATGTGCACGCAGCGCGTGGTTGGTGTGAAAGCAGGTTGCTCTTATGGAAGCGTAAAAAGGCGGCCCGGAGAGGGGTTGCCGAGAGAACCCTCCGCATGGTAGATAGAGTGGAAGGCCGACACTATAACGAAAGCGGACGAATACGCAAGCGGAGCGTGGTTGCTGTGAAAGCAGGATAATATGATGGAAGGATAAAAAGGCGTCCCGGAGAGTGGTTGCCGCGGGAACCCTCCGCATGATAGATACATAAGGCCGACACTACAACGAAAGCGGGCGAATGCGCAAGCGGAGCGTGGTTGCTGTGAAAGCAGGTTGCTATGATGGCAGTAAAAAAGGCGGCATGGAGAGTGGTTGCTGCGAGAACCCTCCGCATCGCAGATACAGTGGAAGGCCGACACTATATAGAAAGCGTGCGAATGTGCAAGCGGAGCGTGGTTGCTGTGAAAGTAGGATGCTATGATGGCAGCATAAAAAGGCGGCACGGAGAGCGTCTCCGTGAGAACCCTCCGAATGGCACATACAGTGGAAGGCCGACACTATAACGAAAGCGGCCGAATGCGCAAGCGGAGCGTGATTTCTGTGAAAGCAGGATACTATGATGGCAGCATAAAAAGGTGGCCTGCATAGCGGTTGCCTCACATACCCTCTTAATGACAATTGCACTGAAAGGAAAACACTATTAGAAAGGCGGCCGAATGCGCCAGCAGAGCGTCGTTGGCGGGAATGCAGGACGCTAAGGCGACAGCTTGATTAGACTACCCGGAAAGTAGTTGCCGCGAGAACCATCCGCATGACAGATATAGTGGAAGGCTGACACTATAACGAAAGCGGCCGAATGCGCAAGCAGAGCGTGGTTGCTGTGAAAGCAGGATGCTATGATGGCAGCATAAAAAGGCGGAACGGAGACTGGTCGCCGCGAGAACCCTCCGCAAGGCAGATACAGTGGAGGGCCGGCACTACAACGAAAGCGGGCGAATGTGCTAGCGGAGCGTGGTTGCTGTGAAAGCAGGATGCTATGATGGCAGCATAAAAAGGCGGAACGGAGACTGGTCGCCGCGAGAACCCTCCGCAAGGCAGATACAGTGGAGGGCCGGCACTACAACGAAAGCGGGCGAATGTGCTAGCGGAGCGTGGTTGCTGTGAAAGCAGGATGCTATGATGGCAGCATAAAAAGACAGCCCGGAGTGGGGTTGCCGCGAAAACCAACCGCAAAACAGATATCTAAGTCGATGGCCGACACTAAAAAACCGCGGCCAATTGCGCAAGCTGAGCACGGTTGCTGTGAAAGCAGGATGCTATGACGGCAGCATGAAAAGGCGGTCCGGAGAGTGGTTGCCGTGAGAACCCTCTGCATGGCACATACAGTGGATGGCCGACACCATAAAGAAAGGGGCCCAATGCGCAAGTGGAGCGTGGTTGCTGTGAAAGTAGGATGCTATGATTGCAGCATAAAAAGGCGGCCCGGAGAGCGGTTGCCGCGGGAACCCTCCGCATGACAGATACAGTGGAAGGCCGAAACTACAACGAAAGCGGGCAAATGCGCAAGCGGAGTTTGGTTGCTGTGAAAGCAGGATGCTATGATGGCCGCCAAAAAGGCGGCACGGAGAATGGTTGCAGCGAGAGCCCTCCGCATGGCAGATACAGTGGAAGGTTAACACTATAACGAAAGCGGGCGAATGTGCAAGCGGAGCGTGGTTGCTGTGAAAGCAGGATGCTATGTTGGCAGCATAAAAAGGCGGAACGGAGAGTGGGTGCCGCGAGAACCCTCTGCATGGCAGATACTGTGGAAGGCCGACACTATAACTCAAGGGGACGAATGTGCAAGCGGAGGGCGGTTGCTGTGAAAGTAGGATGCTATGATTGCAGCATAAAAAGGCGGCCCGGAGAGTGGTTGCCGCGGGAACCCTCCGCATGACAGATACAGTGGAAGGCCGAAACTACAACGAAAGCGGGCAAATGCGCAAGCGGAGTGTGGTTGCTGTGAAAGCAGGATGCTATGATGGCCGCCAAAAAGGCGGCACGGAGAATGGTTGCAGCGAGAGCCCTCCGCATGGCAGATACTGTGGAAGGCCAACACTATAACGAAAGCGGGCGAATGTGCAAGCGGAGCGTGTTTGCTGTGAAAGCAGGATGCTATGTTGGCAGCATAGAAAGGCGGCACGGAGAGTGGGTGCCGCGAGAACCCTCCGCATGGCACATACAGTGGAAGGCCGACACTATAACTCAAGGGGACGAATGTGCAAGCGGAGCGTGGTTGCTGTGAAAGTAGGACGCTATGATGGCCGCCAAAAAGGCGGCACGGAGAATGGTTGCAGCGAGAGCCCTCCGCATGGCAGATACAGTGGAAAGCCAACACTATAACGAAAGCTGGCGAATGCGCAAACGAAGCATGGTTGCTATGAAAGCAGGATGCTATGTTGGCAGCATAAAAAGGCGGCACGGAGAGTGGGTGCCGCGAGAACCCTCCGCATGGCAGATACTGTGGAAGGCCGACACTATAACTCAAGGGGACGAATGTGCAAGCGGAGCGTCGTTGCTGTGAGAGCAGGATAATGTGATAGCAGCGTAAAAAGGCGGTAAGAAGAGCGATTTCCCTGAGAATCCTCCAAATGGCAGAGTGGAAGGCCGACACTATAACGAAAGCGGGCGAATGCGCAAGCGGAGCGTGGTTGCTGTTAAAGCATGATGTTACGATGGCAGCATAAAAAGACGGCCCGGAGAATGGTTGCCGCGAGTACCCTCCGCATGACAGATACAGTGCAAGGCCGACACTACAACAAAAGCTGGCGAATGCGCAAACGAAGCATGGTTGCTGCGAAAGCAGGATGCTATGATGGCAGCATAAAAATGCGGCCCGGAGAGTGGTTGCCGCGAGAACCCTCCGCATGGCAGATACAATGGAAGACCGACACTATAACAAAAGTGGGTGAATGTGCACGCGGCGCGTGGTTGGTGTGAAAGCAGGTTGCTCTTATGGAAGCGTAAAAAGGCGGCCCGGAGAGGGGTTGCCGAGAGAACCCTCCGCATGGTAGATAGAGTGGAAGGCCGACACTATAACGAAAGCGGACGAATGCGCAAGCGGAGCGTGGTTGCTGTGAAAGCAGGATAATATGATGGCAGCATAAAAAGACGTCCCGGAGAGTGGTTGCCGCGGGAACCCTCCGCATGATAGATACATAAGACCGACACTACCACGAAAGCGGGCGAATGCGCAAGCGGAGCGTGGTTGCTGTGAAAGCAGGTTGCTATGATGGCAGAAAAAAGGCGGCACGGACAGTGGTTGCTGCGAGAACCCTCCGCATCGCAGACACAGTGGAAGGCCGACACTATATAGAAAGCGTGCGAATGTGCAAGCGGGGCGTGGTTGCTGTGAAAGTAGGATGCTATAATGGCTGCATAAAAAGGCGGCACGGAGAGCGCTTTCCGTGAGAACCCTCCGAAGGGCAGATACAGTGGAAGGCCGACACTATAACGAAAGCGGCCGAATGCGCAAGCGGAGCGTGATTTCTGTGAAAGCAAGATACTATGATGGCAGCATAAAAAGGTGGCCTGCATAGCGGTTGCCTCACATACCCTCTTAATGACAATTGCAGTGAAAGGAAAACACTATTAGAAAGGCGGCCGAATGCGCCAGCAGAGCGTCGTTGGCGGGAATGCAGGACGCTAAGGCGACAGCTTGATTAGACGACCCGGAAAGTAGTTGCCGCGAGAACCATCCGCATGACAGATATAGTGGAAGGCTGACACTATAACGAAAGCGGCCGAATGCGCAAGCAGAGCGTGGTTGCTGTGAAAGCAGGATGCTATGATGGCAGCATAAAAAGGCGGCACGGAGAGTGGGTGCCGCGAGAACCCTTGGCTTGGCAGATACAGTGGAAGGCTGACACTATAACGAAAGCGGGCGAATGTGCAAGCGGAGCGTGGTTGCTGTGAAAGTAGGATGCTATGATGGCAGCATAAAAAGGCGGAACGGAGACTGGTCGCCGCGAGAACCCTCCGCAAGGCAGATACAGTGGAAGGCCGACACTACAACGAAAGCGTGCGAATGCGCAAGCGGAGCGTGGTTGCTGTGAAAGCAGGATGCTATGATGGCAGCATAAAAAGACAGCCCGGAGTGGGGTTGCCGCGAAAACCAACCGCAAAACAGATATCTAAGTCGATGGCCGACACTAAAAAAACGCGGCCGATTGCGCAAGCTGAGCACGGTTGCTGTGAAAGCAGGATGCTATAACGGCAGCATGAAAAGGCGGTCCGGAGAGTGGTTGCCGTGAGAACCCTCTGCATGGCAGATACATTTGAAGGCCAACACTATAACGAAAGCGGGCGAATGTGCAAGCGGAGCGTGGTTGCTGTGAAAGTAGGATGCTATGATTGCAGCATAAAAAGGCGGCCCGGAGAGTGGTTGCCGCGGGAACCCTTCGCATGACAGATACAGTGGAAGGCCGAAACTACAACGAAAGCGGGCAAATGCGCAAGCGGAGTGTGGTTGCTGTGAAAGCAGGATGCTATGATGGCCGCCAAAAAGGCGGCGCGGAGAATGGTTGCAGCGAGAGCCCTCCGCATGGCAGATACTGTGGAAGGCCAACACTATAACGAAAGCGGGCGAATGTGCAAGCGGAGCGTGGTTGCTGTGAAAGCAGGATGCTATGTTGGCAGCATAAAAAGGCGGCACGGAGAGTGGGTGCCGCGAGAACCCTCCGCATGGCAGATACTGTGGAAGGCCGACACTATAACTCAAGGGGACGAATGTGCAAGCGGAGCGTGGTTGCTGTGAAAGTAGGATGCTATGATGGCCGCCAAAAAGGCGGCACGGAGAATGGTTGCAGCGAGAGCCCTCCGCATGGCAGATACAGTGGAAAGCCAACACTATAACGAAAGCGGGCGAATGTCCAAGCGGAGCGTGGTTGCTATGAAAGCAGGATGCTATGTTGGCAGCATAAAAAGGCGGCACGGAGAGTGGGTGCCGCGAGAACCCTCGCATGCCAGATACCGTGGAAGGCCGACACTATAACTCAAGGGGACGAATGTGCAAGCGGAGCGTGGTTGCTGTGAGAGCAGGATAATGTGATAGCAGCGTAAAAAGGCGGTAAGGAGAGCGATTTCCCTGAGAATCATCCAAATGACACAGTGGAAGGCCGACACTATAAGGAAAGCGGGCGAATGCGCAAGCGGAGCGTGGTTGCTGTTAAAGCATGGTGTTACGATGGCAGCATAAAAAGACGGCCCGGAGAGTGGTTGCCGCGAGTACCCTCCGCATGACAGATACAGTGCAAGGCCGACACTACAACAAAAGCTGGCGAATGCGCAAACGAAGCATGGTTGCTGCGAAAGCAAGATGCGATGATGGCAGCATAAAAATGCGGCCCGGAGAGTGGTTGCCGCGAGAACCCTCCGCATGGCAGATACAATGGACGACCGACACTATAACAAAAGTGGGTGAATGTGCACGCGGCGCGTGGTTGGTGTGAAAGCAGGATAATATGATGGCAGCATAAAAAGACGTCCCGGAGAGTGGTTGCCGCGGGAACCCTCCGCATGATAGATACATAAGGCCGACACTACAACGAAAGCGGGCGAATGCGCAAGCGGAGCGTGGTTGCTGTGAAAGCAGGTTGCTATGATGGCAGTAAAAAAGGCGGCACGGACAGTGGTTGCTGCGAGAACCCTCCGCATCGCAGACACAGTGGAAGGCCGACACTATATAGAAAGCGTGCGAATGTGCAAGCGGGGCGTGGTTGCTATGAAAGTAGGATGCTATGATGGCTGCATAAAAAGGCGGCACTGAGAGCGCTTGCCGTGAGAACCCTCCGAAGGGCAGATACAGTGGAAGGCCGACACTATAACGAAAGCGGGTGAATGTGCAAGCGGAGCGTGGTTGCTGTGAAAGCAGGATACTATGATGGCAGCATAAAAAGGTGGCCTGGATAGCGGTTGCCTCACATACCCTCCTAATGACAATTGCAGTGAAAGGTAAACACTATTAGAAAGGCGGCCGAATGCGCCAGCAGAGCGTCGTTGGCGGGAATGCAGGACGCTAAGGCGACAGCTTGATTAGACAACCCGGAAGGTCGTTGCCGCGAGAACCATCCGCATGACTGATATAGTGGAAAGCTGACACTAAAACGAAAGCGGCCGAATGCGCAAGCAGAGCGTGGTTGCTGTGAAAGCAGGATGCTATGATGGCAGCATAAAAAGGCGGCACGGAGAGTGGGTGCCGCGAGAACCCTTCGCTTGGCAGATACAGTGGAATGCTGGCACTATAACGAAAGCGGGCGAATGTGCAAGCGGCGCGTGGTTGCTGTGAAAGTAGGATGCTATGATGGCAGCATAAAAAGGCGGCACGGAGACTGGTCGCCGCGAGAACCCTCCGCAAGGCAGATACAGTGGAAGGCCGACACTACAACGAAAGCGGGCGAATGCGCAAGCGGAGCGTGGTTTCTGTGAAAGCAGGATGCTATGATGGCAGCATAAAAAGACAGCCCGGAGTGGGGTTGCCGCGAGAACCAACCGCAAAACAGATATCTAAGTCGAAGGCCGACACTAAAAAAAACACGGCCGATTGCGCAAGCAGAGCACGGTTGCTGTGAAAGCAGGATGCTATGACGGCAGCATAAAAAGGCGGCCCGGAGAGTGGTTGCCGCGGGAACCCTCCGCATGACAGATACAGTGGAAGGCCGAAAGTACAACGAAAGCGGGCAAATGCGCAAGCGGAGCGTGGTTGCTGTGAAAGGAGGATGCTATGATGGCAGCTTTAAAAACACGGCCCGGAGTGGGGTTGCCGCGAGAACCAACCGCATGACAGATATCTATGTCGAAGGCCGACACTATAAACAACGCGGCCGAATGCGCAAGCGGAGCGTGGTTGCTCGGAAAGCAGGATGCTATGATGGAAGCATAAAAAGGCGGCACTGATAGTGGTAGCTGCGAGAACCCTCTGCGTGGCAGATACAGTGGCAGGCCAACACTATAACGAAAGCGGGCGAATGTGCAAGCGGAGCGTGGTTGCTGTGAAAGTAGGACGCTATGATGGCCGCCAAAAAGGCGGCACGGAGAATGGTTGCAGCGAGAGCCCTCCGCATGGCAGATACAGTGGAAGGCCAACACTCTAACGAAAGCGGGCGAATGTGCAAGTGGAGCGTGGTTGCTGTGAAAGCAGGATGCTATGTTGGCAGCATAAAAAGGCGGCACGGAGAGTGGGTGCCGCGAGAACCCTCCGCATGGCAGTTACAGTGGAAGGCCGACACTATAACTCAAGGGGACGAATGTGCAAGCGGAGCGTGGTTGCTGTGAGAGCAGGGTAATGTGATAGCAGCGTAAAAAGGCGGTAAGGAGAGCGATTTCCCTGAGAATCCTCCAAATGGCACAGTGGAAGGCCGACACTATAACGAAAGCGGGCGAATGGGCAAGCGAACCATGGTTGCTGTTAAAGCATGATGTTACGATGGCAGCATAAAAAGACGGCCCGAAGAGTGGTTGCCGCGAGAACCCTCCGTATGGCCGATACAATGGAAGACCGACACTATAACAAAAGTGGGTGAATGTGCACGCGGCGCGTGGTTGGTGTGAAAGCAGGTTGCTCTTATGGAAGCGTAAAAAGGCGGCCCGGAGAGGGGTTGCCGAGAGAACCCTCCGCATGGTAGATAGAGTGGAAGGCCGACACTATAGCGAAAGCGGACGAATGCGCAAGCGGAGCGTGGTTGCTGTGAAAGCAGGATAATATGATGGCAGCATAAAAAGGCGTCCCGGAGACTGGTTGCCGCGGGAACCCTCCGCATGATAGATACATAAGGCCGACACTACAACGAAAGCGGGCGAATGCGCAAGCGGAGCGTGGTTGCTGTGAAAGCAGGTTGCTATGATGGCAGTAAAAAAGGCGGCACGGAGAGTGGTTGCCGCGAGAACCCTGCGCATGGCAGATGCAGTGGAAGGCCGACACTAAAACGAAAGCGGCCGAATGCGCAAGCGGAGTGTGGTTGCTGTGAAAGCAGGATACTATGATGGCAGCATAAAAAGGTGGCCTGGATAGCGGTTGCCTCACATACCCTCCGGATGAAAACTGCTGCGAAAGGAAAACAATACAAGAAAGGCGGCCGAATGCGCAAGCAGAGCGTCGATGGCGTGAATGCAGGACGCTATGGCGACAGCTTGAGAAGATGAACCGGGTAGTGGTTTTGGCGACAACCATCCGCAAGACAGATACAGTGGAAGGCCGACACTACAACGAAAGCGGCCGAATGCGCAAGCGGAGCGTGATTTCTGTGAAAGCAGGATAATATGATGGCAGCATAAAAAGGTGGCCTGGATAGCGGTTGCCTCACATACCCTCTTAATGACAATTGCAGTGAAAGGAAAACACTATTAGAAAGGCGGACGAATGCGCCAGCAGAGCGTCGTTGGCGGGAATGCAGGACGCTAAGGCGACAGCTTGATTAGACAACCCGGAAAGTAGTTGCCGCGAGAACCATCCGCATGACTGATATAATGGAAGGCTGACACTATAACGAAAGCGGCCGAATGTGCAAGTGGAGCGTGGGTGCTGTGAAAGCAGGATGCTATGATGGCAGCATAAAAAGGCGGCACGGAGAGTGGGTGCCGCGAGAACCCTCCGCATGGCAGATACCGTGGAAGGCCGACACTATAACTCAAGGGGACGAATGTGCAAGCGGAGCGTGGTTGCTGCGAAAGCAGGATAATGTGATGGCAGCGTAAAAAGTCGGTAATGAGAGCGATTTCCCTGAGAATCCTCCAAATGGCACAGTGGAAGGCCGACACTATAACGAAAGCGGGCGAATGCGCAAGCGGAGCGTTGTTGCTGTTAAAGCATGATGTTACGATGGCAGCATAAAAAGACGGCCCGGAGAGTTGTTGCCGCGGGAACCATCCGCATGACAGATACAGTTAAGGCCGACACTATAACAAAAGCAGCCGAATGCGCAAGCGGAGTGTGGTTGCTGCGAAAGCAGGATAATGTGATGGCAGCATAAATGGTGGCCTGGATAGCGGTTGCCTCACATACACTCCAGATGACAGATGCAGTGAAAGGAAAACACTACAAGAAAGGCGGCCGAATGCGCAAGCAGAACGTCGTTGGCGGGAATGCAGGACGCTATGGCGACAGCTTGAGAAGACGACCCGCAATGTTGTTGCCGCGAGAACCATCCGCATGACAAATATAGTGGAAGGCCGCCACTATAACGAAAGCGGCCGAATGCGCAAGCGGAGCGCCGTTGCTGTGAAAGCAGGATACTATGCTGGCAGCATAAACAGGCGGCCCGGAAAGTGGTTGCCGCGAGAACCCTCCGCATGGCAGATACAGTGGAAGGCTGACACTATAACGAAAGCGGGCGAATGTGCAAGCGGAGCGTGGTTGCTGTGAAAGTAGGATGCTATGATGGCAGCATAAAAAGGTGGCACGGAGAGTGGTTGCCGCGAGAACCCTCCGCAAGGCAGATACAGTGGAAGCCCGACACTATAACGAATACGGACGAATGAGCAAGCGGAGCGTGGTTGGTGTGAAAGCAGGTTGCTCTGATGGAAGCGTAAATGGGCGGCCCGGAGAGGGGTTGCCGCGAAAACCCTCCGTATGGTAGATACAGTGGAAGGCCGACACTATAACTCAAGGGGACGAATGTGCAAGCGGAGCGTGGTTGCTGTGAAAGCAGGATAATATGATGGCAGCGTAAAAAGGCGTTACGGTGAGCGATTTCACTGAGAACCCTCCAAATGGCACAGTGGAAGGCCGACACTATAACGAAAGCGGGCGAATGCGCAAGCGGAGCGTGGTTCCTGTGAAAGCAGGATACTATGATGGCAGCATAAAAAGGTGGCCTGGATAGCGGTTGCCTCACATACCCTCCTAATGACAATTCAAGTGTAAGGAAAACACTATTAGGAAGGCGGCCGAATGCGCCAGCAGAGCGTCGTTGGCGGGAATGCAGGACGCTAAGGCGACAACTTGATTAAACTACACGGAAAGTTGTTGCCGCGAAACCCATCCGCATGACAGATATATTGGAAGGCCGAAACTATAACGATAGCGGCCGAATGCGCAAGCACAGCGTGGTTGCTGTGAAAGCAGTATGCTATGATGGCAGCATAAAAAGGCGGCACGGAGAGTTGTTGCTGCGAGAACCCTCCGCATCGCAGATACAGTGGAAGGCCGACACTATAACGAAAGCGGGCGAATGTGCAAGCGGAGCGTGGTTGCTGTGAATGCAGGATGCTATGACGGCAGCATGAAAAGGAGGTCCGGAGAGTGGTTGCCGCAAGAATCCTCTGCATGGCAGATACAGTGGATGGCCGACACCATAAAGAAAGGGGCCGAATGCGCAAGTAGAGCGTGGTTTCTGTGAAAGTAGGATGCTATGATTGCAGCATAAAAAGGCGGCACAAAGAGTGGTTGCTGCGAGAACCCTCCACATGGCAGATACAGTGGCAGGCCGACACTATAACGAAAGCGGGCGAATGTGCAAGCAGAGCGTGGTTGCTGTGAAAGTAGGACGCTATGATGGCCGCCAAAAAGGCGGCACGGAGAATGGTTGCCGCGAGAGCCCTCCGCATGGCAGATACAGTGGAAGGCCAACACTATAACGAAAGCGGGCGAATGTGCAAGCGGAGCGTGGTTGCTGTGAAAGCAGGATGCTATGATGGCAGCATAAAAAGGCGGCACGGAGAGTGGGTGCCGCGAGAACCCTCCGCATGGCAGTTACAGTGGAAGGCCGACACTATAACTCAAGGGGACGAATGTGCAAGCGGAGCGTGGTTGCTGTGAGAGCAGGGTAATGTGATAGCAGCGTAAAAAGGCGGTAAGGAGAGCGATTTCCCTGAGAATCCTCCAAATGGCACAGTGGAAGGCCGACACTATAACGAAAGCGGGCGAATGCGCAAGCGGAGCGTGGTTGCTGTTAAAGCATGATGTTACGATGGCAGCATAAAAAGACGGCCCGAAGAGTGGTTGCCGCGAGAACCCTCCGCATGACAGATACAGTGCAAGGCCGACACTACAACAAAATCTGGCGAATGCGCAAACGAAGCATGGTTGCTGCGAAAGCAGGATGCTATGATGGCAGCATAAAAATGCGGCCCGGAGAGTGGTTGCCGCGAGAACCCTCCGTATGGCCGATACAATGGAAGACCGACACTATAAAAAAAGTGGGTGAATGTGCACGCGGCGCGTGGTTGGTGTGAAAGCAGGTTGCTCTTATGGAAGCGTAAAAAGGCGGCCCGGAGATGGGTTGCCGAGAGAACCCTCCGCATGGTAGATACAGTGGAAGGCCGAAACTACAACGAAAACGGGCAAATGCGCAAGCGGAGCGTGGTTGCTGTGAAAGCAGGATGCTATAATGGCAGCTTTAAAAACACAGCCCGGAGTGGGGTTGCCGCGAGAACCAACCTCATGACAGATATCTAAGTCGAAGGCCGACACTAAAAAAACGCGGCTTATTGCGCAAGCAGAGCACGGTTCCTCTGAAAGCAGGATGCTATGACGGCAGCATGAAAAGGCGGCCCGGTGAGTGGTTGCCGCGAGAACCCTCGGCTTGGCAGATAGAGTGGACAGCCGACACCATAAAGAAGGCGGCCGAATGCGCAAGCGGAGCGTGGTTGCTGTGAAAGTAGGATGCTATGATTGCAGCATAAAAAGGCGGCCCGGAGAGTGGTTGCCGCGAGAACCCTCCGCATGGCAGATACCTTGAAAGGCCGACACTATAAAGAAAGCGGGCGAATGCGCAAGCGGAACGTGGTTGCTGTGAAAGCATGATGCTATGATGGCAACATAAAATGCGGCCCGGAGAGTGGTTGCCTCGGATAGCCTGCGCTTGAGAGATGCTGTAAAAGGAAAACACTACAAGAAAGGCGGCCGAATTCGCAAACAGAGCGTCGTTGGCGTGAATGCAGGACGCTATGGCGACAGCATGAGAAGATTAACCGAGTAGTGGCTTTGGCGAGAACCATCCGCATGACAGATACATTTAAGGCCGACACTATAACAAAAGCAGCCGAATGCGCAAGCGGAGCGTGGTTGCTGCGAAAGCAGGATACTGTGATGGCAGCATAAATGGTGGCCTGGATAGCGGTTGCCTCACATACCCTCCAGATGACAGATGCAGTGAAAGGAAAACACTACAAGAAAGGCGGCCGAATGCGCAAGCAGAACGTCGTTGGCGGGAATGCAGGACGCTATGGGGACAGCTTGAAAAGACGACCCGTAATGTTGTTGCCGCGAGAACCATCCGCATGACAAATATAGTGGAAGGCCGGCACTATAACGAAAGCGGCCGAATGCGCAAGTGGAGCGTGGTTGCTGTGAAAGGAGGATACTATGCTGGCAGCATAAACAGGCGGCCCGGAAAGTGGTTGCCGCGAGAACCCTCCGCATGGCAGATACAGTGGAAGGCTGACACTATAACGAAAGCGGGCGAATGTGCAAGCGGAGCGTGGTTGCTGTGAAAGTAGGATGCTATGATGGCAGCATAAGAAGGTGGCACGGAGAGTGGTTGCCGCGAGAACCCTCCGCAAGGCAGATACAGTGGAAGGCCGACACTATAACGAATACGGACGAATGAGCAAGCGGAGCGTGGTTGCTGTGAAAGTAGGATAATATGATGCCAGCATAAAAAGGCGTCCCGGAGAGTGTTGCCGCGGGAATGCTCCTCATGGCAGATACAATGCAAGGCCGACACTATAACAAAAGTGGGTGAATGCGCAAGCGGCGCGTGGTTGGTGTGAAAGCAGGTTGCTCTGATGGAAGCGTAAATGGGCTGCCCGGAGAGGGGTTGCCGCGAAAACCCTCCGTATGGTAGATACAGTGGAAGGCTGACACTATAACTCAAGGGGACGAATGTGCAAGCGGAGCGTGGTTGCTGTGAAAGCAGGATAATATGATGGCAGCGTAAAAAGGCGTTACGGTGAGCGATTTCCCTGAGAACCCTCCAAATGGCACAGTGGAAGGCCGACACTCTAACGAAAGCGGGCGAATGCGCAAGCGGAGCGTGGTTCCTTTGAAAGCAGGATACTATGATGGCAGCATAAAAAGGTGGCCTGGATAGCGGTTGCCTCACATACCATCCTAATGACAATTGAAGTGTAAGGAAAACACTATTAGAAAGGCGGCCGAATGCGCAAGCAGAGCGTCGTTGGCGGGAATGCAGGACGCTAAGGCGACAACTTGATTAGACTACACGGAAAGTTGTTGCCGCGAAACCCATCCGCATGACAGATATATTGGAAGGCCGAAACTATAACGATAGCGGCCGAATGCGCAAGCACAGCGTGGTTGCTGTGAAAGCAGTATGCTATGATGGCAGCATAAAAAGGCGGCACGGAGAGTTGTTGCTGCGAGAACCCTCCGCATCGCAGATACAGTGGAAGGCCGACACTATAACGAAAGCGGGCGAATGTGCAAGCGGAGCGTGGTTGCTGTGGATGCAGGATGCTATGACGGCAGCATGAAAAGGCGGTCCGGAGAGTGGTTGCCGCAAGAACCCTCTGCATGGCAGATACAGTGGATGGCCGACACCATAAAGAAAGGGGCCGAATGCGCAAGTGGAGCGTGGTTTCTGTGAAAGTAGGATGCTATGATTGCAGCATAAAAAGGCGGCACAAAGAGTGGTTGCTGCGAGAACCCTCCACATGGCAGATACAGTGGCAGGCCGACACTATAACGAAAGCGGGCGAATGTGCAAGCAGAGCGTGGTTGCTGTGAAAGTAGGACGCTATGATGGCCGCCAAAAAGGCGGCACGGAGAATGGTTGCCGCGAGAGCCCTCCGCATGGCAGATACAGTGGAAGGCCAACACTATAACGAAAGCGGGCGAATGTGCAAGCGGAGCGTGGTTGCTGTGAAAGCAGGATGCTATGATGGCAGCATAAAAAGGCGGCAAGGAGAGTGGGTGCCGCGAGAACCCTCCGCATGGCAGATACAGTGGAAGGCCGACACTACAACAAAAGCTGGCGAATGGGCAAACGAAGCATGGTTGCTGCGAAAGCAGGATGCTATGATGGCAGCATAAAAATGCGGCCCGGAGAGTGGTTGCCGCCGGAACCCTCCGCATGACAGATACAGTGGAAGGCCGAAACTACAACGAAAGCGGGCAAATGCGCAAGCGGAGCGTGGTTGCTGTGAAAGCAGGATGTTATGATGGCAGCATAAAAAGGCGGCGCAGAGAGTGGTTGCTGCGTGAACCATCCACATGGAAGATACAGTGGCAGGCCGACACTATAACGAAAGCGGGCGAATGTGCAACCAGAGCGTGGTTGCTGTGATAGTAGGACGCTATGATGGCCGCCAAAAAGGCGGTACGGAGAATGGTTGCCGCGAGAGCCCTCCGCATGGCAGATACTGTGGAAGGCCAACACTATAACGAAAGCGGGCGAATGTGCAAGCGGAGCGTGGGTGCTGTGAAAGCAGGATGCTATGATGGCAGCATAAAAAGGCAGCACGGAGAGTGGGTGCCGCGAGAACCCTCCGCATGGCAGATACCGTGGAAGGCCGACACTATAACTCAAGGGGACGAATGTGCAAGCGGAGCGTGGTTGCTGCGAAAGCAGGATAATGGGATGGCAGCGTAAAAAGTCGGTAATGAGAGCGATTTCCCTGAGAATCCTCCAAATGGCACAGTGGAAGGCCGACACTATAACGAAAGCGGGCGAATGCGCAAGCGGAGCGTGGTTGCTGTTAAAGCATGACGTTACGATGGCAGCATAAAAAGACGGCCCGGAGAGTGGTTGCCGCGGGAACCCTCCGCATGACAGATACAGTGGAAGGCCGAAACTACAACGAAAACGGGCAAATGCGCAAGCGGAGCGTGGTTGCTGTGAAAGCAGGATGCTATGATGGCAGCTTTAAAAACACAGCCCGGAGTGGGGTTGCCGCGAGAACCAACCTCATGACAGATATCTAAGTCGAAGGCCGACACTATAAACAACGCGGCCGAATGCGCAAGCGGAGCGTGGTTGCTGTGAAAGCAGGATGCTATGATGGCAGCATAAAAAGGCGGCAGAGATAGTGGTTGCTGCGAGAACCCTCCGCATGGCAAATACAGTGGAAGGCCGACACTATAACGAAAGCGGGCGAATGTGCAAGCGGAGCGTGGTTGCTGTGAAAGTAGGATGCTATGATGGCAGCATAAAAAGGTGGCACGGAGAGTGGTTGCCGCGAGAATGCACCTCATGGCAGATACAATGGAAGGCCGACACTATAACAAAAGTGGGTGAATGCGCAAGCGGCGCGTGGTTGGTGTGAAAGCAGGTTGCTCTGATGGAAGCGTAAATGGGCGGACCGGAGAGGGGTTGCCGTGAAAACCCTCCGTATGGTAGATACAGTAGAAGGCCGACACTATAACTCAAGGGGACGAATGTGCAAGCGGAGCGTGGTTGCTGTGAAAGCAGGATAATATGATGGCAGCGTAAAAAGGCGTTACGGTGAGCGATTTCCCTGAGAACCCTCCAAATGGCACAGTGGAAGGCCGACACTATAACGAAAGCGGGCGAATGCGCAAGCGGAGCGTGGTTCCTGCGAAAGCAGGATACTATGATGGCAGCATAAAAAGGTGGCCTGGATAGCGGTTGCCTCACATACCCTCCGGATGAAAACTGCTGCGAAAGGAAAACAATACAAGAAAGGCGACCGAATGCGCAAGCAGAGCGTAGATGGCGTGAATGCAGGACGCTATGGTGACAGCTTGAGAAGATGAAACGGGTAGTGGTCTTGGCGACAACCATCCGCATGACAGATACAGTGGAAGGCCGACACTATAACGAAAGCAGCCGAATGCGCAAGCGGAGCGTGATTTCTGTGAAAGCAGGATACTACGATGGCAGCGTAAAAAAGTGGCCTGGATAGCGGTTGCCTCACATACCCTCTTAATGACAATTGCAGTGAAAGGAAAACACTATTAGAAAGGCGGCCTAATGCGCCAGCAGAGCGTCGTTGGCGGGAATGCAGGACGCTAAGGCGACAGCTTGATTAGGCAACCCGGAAAGTAGTTTCCGCGAGAACCATCCGCATGACTGATATAGTGGAAGGCCGACACTAAAAAAAAACGCGGCCGATTGCGCAAGCAGAGCACGTTTCCTGTGAAAGCAGGATGCTATGACGGCAGCATGAAAACTCGGCCCGGTGAGTGGTTGCCGCGAGGAACCTCTGCTTGGCAGATAGAGTGGACAGCCGACACCATAAAGAAGGCGGCCGAATGCGCAAGAGGAGCGTGGTTGCTGTGAAAGTAGGAGGCTATGATTGCAGCATAAAAAGGCCGCCCGGAGAGTGGTTGCCGCGGGAACCCTCCGCATGACAGATACAGTGGAAGGCCGAAAGTACAACGACAGCGGGCGAATGCGCAAGCGGAGAGTGGTTGCTGTGAAAGTAGGATGCTATGAGGGCAGTATAAAAAGGCGGCACAGAGAGTCGTTGCTGCGAGAACCCTCCGCATCGCAGATACAGTGGAAGGCCGTCACAACAAAGAAAGCGGGCTAATGTGCAAGCGGAGCGTGGCTGCAGTGAAAGTAGGATACTATGATGGCATCAAAAAAAGGCGGAATAGAGTGCGCTTGCCACGAGAACCCTCTGCATGGCAGATACAGTGGAAGGCCAACACTAACGAAAGCGGGCGAATGTGCAAGCGGAGCGTGGTTGCTGTGAAAGCAGGATGCTATGATGGCAGTATAAAAAGGCGGCACAGAGAGTGGTTGCCGCGAGAACCCTCCGCATGGCAGATACCATGAAAGGCCGACACTATAAAGAAAGCGGGCGAATGCGCAAGCGGAACGCGGTTGCTGTGAAAGCATGATGCTATGATGGCAACATAAAATGCGGCCCGGAGAGTGGCTGCCTCGGATAGCCTGCGCTTGAGAGATGCTGTAAAAGGAAAACACTACAAGAAAGGCGGCCAAATTCGCAAACAGAGCGTCGTCGGCGTGAATGCAGGACGCTATGGCGACAGCTTGAGAAGATTAACCGAGTAGTGGCTTTGGCGAGAACCATCCGCATGACAGATACAGTTAAGGCCGACACTATAACAAAAGCAGCCGAATGAGCAAGCGGAGCGTGGTTGCTGCGAAAGCAGGATACTGTGATGGCAGCATAAATGGTGGCCTGGATAGCGGTTGCCTCACATACCCTCCAGATGACAGATGCAGTGAAAGGAAAACACTACAAGAAAGGCGGCCGAATGCGCAAGCAGAACGTCGTTGGCGGGAATGCAGGACGCTATGGCGACAGCTTGAGAAGACGACCCGCAATGTTGTTGCCGCGAGAACCATCCGCATGACAAATATAGTGGAAGGCCGGCACTATAACGAAAGCGGCCGAATGCGCAAGCGGAGCGTGGTTGCTGTGAAAGCAGGATACTATGCTGGCAGCATAAACAGGCGGCCCGGAGAGTGGTTGCCGCGAGAACCCTCCGCATGGCAGATACAGTGGAAGGCCGGCACTATAACGAATACGGACGAATGAGCAAGCGGAGCGTGGTTGCAGTGAAAGTAGGATAATATGATGCCAGCATAAAAAGGCGTCCCGGAGAGTGTTGCCGCGGGAATGCTCCTCATGGCAGATACAATGCAAGGCCGACACTATAACAAAAGTGGGTGAATGCGCAATCGGCGCGTAGTTGGTGTGAAAGCAGGTTGCTCTGATGGAAGCGTAAATGGGCGGCCCGGAGAGGGGTTGCCGCGAAAACCCTCCGTATGGTAGATACAGTGGAAGGCCGACACCATTACTCAAGGGGACGAAAGTGCAAGCGGAGCGTGGTTGCTGTGAAAGCAGGATAATATGATGGCAGCGTAAAAAGGCGTTACGTTGAGCGATTTCCCTGAGAACCCTCCAAATGGCACAGTGGAAGGCCGACACTATAACGAAAGCGGGCGAATGCGCCAGCGGAGCGTGGTTCCTGTGAAAGCAGGATACTATGATGGCAGCATAAAAAGGTGGCCTGGATAGCGGTTGCCTCACATACGTGTGTGGTGCTTGTGGCCTAAGGCATTTTTTACATGCACCGTTCTAACTATTCGCGTTCCTTGCTTCTCTTTATGTTCCTATATTGCATTGTTATATTTTTGTGACCTTTGTTTTTCCACATCAACCTTGTATACGCTCCCCCCTTATGTAATACCTCGACAGGGGCCTTTAAGGGACAATAAATGATGATGATGATGATACCCTCCTAATTACAATTGAAGTGTAAGGAAAACACTATTAGAAAGGCGGCCGAATGCGCCAGCAGAGCGTCGTTGGCGGGAATGCAGGACGCTAAGGCGACAACTTGATTAGACGACACGGAAAGTTGCTGCCGCGAAAACCATCCGCATGACAGATATATTGGAAGGCCGACACTATAACGATAGCGGCCGAATGCGCAAGCAGAGAGTGGTTGCTGTGAAAGCAGGATGCTATGATGGCAGCATAAACAGGCTGTCCGGAGAGTGGTTGCCGCGAGAACCCTCTGCATGGCAGATACAGTGGATGGCCGACCCCATAAAGAAAGGGGCCGAATGCGCAAGTGGAGCGTGGTTTCTGTGAAAGTAGGATGCTATGATTGCAGCATAAAAAGGCGGCACAGAGAGTGGTTGCTGCGAGAACCCTCCACATGGCAGATACAGTGGCAGGCCGACACTATAACGAAAGTGGGCGAATGTGCAAGCAGAGCGTGGTTGCTGTGAAAGTAGGACGCTATGATGGCCGACAAAAAGGCGGCACGGAGAATGGTTGCCGCGAGAGCCCTCCGCATTGCAGATACTGTGGAAGGCCAACACTATAACGAAAGCGGGCGAATGTGCAAGCGGAGCGTGGTTGCTGTGAAAGCAGGATGCTGTGATGGCAGCATAAAAAGGCGGCCCGGAGAGTGGTTGCCGCGGGAACCCTCCGCATGACAGATACAGTGGAAGGTGGAAACTACAACGAAAGCGGGCAAATGCGCAAGCGGAGTGTGGTTGCTGTGAAAGCAAGATGCTATGATGGCACCTTAAAAACACGGCCCGGAGTGGGTTTGCCGCGAGAACCAACCGCATGACAGATATTTAAGTCGAAGGCCAACACTATAAACTACGCGGCCGAATGCGCAAGCGGAGCGTGGTTGCTGTGAAAGCAGGATGCTATGATGGCAGCATAAAAAGGCGGCACAGAGAGTGGTTGCTGCGAGAACCATCCACATGGAAGATACAGTGGTAGGCCGACACTATAACGAAAGCGGGCGAATGTGCAAGCAGAGCGTGATTGCTGTGATAGTAGGACGCTATGATGGCCGCCAAAAAGGCGGTACGGAGAATGGTTGCCGCGAGAGCCCTCCGCATGGCAGATACAGTGGAAGGCCAACACTATAACGAAAGCGGGCGAATGTGCAAGCGGGGCGTGGGGGCTGTGAAAGCAGGATGCTATGATGGCAGCATAAAAAGGCGGCACGGAGAGTGGGTGCCGCGAGAACCCTCCGCATGGCAGATACCGTGGAAGGCCGAAACTATAACTCAAGGGGACGAATGTGCAAGCGGAGCGTGGTTGCTGTGAAAGCAGGATAATGTGATGGCAGCGTAAAAAGTCGGTAAGGAGAGCGATTTCCCTGAGAATCTTCCAAATGGCACAGTGGAAGGCCGAAACTACAACGAAAACGGGCAAATGCGCAAGCGGAGCGTGGTTGCTGTGAAAGCAGGATGCTATGATGGCAGCTTTAAAAACACGGCCCGGAGTGGGGTTGCCGCGAGAACCAACCTCATGACAGATATCTAAGTCGAAGGCCGACACTATAAACAACGCGGCCGAATGCGCAAGCGGAGCGTGGTTGTTGTGAAAGCAGGATGCTATGATGGCAGCATAAAAAGGCGGCACAGATAGTGGTTGCTGCGAGAACCCTCCGCATGGCAGATACAGTGCCAGGCCGACACTATAACGAAAGCGGGCGAATGAGCAAGCGGAGCGCGGGTGCTGTGAAAGTAGGACGCTATGATGGCAGCCAAAAAGGCGGCACGGAGAGTGGTTGCCGCGAGAGCCCTCCGCATGATAGATACAGTGGAAGGCCGACACTATAACGAATACGGACGAATGAGCAAGCGGAGCGTGGTTGCTGTGAAAGTAGGATAATATGATGCCAGCACAAAAAGGCGTCTCGGAGAGTGTTGCCGCGAGAATGCACCTCATGGCAGATACAATGGAAGACCGACACTATCACAAAAGTGGGTGAATGCGCAAGCGGCGCGTGGTTGGTGTGAAAGCAGGTTGCTCTGATGGAAGCGTAAATGGGCGGCCCGGAGAGGGGTTGCCGCGAAAACCCTCCGTATGGTAGATACAGTAGAAGGCCGACACTATAACTCAAGGGGACGAATGTGCAAGCGGAGCGTGGTTGCTGTGAAAGCAGGATAATATGATGGCAGCGTAAAAAGGCGTTACGGTGAGCGATTTCCCTGAGAACCCTCCAAATGGCACAGTGGAAGGCCGACACTATAACCAAAGCGGGCGAATGCGCAAGCGGAGTGTGGTTCCTGTGAAAGCAGGATACTATGATGGCAGCATAAAAAGGTGGCCTGGATAGCGGTTGCCTCACATACCCTCCTAATGACAATTGAAGTGTAAGGAAATCACTATTAGAAAGGCGGCCGAATGCGCCAGCAGAGCGTCGTTGGCGGGAGTGCAGGACGCTAAGGCGACAACTTGATTAGACGACACGGAAAGTTGTTGCCACGAAATCCATCCGCATGGCAGATCTAGTGGAAGGCCGACACTAAAAAAAACGCGGCCGATTGCGCAAGCAGAGCACGGTTGCTGTGAAAGCAGGATGCTATGACGGCAGCATGAAAAGGCGGCCCGGAGAGTGGTTGCTGCGAGAACCCTCTGCATGGCAGATAGAGTGGACGGCCGACACCATAAAGAAAGCGGCCGAATGCGCAAGCGGAGCGTGGTTGCTGTGAATGCAGGACAATATGATGGCAGCATAAAAAGGCGTCCCGGAGAGTGGTTGCCGCGGGAACCCTCCGCATGATAGATACATAAGGCCGACACTACAACGAAAGCGGGCGAATGTGCAAGCGGAGCGTGGTTGCTGTGAAAGCAGGATATTATGATGGCAGCATAAGCAGGCGGCCCGGAGAGTGGTTGCCGCGAGAACCCTGCGCATGGCAGATGCAGTGGAAGGCCGACACTAAAACGAAAGCGGCCGAATGCGCAAGCGGAGTGTGGTTGCTTTGAAGGCAGGATACTATGATGGCAGCATAAAAAGGTGGCCTGGATAGCGGTTGCCTCACATACCCTCCGGATGGAAACTGCTGCGAAAGGAAAACACTACAAGAAAGGCGGCCGAATGCGCAAGCAGAGCGTCGATGGCGTGAATGCAGGGCGATATGGCGACAGCTTGAGAAGATGAACCGGGTAGTGGTTTTGGGGAGAACCATCCCCATGACAGATACAGTGAAAGGCCGACACTATAACGAAAGCGGCCGAATGCGCAAGCGGAGCGTGATTTCTGTGAAAGCAGGATGATATGATTGCAGCATAAAAAGGCGGCCCGGAGAGTGGTTGCCGCGGGAACCCTCCGCATGACAGATACAGTGGAAGGCCGAAACTACAACGAAAGCGGGCAAATGCGCAAGCGCAGCGTGGTTGCTGTGAAAGCAGGATGCTATGATGGCAGCTTTAAAAACACGGCCCAGAGTGGAGTTGCCGCGAGAACCAACCGCATGACAGATATCTAAGTCGAAGGCCGACACTATAAACAACGCGGCCGAATGCGCAAGCGGAGCGTGGTTGCTGTGAAAGCAGGATGCTATGATGGCAGCATAAAAAGGCGGCACAGATAGTGGTTGCTGCGAGAACCCTCCGCATGGCAGATACAGTGCCAGGCCGACACTATAACGAAAGCGGGCGAATGAGCAAGCGGAGCGCGGGTGCTGTGAAAGTAGGACGCTATGATGGCAGCCAAAAAGGCGGCACGGAGAGTGGTTGCCGCGAGAGCCCTCCGCATGATAGATACAGTGGAAGGCCAACACTATAACGAAAGCGGGCGAATGCGCATGCGGAGCTTGGTTGCTGTTTAAGCATGATGTTATGATGGCAGCATAAAAAATGGCCCGGAGAGTGGTTGCCGCGAGAACCCTCCGCATGACAGACACAGTGCAAGGCCGACACTACAACAAAAGTGGGCGAATGCACAAACGGAGCATGGTTGCTGCGAAAGCAGGAGGCTATGATGGCAGCATGAAAATGCGGCCCGGAGAGTGGTTGCCGCGAGAACCCTCCGCATGGCAGATACAATGAAGGCCGACACTATAACAAAAGTGGGTGAATGCGCATGCGGCGCGTGGTTGGTGTGAAAGCAGGTTGCTCTGATGGAAGTGTAAAAAGGCGACCAGGAGAAGGGTTGCCGCGAGAACCCTCCTTATGGTAGATACAGTGGAAGGCCGACACTATAACGAAAGCAAGCGGAGCTTGGTTGCTGCGAAAGCAGGATAATATGATGGCAGCATTAAAAGGCGGCCCTGAGATTGGTTGCAGCGGGAACCCTCCGCATGATAGATACAGTGGAAGGCTGACACAACAACGAAAGCGGGCTAATGTGCAAGCAGAGCGTGGTTGCTGTGAAAGTAGGATACTATGATGGCAGAATAAAAAGGCGGCACGGAGAGCGCTTGCCGCGAGAACCCTCTGCATGGCAGATACAGTGGAAGGCCAATACTATAACGAAAGCGGGCGAATGACCATGCGGAGCGTGGTTGCTGTGAAAGCAGGATGCTATGATGACAGCATAAAAAGGCGGCACGGAGAGTATTTGCCGCGAGAACCCTCCCCATTTCAGATACAGTGAACGGCCGACATTATAATGAAAGCGGGCGAATGCGCAAGCGGCGCGTGGTTGCTGTGAAAGCATGATGCTATGATGGCAACATAAAATGCGGCCCGGAGAGTGGTTGCCTCGGATAGCCTGCGCTTGAGAGATGCTGTAAAAGGAAAACACTACAAGAAAGGCGGCCGAATTCGCAAGCAGAGCGTCGTTGGCGTGAATGCAGGACGCTATGGCGACAGCTTGAGAAGATGAACCGAGTAGTGGTTTTGGCGAGAACCATCCGCATGACAGATACAGTTAAGGCCGACACTATAACAAAAGCGGCCGAATGCGCAAGCGGAGCGTGGTTGCTGCAAAAGCAGGATGCTATGATGGCAGCATAAAAATGCGGCCCGGAGAGTGGTTCCCGCGAGAACCCTCCAAAAGACAGATATATTGGAAGAGCGACACTACAACGAAAGCGGGCGAATGCGCAAGCGGAGCGTGGTTGCTGTTAAAGCAGGATGCAATAATGGCAGCATAAACAGACGGCCCGGAGTGTGGTTGCCGCGAGAACCCTCCTCATGACAGATACAGTGTAAAGACGACACTACAACGAAAACGGGCGAATGCGCAAACGAAGGATGGTTGCTGCGAAAGCATGATGCTATGATGGCAGCATAAAAAGGCGGCCCGAAGAGTGGTTGCCGTGAGAACCCTCCGCATAGCAGATGCAATAAAAGGCCGACACTATAACGAAAGCGGGCGAATGCGCAAGCGGAGCGTGGTTGCTGAGAAAGCATGATGCTATGATGGCAGCATAAAAAGGCGGCCTGGAGTGTGGTTGCCGCGGGAACCCTCCGCATGATAGATACAGTGGAAGGCCGACACTACAACGAAAGCGGGCGAATGCGTAAGCGGAGCGTGGTTGCTGTTAAAGCAGGATGCAATAATGGCAGCATAAAAAGACGGCCTGGAGTGTGGTTGCCGCGAAAACCCTCCGCATGACAGATACATTGCAAGGACGACACTACAACGAAAGCGGGCGAATGCGCAAACGAAGCATGGATGCTGCGAAAGCATGATGCTATGATGGCAGCATAGAAATTCGGCCCGGAGACTGGTTGCCGCGAGAAGCCTCCGCATGGCAGATACAATGAAAGGCCGGCACTATAACAAAAGTGGGTGAATGCGCAAGCGGCGTGTGGTTTATGTGTAAGCAGGTTGCTCTGATGGAAGCGTAAAAAGGCGGCCCGCAGGGGGGTTGCCGCGAGAACCCTCCGCATGGCAGATACAATGGAAGGCCGACACTATAACGAAAGAGGACGAATGCGCAAGCGGAGCGTGGTTGCTGTGAAAGCAGGATAATATAATGGCAGCGTAAAAAGGCGGCCCGGAGAGTGATATCCCTGGGAACCCTCCAATGGCACCGTGGAAGGCTGACACTATACCGAAAGCGGGCAAATGCGCAAGCGGAGCGTGGTTGCTGTGAAAGCATGATGCGATGATGGCAGCATAAAAAGGCGGCCCGGAGAGTGGTTGCCGCGAGAACCCTCCGCCTGACAGATTCATTGGAAGGCCGACACTACAACGAAAGCGGGCGAATGTGCAAGCGGAGTGCAGTTGCTGTTAAGGCATGATGTTATGATGGCAACATAAAAAGACGGCCCGGAGAGTGGTTTTCGCGAGAACCCTCCGCATTACAGATACAGTGAAAGGCCCACAATATAACGAAAGCGGGCGAATGCGCAAGCGGAGCGTGGTTGCTGTGAAAGCAAGATGCTATGCTGGCAGCATAAAAATGCGGCCCGGAGAGTGGTTGCCGCGAGAACCCTCCGCATGGCAGATACAATGAAAGGCCGATACTAAAACAGAAGTGGGTGAATGCGCAAGCGGCGCGCGGTTGGTGTGAAAGCAGGTTGCTCTGATGGAAGCGTAAAAGGGCGGCTCGGAGAGGGGTTGCCATGAGAACCCTCCGTATGGTACACACATTAGAAGGCCGACACTATAACGAATGCAGGCGAATGCGCAAGCGGAGCGTGGTTGCTGCGAAAGCAGGATAATATGATGGCAGCATAAAAAGGCGGCCTGGAGAGTGGTTGCCGCGGGAACCCTCCTCATGATAGATAAAGTGGGAGGCCGACAATACAAAGAAAGCGGGCGAATGCGCAAGCTGAGCGTGGTTGCTGTGAAAGCTGGATGCAATAATGGCAGCATAAAAAGACGGCCCGGAGTGTGGTTGCCGCGAGAACCCTCCGCATAACGGATACAGTCAAGGACGACACTAACGCGAAAGCGGGCGAATGCGGAAACGAAGCATGGTTGCTGCGAAAGCATGATGCTATGAAGGCACCATAAAAATTCGGCCCGGAGGTTGGTTGCCGCGAGAACCCTCCGCATGGCAGATACAATGGAAGGCCGACACTATAACAAAAGTGGGTGAATGCGCAAGCGGCGTGTGGTTTATGTGTAAGCAGGTTGCTCTGATGGAAGCGTAAAAAGGCGGCCCGGAGAGGGGTTGCCGCGAGAACCCTCCGTATGGTAGATACAGTGGAAGGCCGACACTATAAAGAGAGAGGACGAATGCGCAAGCGGAGCGTGGTTGCTGTGAAAGCAGGATAATATGATGGCAGCGTAAAAAGGCGGTACGGAGAGCGATTTCCCTGAGAACGCTCCAAATGGCACAGTGGAAGGCCGACACTATAACTTAAGCGGGCGAATGCGCAAGCGGAGCGTGGTTGCTGTGAAAGCATGATGCGATGATGGCAGCATAAAAAGGCGGCCCGGAGAGTGGTTCCAGCGAGAACCCTCCGCAAGACAGATAGAGTTTAAGGCCGACACTACAACAAAAGCTGGCGAATGCGCAAACGAAGCATGGTTGCTGCGAAAGTAGGATGCTATGATGGCAGCACAAAAATGCGGCCCGGAGAGTGGTTGCCGCAAGAACCCTCCGCATGGCAGATGCAATGGAAGGCCGACACTATAAAAAAAGTGGGTGAATGCGCAAGCGGCGCGTGGTTGGTGTGAAAGCAGGTTGCTCTGATGGAAGCGTTAAAAGGCGGCCCGGAGAGAGGTTGCCGCGAGAACCCTCCGCATGGTAGATACATGGAAGGCCAACACTATAAAGAAAACGGGCGAATGTGCAAGCGGAGCATGGTTGCTCTTAAAGCAGGATGCTATGATAACACCATAAAAAGGCGGCAGGGAGAGCGCTTGCCGCGAGAACCCTCTGCATTGCAGATAGAGTGAAAGGCCGGCACTATAACGATAGTCTGCGAATGTGCAAGCGGAGCGTGGTTGCTGTGAAAGCCGGATGCTATGATGGCAGCATAAAAAGACGGCCCGGAGAGTGGTTTCCGCGAGAACCCTCCGCATGGCAGATACAGTGGAAGGCCGACACTATAACGAAAGCGAGCGAATGTGCAAGCTGAGCGTGGTTGCTGTGAAAGCAGGATACTATGATGGCAACATAAACAGGGCGCCCGGAGAGTGGTTGCAGCGAGACCCCTGCGCATGGCAGATACAGTGGAAGGCCGACACTAAAACGAAAGCGGCCGAATGCGCATGCAGAGTGTGGTTGCTGTGAAAGCAGGATACTATCATGGCAGATTAAAAATGTGGCCTGGTGAGCGGTTGCCTCACATACCCTCCTTATGACAATTGCAGCGAAAGGAAAACACTACAAGAAAGGCGGCCGAATGCGCAAGCAGAGCGTCGTTGGAGGGAATGCAGGACGCTATGGCGACAGCTTGAGAAGAGGACCCGGAAAGTTGTGCCCCGAGAACCCTCCGCTTGACAGATACATTGCAAGGACGACACTACAACGAAAGCGGGCGAATGCGCAAACGAAGCATGGTTGCTGCGAAAGCATGATGCTATCTAAGATGGCAGCATAAAAATTCTGCCCGGAGAGTGGTTGCCGCGAGAACCCTCCGCATGGCAGTTACAATGGAAGCCCGACCCTATAACAATAGTGGGTAAATGTGCAAGCGGCGTGTGGTTTATGTGTAACAAGATTGCTCTGATGGAAGCGTAAAAAGGCGGCCCGCAGGGGGGTTGCCGCGAGAACCCTCCGTATGGTAGATACAGTGGAAGGCCGACACTATAACGAAAGAGGACGAATGCGCAAGCGGAGCGTGGTTGCTGTGAAAGCAGGATAATATGATGGCAGCGTAAAAAGGCGGCCCGGAAAGCGATATCCCTGGGAACCCTCCAATGGCACAGTGGAAGGCTGACACTATAACGAAAGCAGGCGAATGCGCAAGCGGAGCGTGGTTACTGTGAAAGCATGATGCGATGATGGCAGCATAAAAAGGCGGCCCGGAGTGTGGTTGCCGCGAGAACCCTCCGCATGACAGATACATTGGAAGGCCGACACTACAACGAATGCGGGCGAATGTGCAAGCGGAGCGCGGTTGCTGTTAAGGCATGATTTTATGATGGCAGCTTAAAAAGACGGCCCGGAGAGTGGTTTCCGCGAGAACCCTCCGCATTACAGATACAGTGAAAGGCCCACAATATAACGAAAGCGGGCGAATGCGCAAGCGGAGCGTGGTTGCTGTGAAAGCAAGATGCTATGCTGGCAGCTTAAAAAGGCGGCCCGAAGAGTGGTTGCCGTGAGAACCCTCCGCATGGCAGATACAATGAAAGGCCGACACTATAACGAAAGCGGGCGAATGCGCAAGCAGAGCGTGGTTGCTGTGAAAGCATGTTGCTATGATGGCAGCATAAAAATGCGGCCCGGAGAGTGCTTGCCGCGAGAACCCTCCGCATGGCAGATACAATGAAAGGCCGATACTATAACAGAAGTGGGTGAATGCGCAAGCGGCGCGTGGTTGGTGTGAAAGCAGGTTGCTCTGATGGAAGCGTAAAAGGGCGGCCCGGAGAGGGGTTGCCATGAGAACCCTCCGTATGGTACACACATTAGAAGCACGACACTATAACGAAAGCAGACGAACGCGCAAGCGGAGCGTGGTTGCTGCGAAAGCAGGATAATATGATGGCAGCATAAAAAGGCGGCCTGGAGAGTGGTTGCCGCGGGAACCCTCCGCATGATAGATAAAGTGGAAGGCCGACACTACAAAGAAATCGTGCGAACGCGCAAGCAGAGCGTGGTTGCTGTGAAAGCTGGATGCAATAATGGCAGCATAAAAAGACGGCCCGGAGTGTGGTTGCCGCGAGAACCCTCCGCATGACAGATACAGTGCAAGGACGACACTAACGCGAAAGCGGGCGAATGCGGAAACGAAGCATGGTTGCTGCGAAAGCATGATGCTATGAAGGCAGCATAAAAATTCGGCCCGGAGATTGGTTGCCGCGAGAACCCTCCGCATGGCAGATACATTGGAAGGCCGACACTATAACAAAAGTGGGTGAATGCGCAAGCGGCGTGTGGTTTATGTGTAAGCAGGTTGCTCTGATGGAAGCGCAAAAAGGCGGCCCGCAGAGGGGTTGCCGCGAGAACCCTCCGTATGGTAGATACAGTGGAAGGCCGACACTATAACTAAAGAGGACGAATGCGTAAGCGGAGCGTGGTTGCTGTGAAAGCAGGATAATATGATGGCAGCTTAAAAAGGCGGCCCGGAGAGTGGTTGCCGCGAGACCCTGCGCACGGCAGATACAGTGGAAGGACGACACTAAAACGAAAGCGGCCGAATGCGCAAGCGGAGCGTGGTTGCTGTGAAAGCAGGATACTAAGATGGCAGCATAAAAATGTGACCTGGATAGCGGTTGCCTCGCATACCCTCCGGATGACAATTGCAGCGAAACGAAAACACTACAAGAAAGGCGGCCGAATGCGCAAGCAGAGCGTTGTTGGAGGGAATGCAGGACGCTATGGCGACTGCTTGAGAAGAGGACCCGGAAAGGTTGTTGCCGCGGGAACCATCCGCATGACAGATATAGTGGAAGCCCGACACTATAACGAAAGCAGCCGACTGCGCAAGCGGAGCGTGGTTGCTGCGAAAGCAGGATGCTAAGATGGCAGCATAAAAATGCGGCCCGGAGAGTGGTTGCCGCGAGAACCCTCCGCATGGCAGATACAATGGAAGGCCGACACTATAAAAAAAGTGGGCGAACGCGCAAGCGGCGCGTGGTGCTCTGATGGAAGCGTAAAAAGGCGGCCCGGAGAGAGGTTGCCGCGAGAACCCTCCGCATGGCAGATACAGTGGAAGGCCGACACTATAAAAAAAGTGGGTGAACGCGCAAGCGGCGCGTGGTGCTCTGATGGAAGCGTAAAAAGGCGGCCCGGAGAGAGGTTGCCGCGAGAACCCTCCGCATGGCAGATACAGTGGAAGGCCGACACTAAAACGAAAGCGGCCGAATGCGCAAGCTGAGTGTGGTTGCTGTGAAAGCAGGATGCTATGCTGGCAGCATAAAAAAGGCGGCCCGGAGAGTGGATGCCGCGAGAACCCTCCGCATGACAGATACATGGGAAGGCCGACACTACAACGAGAGCGGGCGAATGTGTAAGCGGAGCGTGGTTGCTGCGAAAGCAGGATGCTATGATGGCAGCATAAAAATGCGGCCCGGAGAGTGGTTGCCGCGAGAACCCTCCGCATGGCAGATACAATGGAAGGCCGACACTATAAAAAAAGTGGGTGAATGTGCAAGCGGCGCGTGGTTGGTGTGAAAGCAGGTTGCTCTGATGGAAGCGTAAAAAGGCGGCCCGGAGAGTGGTTGCCGCGAGAACCCTCCGCATCGCAGATACAATGAAGGCCGACAATATAACAAAAGTGGGTGAATGCGCAAGCGGCGCATGGTTGGTGTGAAAGCAGGTTTCTCCGATGGAAGTGTAAAAAGGCGGCCCGGAGAGGGGTTGCCGCGAGAACCCTCCGTATGGTAGATACAGTGGAAGGCCGACACTATAAGGAAAGCGAACGAATGCGCAAGCGGAGCGTGGTTGCTGTGAAAGCAGGATAATATGATGGCAGCATAAAAAGGTGGCCCGGAGAGTGGTTGCCGCGAGACCCTGCGCACGGCAGATACAGTGGAAGGACGACACTAAAACGAAAGCGGCCGAATGCGCAAGCGGAGCGTGGTTGCTGTGAAAGCAGGATACTAAGATGGCACAATAAAAATGTGACCTGGATAGCGGTTGCCTCGCATACCCTCCGGATGACAATTGCAGCGAAACGAAAACACTACAAGAAAGGCGGCCGAATGAGCAAGCAGAGCGTTGTTGGAGGGAATGCAGGACGCTATGGCGACTGCTTGAGAAGAGGACCCGGAAAGGTTGTTGCCGCGGGAACCATCCGCATGACAGATATAGTGGAAGCCCGACACTATAACGAAAGCGGCGGAATGCGCAAGCGGAGCGTGGTTGCTGTGAAAGCAGGATACTATGATGGCAGCATAAACAGGTGGCCCGGAGAGTGGTTCCCGCGAGACCCCTGCGCTGGGCAGATACAGTGGAAGGTTGACACTATAACGAAAGCGGGCGAATGTGCAAGCGGAGCGTGGTTGCTGTGAAAGTAGGATGCTATGATGGCAGCATAAAAAGGCGGCACGGAGAGTGGTTGCCGCGAGACCCCTGCGCATGGCAGATACTGTAAAAGGCCGACACTATAACGAAAGCGGATGAATGCGCAAGCGGAGCGTGGTTGCTGTGAAAGCAGGATAATATGATGGCAGCAAAAAAAGGCGGCCCGGAGAGTGGTTGCCGCGGGAATCCTCCGCATGGCAGATATAGTGAAAGGCCGACACTAAAATGAAAGCGGCCGAATGCGCAAGCGGAGTGTGGTTGCTGTGAAAGCAGGATACTATGATGGAAGCATAAAAAGGCGGCCCGGAGAGTGGATGCCGCGAGACCCCTGCGCTAGACAGATACAGTGGAAGGCTGACACTATAACGAAAGCGGCCGAATGCGCAAGCGGAGTGTGGTTGCTGTGAAAGCAGGATGCTATGATGGCAGCATAAAAAGGCGGCACGGAGAGCGCTTGCCGCGAGAACCCTCTTCATGGCAGATACAGTGGAAGGCCAACATTATAACGAAAGTGGGCGAATGCGCTAGCGGAGCGTGGTTGCTGTGAAAGCAGGATGCTATGCTGGCAGCATAAATAGGCGGCCCGGAGAGTGGATGCCGCGAGACCCCTGCGCTAGACAGATACAGTGGAAGGCTGACACTATAACGAAAGCGGCCGAAAGCGCAAGCGGAGTGTGGTTGCTGTGAAAGCAGGATACTATGATGGAAGCATAAAAATGTGGCCTGGATAGCGGTTGCCTCCCATGCCCTCCGGATGACAATTGCAGCGAAAGGAAAACAATACAAGAAAGGCGGCCGAATGCGCAAGCAGAGCGTCATTGGAGGGAATGAAGGACGCTATGGCGACAGCTTGAGAAGAGGACCCGGAAACTTGTTGCCGCGAGGACCATCCGCATGACAGATATAGTGGAAGCCCGACATTATAACGAAAGCGGCCGACTGCGCAAGCGAAGCGTGGTTGCTGCGAAAGCAGGATGCTATGATGGCAGCATAAAAATGCGGCCCGGAGAGTGGTTGCCGCGAGAACCCTCCGCATGGCAGATACAATGGAAGGCCAACACTATAACAAAAGTGGGTGAATGCTCAAGCGGCGCGTGGGGCTCTGATGGAAGCGTAAAAAGGCGGCCCGGAGAGAGGTTGCCGCGAGAACCCTCCGCATGGCAGATACAGTGGAAGGCCGACACTAAAACGAAAGCGGCCGAATGCGCAAGCGGAGTGTGGTTGCTGTGAAAGCAGGATGCTATGCTGGCAGCATAAAAAGGCGGCCCGGAGAGTGAATGCCGCGAGACCCCTGCGCTAGACAGATACAGTGGAAGGCTGACACTATAACGAAAGCGGCCGAAAGCGCAAGCGGAGTGTGGTTGCTGTGAAAGCAGGATACTATGATGGCAGCATAAAAATGTGGCCTGGATAGCGGTTGCCTCACATGCCCTCCGGATGACAATTGCAGTGAAAGGAAAACACTACAAGAAAGGCGGCCGAATGCGCAAGCAGAGCGTCGTTGGAGGGAATGAAGGACGCTATGGCGACAGCTTGAGAAGAGGACCCGGAAAGTTGTTGCCGCGAGGACCATCCGCATGACAGATATAGTGGAAGCCCGACATTATAACGAAAGCGGCCGACTGCGCAAGCAAAGCGTGGTTGCTGCGAAAGCAGGATGCTATGATGGCAGCATAAAAATGCGGCCCGGAGAGTGGTTGCCGCGAGAACCCTCCGCATGGCAGATACAATGGAAGGCCAACACTATAACAAAAGTGGGTGAATGCGCAAGCGGCGCGTGGTTGGTGTGAAAGCAGGTTGATCTGATGGAAGCGTAAATGGGCGTCCCGGAGACGGGTTGCCGGGAGAACCCTCCGTATTGTAGATACAGTGGAAGGCCGACACTATAACTCAAGGGGGCGAATGTGCAAGCGGAGAGTTGTTGCTGTGAAAGCTGGATGGTATGATGGCAGCATAAAAATGCAGCCCGGAGAGTGGTTCCCGCGAGAACCCTCCGAAAGAGTAGATGCAGTGGAAGGCCGACACTACAACGAAAGCGGGCGAATGCGCAAGTGGAGCGTGGCTGCTGGTAAAGCAGGATGCAATAATGGCAGCATAAAAAGACGGCCCGGAGTGTGGTTGCCGCGAGAACCCTCCGCATGACAGATACAGTGCAAGGACGACGCTACAGCGAAAGCGGGCGAATGCGCAAACAAAGCATGGTTGCTGCGAAAGCATGATGCTATGATGGCAGCATAAAAATTGGGCCCGGAGAGTGGTTGCCACGAGAACCCTCCGCATGGCAGATACAATGGAAGGCCAACACTATAACAAAAGTGGGTGAATGCGCAAGCGGCGTATGGTTTATGTGTAAGCAGGTTGCTCTGATGGAAGCGTAAAAAGACGGCCCGTAGAGGGGTTGCCGCGAGAACACTCCGCATGGCAGATACAATGAAAGGCCGACACTATAACGAAAGAGGACGAATGCGCAAGCAGTGCGTGGTTGCTGCGAAAGCAGGATAATATGATGGCAGCATAAAAAGACGGCCCGGAGAGTGGTTTCCGCGGGAACAATCCGCATTACAGATAGAGTGAAAGGCCCACATTATAACGAAAGCGGGCGAATGCGCAAGCGGAGCGTGGTTGTTGTGAAAGCAGGATGCTATGCTGGCAGCATAAAAAGGCGGCACGAAGAGTGGTTGCCGTGAGAACCCTCCGTATGGCAGATACAATGAAAGGCCGACACTATAACGAAAGCGAGCGAATGCGCAAGCGGAGCGTGCTTGCTGTGAAAGCATGATCCTATGATGGCAGCATAAAAATGCGGCCCGGAGAGTGGTTGCTGCGAGAACCCTCCGCATGGCAGATACAATGAAAGGCCGACACTATAAAAAAAGTGGGTGAATGCGCAAGCTGCGCTTGGTTGGTGTGAAAGTAGGTCGCTCTGATGGAAGCGTAAAAGGGCGGCCCGGAGACGGGTTGCCGTGAGAACCCTCCGTATGGTAGATACATTGGAAGGCCGACACTATAACGAAAGCAGACAAATGCGCAAGCGGAGCGTGGTTGCTCTTAAAGCAGGATGCTATGATGGCAGCATAAAAAGGCGGCAGGGAGAGCGCTTGCCGCGAGAACCCTCTGCATGGCAGATACAGTGAAAGGCCGACACTATAACGATAGCCTGCGAATGTGCAAGCGGAGCGTGGTTGCTGTGAAAGCAGGATGCTATGATGGCAGCATAAGAATTCGGCCCGGAGAGTGGTTGCCGTGAGAACCCTCCGCATTACAGATACAGTGAAAGGCCGACATTATAATGAAAGCGGGCGAATGCGCAAGCGGAGCGTGGTTGCAGTGAAAGCGGGATGCTATGCTGGCAGCATAAAAAGGTGGCCCGAACAGTGGTTGCCGCGAGAACACTCCGCATGGCAGATACAATGAAAGGCCGACACTATAACGAAAGCGGGCGAATGCGCAAGCGGAGCGTGGTTGCTGTGAAAGCATGATTCTATGATGGCAACATAAAATGCGGCCCGGAGAATGGTTGCCTCGGTTACCCTGCGCTTGAGATATGCTGTAAAAGGAAAGCACTACAAGAAAGGCGGCATAATTCGCAAGCAGAGCGTCGATGGCGTGAATGCAGGACGCTATGGCGACAGCTTGAGAAGACGACCCGGAAAGTTGTTGCCGCGAGAACCCTCCGCATGGCAGATACAGTGGACGGCCGACACTACAACAAAAGCGGGCAAATGCTCATGCGGAGCGTGGTTGCTGTGAAAGCAGGATGCTATGATGGCAGCTTAAAAACACGGCCCGGAGTGGGGCTGCCGCGAGAACCAACCGCATGACAGATATTTAAGTCGAAGGCCGACACTATATACAACGCGGCCGAATGCGCAAGCGGAGCGTGGTTGCTGTGAAAGCAGGATGCTATGATGGCTGCATAAAAAGGCGGCACAGAGAGTGGTTGTTGCGAGAACCCTCCGTATGGCATATACAGTGGCAGGCCGACACTATAACGAAAGCGGGCGAATGTGCAAGCGGAGCGTGGTTGCTGTGAAAGCAGGATACTATGATGGCAGCATAAACAGGCGGCCCGGAGAGCGGTTGCCGCGAGACCCCTGCGCATGGCAGATAGAGTGGAAGGCCGACACTAAATCGAAAGCGGCCGAATGCGTAAGCGGAGTGTGGTTGCTGTGAAAGCAGGATACTATGATGGCAGCATAAAAATGTGGTCTGGATCGCGGTTGCCTCACGTACCCTCCGGATGAAAATTGCAGCGAAAGGAAAACACTACAAGAAAGGCAGCCGAATGCGCAAGCAGAGCGTCGTTGGAGGGAATGCAGGACGCTATGGCGACAGCTTGAGAAGAGGACCCGGAAAGTTGTTGCCGCGAGAACCATCCGCATGACAGATATAGCGGAAGGCTGACACTATAACGAAAGCGGCCGAATGCGCAAGCGGAGCGTGGTTGCTGTGAAAGCAGGATAATATGATGGCAGCATAAAAAGGCGGCCCGGAGTGGGGTTGCCGCGACAACCAACCGCATAACAGGTATCTAAGTCGAAGGCCGACACTATAAAAAACGCGGCCGATTGCGCAAGCAGAGCACGGTTGCTGTCAAAGCAGGATGCCATGACGGCAGCATGAAAAGGCGGCCCGGAGAGTGGTTGCCGCGAGAACCCTCTGCATGGCGGATACTGTGGACGGCCGACACCATTAAGAAAGCGGGCGAATATGCAAGCGGAGCGCGGTTGCTGTGAAAGCAGAAGAATATGATGGCAGCGTAAAAAAGCGGTAGGGAGAGTGGTTGCCGCGGGAATTCTCCGCATGGCAGATACAGTGAAAGGCCGACACTACAACGAAAGCGGGCGGATGCGCAAGCGGAGCGTGGTTACTGAGAAAGCTTGATGCTATGGTGGTAGCATAAAAACAAAGCCCGGAGTGGGGTTGCCGCGAGAACCAACCGCATGACAGATATTTAAGTCGAAGGCCGACACTATAAACAACGCGGCCGAATGCGCAAGCGGAGCGTGGTTGCTGTGAAATCAGGATGCTATGATGGCAGCATAAAAACACGGCCCGGCGCGGGGTAGCCGCGAGAACCAACCGTATATTAGATACAGTGGAAGGCCGAAACTAGAACGAAAGCGGGTGAATGCGCATGCGGAGCGTGGTTGCTGTCAGTGCAGGATGCTATGATGGCAGCTTAAAAACACGGCCCGGCGCGGGGTTGCCGCGAGAACCAACCGCATGACAGATATCTAAGTCGAAGACCGACACTATAAACAACGCGGCCGAATGCGTAAGCGGAGCGTGGTCTGTGAAAGCAGGATGCTAGTATGGCAGCATAAACAGGCGGCCCAGAGTGGTTGCCGCGAGAACCCTCCGCAAGGCAGATACAGTGGAAGGTCGACACTATAACGAAAGCGGACGAATGCGCAAGCGGAGCGTGGTTGCTGTGAAAGCAGATAATATGATGGCAGCATAAAAAGGCGGCCCGGAGTGGGGTTGCCGCGAGAACCAACCGCATAACAGATACAGTGAAAGGCCGACATTATAATGAAAGCGGGCGAGTGCGCAAGCGGAGCGTGGTTGCTGTGAAAGCGGGATGCTATGCTGGCAGCATAAAAAGGCGGCCCGAACAGTGGTTGCCGCGAGAACACTCCGCATGGCAGATACAATGAAAGGCCGGCACTATAACGAAAGCGGGCGAATGCGCAAGCGGAGCGTGGTTGCTGTGAAAGCATGATGCTATGATGGCAACATAAAATGCGGCCCGGAGAGTGGTTGCCTCGGTTACCCTGCGCTTGAGATGTGCTGTAAAAGGAAAACAGTACAAGAAAAGCGGCCTAAGGGCCGTTTCACATGCTGCGAATTTTACCGCGCGGCACTGCGAATTCGTTCGCTCTGGGGCGGAGAGGGCCGCCGTTATTGCCGCAGACGGCTTGCGAACGATTTCCGTCCGGTTGGAATTCGTTCGCAGCGTCGGTGTTGTCGCTGTGCGACTGACCAATAGGGAGCATCCTTTGCTTGGCTCCCCGCCAGGCTTGGCTTGGCCAGCTATGGCTGTCCTTGCACTCACGCCTCACGGGTCTGACGTCACTTGCGGTCACGTGCCCAGCTGAAGCGGCGCCGCGGCAAACACAAAGTGTCTTTTGGTCCGTCGCGTACGTACGTGGTCGCATCATGGCATCCGACGTCAGCGCTTACGAAGCAGGCCGTGCTTCCTTTAATGAGGCATTGATTGATGAGGTGGCGAAGCGGCCTCTTTTTGTGGAATACGACAGCAAAAGAGTGCAGGAAAAGTAACAAGAGTACCCTTTGGGAAGAAATACGAGACGCCTTGATGCAAATCGACCCCACAGGTGAGTACCCGTATGTTTTTGTCCGCTGTCCCCCCATTTTTCTTTTTATAGGTATGTTAATTGCGATGTCAAAGAGGTAATCACAAGCGATTGTGCTTCCCCGGTAGTAAATGTATCCGGCAGACAGCTAGGAATTGGCGGAAGCTTGTTAAGACGTTCAGCAGAATAGACAGTATTGTGCGTTTTGATCGCTGACACTTTCAAAAATTTCCCCGCCTCAACCGCTGGCTCGTTTGCGGTGAAACTGCACACAGAGCTTGCGTATTATGATAACTTTTGTATCGTAGCAAGTTTGACAACGGTACTTACTTAGTTGAGCCGTGCACGATGCGAAAACATAATCGTCTACGTAGAGATCGGCAACCAAAACCCGCAGACGACGCTTTTTCGCTGAAGGGTGGCAGTGGCGCCATCTGTTTGCGGTAGCGCAAAGCGTCACGACAAGGCCGTCGAGGAGAGCGGGTCGTTTGAATATGCCGTTCCTGTCGTTTCGTCTGCTTCTACTGAAGCGCTTACAACATTTTCGACTAATTAAGCGGAAAAATATCAGAACAAATGATTTAACCAGGCTTTACCTTTGAAAGAATATTGTTTGCAATGCTCGCCTCAGCGGCCTTGTCGTGACGGTTTCCACTACCCAAAAGAGATGGCGCCACTGCCGCCCTTCAGCTAAAAAGCGTCGTCTGCGGGTTTTGGCTCGCCGATCTCTCGTAGACGCTTCCGATTTCGCATCATGTGCGCCTGAAACTAAGTACCATTGTCAAACTTGCTACGATACAAAAGTTACCATAATACGCAAGCTCTGTGTGCAGTTTCACCGCACACGAGCCAGCGGTTGAGGCGGGGAAATTTTTGAGTGTCAGCGATAAAAACGCACAATACTGTATATACACGTGGATTCTCGGCACCCAGCAGTCGTACTCTGCCTCGCTTCCTTTCGCAAAGAAATAACTAGATCGGTTGAGCAGAATGTACTGTGCTCTTTATTATGAAATAAACCGCGCAGTACAAATATGGGCGGAGTGATGCATTGCGATTTTTTACCAGACTCGCCCAAACAGCGTGTCCTCCGTATATGTTTGGCTCGAGGCATAACACTTTTCTGCCATTATTTACATTCCGCGGCAGCCAACGGCGCCACGTGGGCTTGTGCTTCACTTCTGTTTCTTAAAAAAAATGAAATTCAGGTATGCCGTACATGACATTTTATCGCCGAGAGCGTGACAAATGCGCCCGTTTTGGTTACAATTTCCGATGGTGGCGAAATGCCAAAAATTTCGTGCTGTACACTAAATCAAGCTAAGTGACCAAGAATTATTCTGGGTCGTTTGTTCTGCTGACATTTTTCTCCTCAAACGTCGAAACGCAATATCTCGGCACCGACCGCTACCGAACAGCATGCACGTTTATGTAGTCTGTAAAGTAGCACTGAAATTAGATAATCCATTCGCAAATTGATTAGTGCATGGTAAGTGCTTTTATGGCAGCATGTTTCCAGTCCCAAGTTTTGCTCCTGAAAGCTAACTCCTGGAATGCACAGTGCACTTTCTTGCGCACGCTGGAAAGCATTTTGACCTTTTTTTTGCTCGCTATTTTATTTTTAACTGATTTTCGCAATGTTTGCAGTATCTGTGGAGATTATTCAGACGAGGTGGCGAAATCTGAAGGACACCTATAGAAAAAAACTAAGAGAGATCCAAGCCAGCACGAGGAGTGGAGCAGGTGCCAACCCAAAAAGCAAAACTTGGCAATACTTGGATAGGATGCGGTTCCTGAAAGACCAAATGGATATGCGCCAGTGAGTAGCACTTCAATGTCTTCTGGGAACCAACTTTATGAACATTTTTTTTGCTTGCTAGTTTTGACATAAAAATATAGGGGCAAGAAGGTTTACAGACAAGTGGGTTTAATTGCCATGCTCTTCAGTGAAGCCAAGGTTATCACAGTGCTGCCATAGAGACATGAGTCAAGACTCATTGAGTCAAATACTATGCTGTATATGTAATCAATACTTACACATGGTATTCAACCTGCAGAGGACACAGCAGTGTCGAACCAGAACTGCTGCCTGAAGGTGGAGACCAAAGTCAGCCAGAATCGCCACAACAAGCTTTTGAAGAAATTTTTGCATCGCCAGACAATGTACAAGCATCTGCTGCTGATCCAAGCTCCTCATATGAAGCACCATGCACTTCACAACAGACAGAAGTGCAGAGGCCTACGAAACGAAGAAAAGGTCAACAAGCACTTGACCTAGTGAATTCTGAACTCAGTGCTGTGAGAAGTGCTCTTGTTGCTCATAGGCCTATGGACCATAACGAGCATTTCCTTTTGTCCCTCAAGCCATATATGGACACAGTACCAAATTCCATGCGATACCACCTTCAGATGGAGCTGCTTAACATTATTGGCCAGTATAGCGAAGGTGTGTACCCAAGGAACCTTGTTGTGAGCCCTCCGTGAAAAAGTAGTACATGTGCCAAGTTTTCGAGTTATAGCGCATCACAGGAGAAAGGACTGTGAACAAGAATTGGCACACACAGTGCTATGTGTGTGCCAATTCTTGTTCACAGTCATTTCTCCTGTGATGCGCTATAACTCAAAAACATGAACAAAGAAGCCAAAGACTCTGTTACGTGTTACGTCTTTTATTTCACATGCCAAAGCACAGCATATAGCAATATAAAAGTCATTAAAAGCAAAAAGACATGATACAGCGCCGCAAGTGCAACATTCATGTATTAAAATATTTACAAAGCATTTGAATAGTCACTGCCATCACACTGCATACATGGCTGCAATGTTGATAAGCATGCGGCACCACCTGCAAATGGAGCGGCTGAACATTGCCGAGCAATACAGATAAGGACTGTATCCCACGCTTGTATTGTTGTACCATAAAACAACAAACATAAATGTGTAACAGTTTTAGCTATGAAAAAAAGACTGAAGAAGTCATGGCAAACCATTGCCTTGCATGTCCTGCCACCTGTACAGTGGTGTGAATGTACTTAATCCTTCAATGCAATGCCAAATTTCCACCAAAACATATTTTTCTGAGATAAAATGCCCACTATCTTCCGCTGGTTGCCTATTGAATAAAAAAGCAATCCGAACTGTGCAATGGCTTGGGCCATCCATGCATGCAAGATCCCTTGTAGAATGGATCGACCCATCTCTAGGGAAGAGGTCATTGAGGCAATTAGATCAGCCACCAAGAACACAGCAGCGGGAGCAGATCGAGTACGGAACTCCCTCATTAGAAACCTCAGCGACGAAGCGATAGACCAGCTAGTCCGCTACTTAAACAAATTATGGCAAGAAGGGAGAGTCCCGGCGGCATGGAAACACGCCGTCGTAGTGATGATCCCCAAACACGGCAAGAAAATCCAAATCGATAACCTGAGGCCGATCTCTCTCACATCGTGCCTGGGCAAACTCTACGAGAAGATAGTCACCAAACGCATCCAACAACACCTGGAGAGCGAAAAGTACTACCCAAACTCAATGTTCGGGTTCAGAGCCAACCTCTCGACGCAAGATGTCCTGCTACAGCTCGAGAAGGAGGTCTTAGAAACTATGCCAAGAAAAGGCGAAAACGTGGTCATGGCGCTCGATGTCAAAGGAGCCTTCGACAACGTAAGCCACGAGGCCATCATGGAAGGTCTCATCAACGCGAACTGCGGGAAGAGAACACACGATTACGTGAAGGACTTCCTTTCAAACAGAACGGCAACAGTAGGCCTAGGAGCACTAAGGAGCGATATCTTTGCAACGCCTAGCAGAGGTACGCCCCAAGGCTCCGTAATCTCGCCCGTATTATTCAACCTGGCGATGATTGGCCTAGCAAGAAAACTCGAGCAAATCCAGGGAGTCCGACACGCGATGTACGCGGACGATATCACGGTCTGGGCTACCGGAGGGACCTTAGAAGAAAAGCAAGCCGCACTGCAAGAAGCGGCAAGATGCGTAGAAGACTACGTGACAGCTAGAGGCCTCAACTGTTCTACAGAAAAGTCTGAACTCCTGAGAGTGGGCCGACACCAGACTAAGGCGAAACTGGAAGTCTCTCTCGAAGGACAACTCATACCGGAATGCAAAATGATCCGCATCCTCGGCATGTGGCTGCAGGGTAGTAGGAAATGCGACCACACGATTTCCCTACTCAAGAAATCAACAGAAAGTGTCAGCAGAATGATAAGCAGAGTCTCTCAAAGAAGACATGGGATGAAAGAAGAAGACACCCTAAGATTGGTCAACAGCCTCATTGTAAGCAGAGTTACGTACTCGCTTCCCTTCCACGTAAGGACCAAAACGTCTAATGAAGAAATCGAAACCATTCTAAGGAAAGCATACAAGACAGCATTACACCTGTCAAGAAACACACCCAACGAAAAGCTCATGCAGCGTGGCGTCAACAACACCTTCCTAGAACTGGTGGAAGCGCAACGAAAATCGCAAATTAAAAGACTAGGAGGGACCTACACTGGGAGAGCACTGCTCGACAGAATAGGCTGCGAATACATCGACACAAAGCGGTACGAAGACATGCCTACCGAAATAAGGAAAACATTTTATGTCAGACCCATTCCAAAGAACATGGACCCCAGGCTCCACGAAGGCAGAAGGAAGGCCAGGGCAGAACACATTGAAAGAACACTAGCGGGGAAGGATAACACCTTCTACACGGACGCAAGCGCTATGGAAGTAGCGAGCGGCAGAAGCAAATACATAGGTACGGCAGTGGTAGTAAACAAAGATGGGGAACTAACCTCCGGGGCATCCACGGAAATCTGGAGTATAACGGACGCCGAGGAGTTAGCCGTGGCGCTGGCGGCAGCAAAAGGATATAGGGAGAACAAATCATTGAATATTCTCACGGACTCAAAAGAGACCTGTCGAAATTATACGAAGGGCAGAATTAGCAAAGCTGCTCTTAAGGTGCTCAGAGAGTGCAACCTCTCAGAGAGCATAACAGTCCAACATAATTTAATCTGGATACCTGCGCACGAGGGCATAAGGGGCAATGAGGCGGCGGATGGTCTAGATCGAGCTTTTTGTTTCCGAGTCGGACAGCAGCAGGAGAGCCGTGGTCTGAGCGCCATGATCCTCGGGGAGAGCTATTCAGAACTACTCCAACATCACAGAGGGGTGAGATATAAATATCCGCCCCCGCATAAAGCACTAACCAAGGAGGAGGCAACAGATTGGCGTAGATTACAAACAGGTTCCTTCCCCAACCTCTTTATATACAACAAGATGTTCCCAACGGAATATAGGGGCACATGCCCGTGGTGCGGGGCCACACCCACACTATTTCACATAACATGGGAATGCGAACGAAACAACGCATTCCGAGAACACAAACCCCCGAGTGCGGAGCACTGGGAGAGCCGGCTCGTCAGCTGCGAGCTCGCCGTCCAAAAGAGGATGGTAGAGCACGCACGGGATGCAGCCAAACTCAGTGGAGCCCTGGCCTGAGGGACCACCCTTTGCTGAAGAAGCCTTCCCTGCAGCGCAGCGTGAAGACAGCGACACGCGAAGCAAGCAAGAAGACTTCTGATCGCCTAAATACTTATGATTCAATAAAAGTTTTCCTATCCTATCCTTGTAGAACTTTTGAAGGGGCTAGGATAAAAGCACAATGTGCCTTCGAAGACGACCTCCAGCAACAGTCGTGGAGATGATGAACAGGACATGATTATACATAGTTGAAACAGAAGGTTACTTTCAAGTGAGGCTACTGGAACCCCCACACAAGCACAGCTACTGCGGAGAAGCAAGTTCAAGTCAGGATCAGTAAAGAGATACCGCTAACAGAATTTGTCACTGCCATTTTCAAATAAAAGTTGCATATGTAGAGAAAGGGTGCCCGTGTGCTATCTTGGCCGTGGCAGACTAATTTCAATGGAGGCAAAATGCTAGACAACCATGTGCTGCATGACATCAGTGCACGTTAAAGAACCCTAGGTGGTCGAAATTACTGGAGCTTTGCACTAGAGCGTTTCACATAGCCGCAGTCACTTTGGGACGTCAAACCCCATAAACCGAAATAACTGGTATGCTGTGCGACATCAGTTCACATTACGAACCCCAAGTAGCTGAAATGAATCCAGAGCCCTCCCCTATGGTGACTTTTAGCCGATATGCAGCTTATGAGAGGTTTAACCCATATCTGCCCAAACTTCAGATAATTAAATTTATGGTGAGAGTCGTCCTTTTATTGGTAGAAATATTTTTCTCAATACGAACTTTTGAACCATCTATGCAGACAGCGCAGTGTGGTAGAAACGAATGTACACAGCGTTCTTGAGCTGCCGTAGTGGGCGTCCTATTCTTAAGTTTACTAGTTTGCGTCTACACCCCTAGTACATAACACTGTAGCAGGCGAAGGAAAGAGGTCAGGGTACTAAGCAAATGTGCTATCTGTTGCGTGTAGTAATGTTTGAAACATTTGACGTCACCTCAAATGTCATATTTCTGATCACATATGGTGGTTTTCCCATGACACTGTGCAAATGTTGTACGCTTTTCTTGCACTCACAATGTTGTCGGTGGGGTTGTCAGCTTGCTGCTTTCAGAGAAGACTGGCGGCTCTCTCAGAATGCACACAATGTTACACTTGTGCGGGAAATTTTAGAGGCTCTTAAACATATACATATACTAACGCTCAGTGGTTATGGTGCTCGGCTGCTGACCCAAAAGACACGGGTTCGATCCCGGCTGCAGTGGTCAATTTTTGATGGAGGCTAAATTCTAGAGGCCTGTGTACTATGCGATGTCAGTGCACGTTAAGGAACTCCAGGTGGTCGAAACTTCTGGAGCCCTTCACTACGGTGTCCCTCATAGCCTGAGTCCCTTTGGGATGTCAAAAGCGCATAAACCATAAATAAAACTAATAGGTACAAGCTTCTACACAATGAACTTTTAAGCTATGCACAAAAACTGTGTCCCACATGTAGCACCTCAGGCATATATGGGTTAACCCAACTTATACAATGCTGAAGATGGCACTCCACAGACCTTGCATTATGGCCGCAATCCAGCAGACGCACGCTGCCATGGTACAGCACCGGCAGCACTCACAAAATAAGAACAAAAAATATCCCGTGCTTCGGCAGCTGCCCTGGAGAAGTTGTGCCCAGCAGGAGGCTGCAGGCCAAGCATGGCTGAGCCTCCATCAGCTGCCAGGGTTGAGCGCCACTGCCCTTTGGTTACATTCCCAAAGTGGTCTTCTTGGTCAACATACAGCGCGTCCATGTAGCACTCATCTTCGGTGAGGAAGTTGTGCAATGCGCATGACGCCAACACCACAAAATCCACATTTTCCGGCTTGAGGTTGATGACACGACGGAAAATGCGGAACCGTGAGGCCATCACTCCAAAGGCACTTTCGACGCACCTCCTGCAAATAAATAGCATAGATTAATACATGTTGTGAGAACAGAATTTCAGACGATAATTTACCTTGCCCGGCTCAGGCGATAATTGAAGATTCTTTTGTCTTCATCTTGGCACCTTCCAGAGTAGGGCCTGAGGAAATCGGGTCGAAGCTGAAAGGCTTCGTCCCCAATAAATACATTGGGCGCAATAATTGCAGAACCGGGAAGCTGCTTGGGGGCTGGCAGGCCAAGAACGCCCTGCTCGAGGCACTTCCCAAACCTGCATGCACTTAGAGTGCCGCCGTCGCTCTGCCGACTATAGCCGCCGACATCAACCATAACGAATTTAAGGTTGCTGTCGGCGACTGCCATCAACACAATGGAGTATGTGCCCTGCAGGTAACCAAAACAATGAGCACTACTGGTGAAACCTAGCAGAGCACAGTTAGTACCTTGTAGTTGTAGTACAGGCTTCCAGAATTGGATGGAGCCTGTATTTGTACATGTTTTCCATCCACTGCGCCAACGCAGTGGGGGAAATTCCACTTCTGGTGGAAGCCGTTGGCAATCTCTTGCCACCTTTCAGTTGTTGGCATCTGGAATAAAAATTTGCCATGCCATAAGATGCACATTTATGTGCAGAAGTGGTGTAAAAGAGATGTTATCACATGAAGGCGGTGATGGTGGTGGTGGCATTTATAAACTCAAGTGTTAATCGAGATTCCAGCGGTTTCTTGGACTCAGATATCAAGGCAGTAAAGCCAGGCTAAACATTTTTCTTGCACAAGCTTATAATGACACTGTTCAACTGAATTGTTTAACATTGTATTGTATTGTGTCGTTGTGTATTGTAGTTCATTAACAAACAATGCTATTTTATGAGATCATTATCAGTGTGTCTTATTATTCACATTTTTTTGAAACGTGAATAGTGATGCAATGCGTAAACACTCCTATGAAGCTGCATAGTCTACTGGCGCATTCCATAGCAATATTGTAGAATTGAAAACAAAAAAACTGCCATACAAAACTAGACAAAGGTAGAGTAGACAGGACGAGCGTTACATTCAGGTTCCCTACTTGAAAGTCTGCGCTTGGCTCTTACTGGCACTGTTTGTTTTTATTCAGGCCATGCCTACTGGCCCCTCATCACACGTTCTTGGCAGCCTGGATACAGCTGGAACCACTAACTTATGTCTACAGTCGGTGCATGCCAATTTCCTTACGAAATGAACGATGAAAGCATGGGTCATATAGCCATTACCTCTAAATTAAAAATGCACACATAACTAAAGCATGTACAGTCTTTAGGTAGGCATGCAATAAAGCATACCTTTAAGCAGAGAGGTTGCAACACCTTCCACAGGAGCCGACATGTAAAATGGATTATCCCGGCTACAGTGGAGATGCCTACCCTGAAGGCCAAGGCCACCTCCTGCATATGCATCCCTGATGCCAAGTATCTAAAGGCAAAAGTGGAAGAGACGGGGAAAGTGAATGCAAGATTTGTGACACTGAGCAGTCCCTCCAAATACAGAAAAACTTTCTACACACAAAACAATTCTTTTTTTCACAGCTGTGTCGGTTCAATGAAACAGTTGTGGGCCTACCGAAGCAGTTGCCACAAAAACACTTTTTGCCTCCATATTGTAGCTCAGTTTTACGAATGCCATGTAGCAACAAGGTAAAGGGACACGACCGTTTGTCCGTTCTGGTATGGGCGGCGACTTTCCAGACATTGGTCCACTACTGATTGCAGGAATGGCAAAATTAGTGCGATGCGAACAAGAACCTGACATCATAGATCGGCAGGAGACGAACAGACACCCCACGAACTTGCAAGCAGTCAAGCCACTGACCTGAGGGTGATCGCCAGCCTCATTCGTGATGGGAGCGGCTCACGTGTGAGGTAACCTTTCGTCAGTGGACCCTCCACCAGCGCGTGCAGCTGCTCAAAACGGTCCGGCGTCATCCGGTAATATTTCCGGAAGTAATCTGGGTCTCCCGATATCAGGAGAGGCATCTGCACATCATGATTATGGGTCGGCTACTTCAGTAAGCAGCACATATGTGAAAAAGCCCACCAGGCGACATTTATGAAATTTCAACTTACGGCTGTGTAGAATTCCGATTCTGTGCTTCTATTCTTCCACAGCGGCCGCACCCACCAACGCCTCGGTGCCTGCATGTCTTCCAACCACTTCTTCTTCTCGAGGAGGAAGTACTCCTCGAGCAGCAGAAGCTGGTGGTTGCCACGTTCGAAGGAACCGGGAAGCGCTGGCGTGTCGACGTCTTCTTCACAGACGCTCTCTGGGTACATGGCAAAGACTATCTTTTTTCTTTCGAGGAGGTAGTACTCCTCGAGGATAAGAAGGCGCACGCGTTCAGGATCGGAAGCGCTAACTCTCGACATTGCCAAAATGAACGAGCCGGAGATGTCGGATCGGAGACCCTGAGCTAACTTGTTATATCGACGCACTGGCGGGCCGCGCTGTTTTCACGTCCAATGATTTCATTCAGCGCACCAACGTACTTTTTGAATAATTCAGCACTGTTTACTTCAATAAAAAACATTCACAATATTTTTTTCTGTCTAAAAACACGCATGACTACAACAACATGACCACATTCCATGTTGCATTAATGCCACGTTTATTCACGGGTTCCATGAGAAATCATCTAGCAACCCTGCTGTCACACCGAACGAATTCGCAGGTCCTGCGTTGCATGTGAAACGACTGAGCGGCAATCGCATTGCGGCGTCAACGGCGGGACCGAATTCGCAGTGCCGCGCGGTGAAATTCGCAGCATGTGAAACGACGCTAATTCGCAAGCAGAGCGTCGATGGCGTGAATGCAGGGCGCTATGGCGACAGCTTGAGAAGATGAACCGGGTAGTGGTTTTGGCGAGAACCATCCGCATGACAGATAGAGTGGACGTCCGACACCATAACGATAGCGGCCGAATGCGCAAGCGCAGTGTGGTTGGTGTGAAAGCACGATACAATGATGGCAGCATAAAATGGTGGCCTGGATACCGGTTGCCTCACATACCCTCCGGATGACAATTGCAGCGAAAGTAAAACACTACAAGAAAGGCGGCCGAATGCGCAAGCAGAGCGTCGTTGGCAGGAATGCAGGACGCTATGGCGACAGCTTGAGAAGAGGACCCGGAAAGTTGTTGCCGCGAGAACCCTCTGCATGGCAGATACAGTGGACGGCCGACACCATAAATAAAGCGGTCGAATGCGCAAGCGGAGCGTGGTTGGTGTCAAATCAGGATAATATGATGGCAGAATAAAAAGGCGGCCCGGAGAGTGGTTCCCGCGGGAATTCTCCGCATGGCAGATACAGTGAAAGGCCGACACTACAACGAAAGCGGGTGAATACGCAAGCGGAGCGTGGTTGCCGTGAAAGCAGGATGCTATGATGGCACCATAAAAAGAAAGCCCGGAGTGGTGTTGCCGCGAGAACCAACCGCATGACAGATATTTAAGTCGAAGGCCGACACTATAAACAACGCGGCCGAATGCGCAAGCGGAGCGTAGTTGCTGTGAAAGCAGGATACTATGATGGCTGCATAAACAGGCGGCCCGGAGAGCGGTTGCCGCGGGAACCCTCCGCATGGCAGATACAGTGGAAGGCCGACACTAAAACGATAGCGGCCGAATGCGTAAGCGGAGTGTGGTTGTTGTGAAAGCAGGATACTATGATGGCAGCATAAAAAAGTGGTCTGGATAGCGGCTGCCTCACATACCCTCCGCATGACAATCGCAGCGAAAGGAAAACACTACAAGAAAGGCGGCCGAATGCGCAAGCAGAGCGTCGTTGGAGGGAATGCAGGACGCTATGGCGACAGCTTGAGAAGGGGACCCGGAAAGTTGTTGCCGCGAGAACCATCCGCATGACAGATATAGTGGAAGGCTGACACTATAACGAAAGCGGCCAAATGCGCAAGCGGAGCGTGGTTGCTGTGAAAGCAGGATACTATGATGGCAGCATAAACAGGCGGCCCAGAGAGTGGTTGCCGCGAGAACCCTCCGCAAGGCAGATACAGTGGAAGGCCGACACTATAACGAAAGCGGACGAATGCGCAAGCGGAGCGTGGTTGCTGTGAAAGCAGGATAATATGATGGCAGCATAAAAGGCGGCCCGGAGTGGGGTTGCCGCGAGAACCAACCGCATAACAGATATCTAAGTCGAAGGCCGACACTATAAAAAACGCGGCCGATTCCGCAAGCAGAGCACGGTTGCTGTCAAAGCAGGATGCTATGACGGCAGCATGAAAAGGCGGCCCGGAGAGTGGTTGCCGTGAGAACCCTCTGCATGGCAGATACAGTGGCCGGCCGACACCATAATGAAAGCGGCCGAATGCGCAAGCGCAGCGTGTTTGCTGTGAAAGTAGGATGCTATGATTGCAGCATAAAAAGGCGGCCCGTAGAGTGGTTGCCGTGGGAACCCTCCGCATGACAGATACAGTGGAAGGCCGAAACTACAACGAAAGCGGGCAAATGCGCAAGCGGAGCGTGGTTGCTGTGAAAGCAGGATGCTATGATGGCAGCTTAAAAACACGGCCCTGAGTGGGGTTGCCGCGAGAACCAACCGCATGACAGATATCTATGTCGAAGGCCGACACTATAAACAACGCGGCCGAATGCACAAGCGGAGCGTGGTTGCTGTCAAAGCAGGATGCTATGATGGCAGCATAAAATGCGGCACAGAGAGTGGTTGCTGCGAGAACCCTCCGCATGGCAGATACAGTGGCAGGCCGACACTATAACGAAAGCGGGCGAATGTGCAAGCGGAGCGTGGTTGCTGTAAAAGCAGGATGCTATGATGGCAGTATAAAAAGGCGGCACGGAGAGTGGGTGCCGCGAGAACCGTCCGCATGGTAGATACTGTGGAAGGCCGAAACTATAACTCAAGGGGACGAATATGCAAGCGGAGCGTGGTTGCTGTGAAAGCAGGATAATATGATGGCAGCGTAAAAAGGCGGCCCGGAGAGTGGATGCCGCGAGACCCCTGCGCTAGGCAGATACAGTGGAAGGCTGACACTATAACGAAAGCGGCCGAATGCGTAAGCGGAGTGTGGTTGCTGTGAAAGCAGGATACTATGATGGAAGCATAAAAATGTGGCCTGGATAGCGGTTGCCTCACATGCCTTCCGGATGACAATTGCAGCGAAAGGAAAACACTACAAGAAAGGCGGCCGAATGCGCAAGCACAGCGTCGTTGGAGGGAATGCAGGACGCTATGGCGACAGCTTGAGAAAAGGACCCGGAAAATTGTTGCCGCGAGAACCATCCTCATGACAGATATAGAGGAAGCCCGACACTATAACTAAAGCGACCGACTGCGCAAGAGGAGCGTGGTTGCTGCGAAAGCAGGATGCTATGATGGCAGCATAAAAATGCGGCCCGGAGAGTGGTTGCCACGAGAACCCTCCGCATGGCAGATACAATGGAAGGCCGAAACTATAACAAAAGTTGGTGAATGCGCAAGCGGCGCGTGGTGCTCTGATGGAAGCGTAAAAAGGCGGCCCGGAGAGAGGTTGCCACGAGAACCCTCCGCATGGTAGACACAGCGGAAGGCCGACACTATAACGAAAGCGGGCGAATGTGCAAGCGGAGCGTGGTTGCTGTGAAAGTAGGATGCTATGAAGGCAGCATAAAAAGGCGGCACGGAGAGCGCTTGCCGCGAGAACCCTCTACATGGCAGATACAGTGGAAGGCCAACACTATAACAAAAGCGGGCGAATGTGCAAGCGTAGCATGGTTGCTGTGAAAGCAGGATGCTATGATGGCAGCATAAAAAGGCGGCAAGGAGACCGCTTGCCGCGAGAACCCTCTGCATGGCAGATACATTGGAAGACCGACACTATAACGAAGGCGGGCGAATGTGCAAGCGGAGCGTGGTTGCTTTGAAAGCAGGATGCCACGATGGCAGCATAAAATGATGGCCCGGAGAGAGGTTGCCGCGAGAACCCTTCGCATTACAGATACAGTGAAAGGCCGACATTATAACTAAAGTGGGCGAATGCGCAAGCGGAGCGTGGTTGCTGTGAAAGCAGGATGCTATGCTGGCAGCATAAAAAGGCGGCCCGGAGAGTGGTTGCCGCGAGACCGCTGCGCATGGCAGATACAGTGGAAGGCCGACACTAAAACGAAAGCGGCCGAATGCGCAAGCGGAGTGTGGTTGCTGTGAAAGCAGGATACTATGATGGTAGCATAAACAGGGCGCCCGGAGAGTGGTTGCCGCGAGAACGCTGCGCATGGCAGAGACAGTGGAAGGCCGACACTAAAACGAAAGCGGTCGAATACGCAAGCGGAGTGTGGTTGCTGTGAGAGCAGGATACTATGATGGCAGTATAAAAATGTGGCCTGGATAGCGGTTGCCTCACATGCCCTCCAGATGACAATTGCAGTGAAAGGAAAACACTACAAGAAAGGCGGCCGAATGCGCAAGCAGAGCGTCGTTGGAGGGAATGAAGGACGCTATGGCGACCGCTTGAGAAGAGGACCCGGAAAGTTGTTGCCGCGAGGACCATCCGCATGACAGATATAGTGGAAGCCCGACACTATAACGAAAGCGGCCGACTGCGCAAGCGGAGCGTGGTTGCTGCGGAAGCAGGATGCTATGATGGCAGCATAAAAATGCGGCCCGGAGAGTGGTTGCCGCGAAAACCCTCCGCATGGCAGATACAATGGAAGGCCAACACTATAACAAAAGTGGGTGAATGCGCAAGCGGCGCGTGGTTGGTGTGAAAGCAGGTTGATCTGATGGAAGCGTAAATGGGCGTCCCGGAGACGGGTTGCCGGGAGAACCCTCCGTATGGTAGATGCAGTGGAAGGCCGACACTATAACTCAAGGGGACGAATGTGCAAGCGGAGCGTTGTTGCTGTGAAAGCTGGATGGTGTGATGGCAGCATAAAAATGCAGCCCGGAGAGTGGTTCCCGCGAGAACCCTCCGAAAGAGTAGATGCAGTGGAAGGCCGACACTACAACGAACGCGGGCGAATGCGCAAGTGGAGCGTGGTTGCTGTTAAAGCAGGATGCAATAATGGCAGCATAAAAAGACGGCCCGGAGTGTGGCTGCATCGAGAACCCTCCGCATGACAGATACAGTGCAAGGACGACGCTACAGCGAAAGCGGGCGAATGCGCAAACGAAGCATGGTTGCTGCGAAAGCATGATGCTATGATGGCAGCATAAAAATTGGGCCCGGAGAGTGGTTGCCACGAGAACAATCCGCATGGCAGATACAATGGAAGGCCAACACTATAAAAAAAGTGGGTGAATGCGGAAGCGGCGTATGGTTTATGTGTAAGCAGGTTGCTCTGATGGAAGCGTAAAAAGACGGCCCGCAGAGGGGTTGCCGCGAGAACACTCCGCATGGCAGATACAATGAAAGGCCGACACTATAAAGAAAGAGGACGAATGCGCAAGCAGTGCGTGGTTGCTGTGAAAGCAGGATAATATGATGGCAGCATAAAAAGACGGCCCGGAGAGTGGTTTCCGCGGGAACAATCCGCATTACAGATAGAGTGAAAGGCCCACATTATAACGAAAGCGGGCGAATGCGCAAGCGGAGCGTGGTTGTTGTGAAAGCAGGATGCTATGCTGGCAGCATAAAAAGGCGGCACGAAGAGTGGTTGCCGTGAGAACCCTCCGTATGGCAGATACAATGAAAGGCCGACACTATAACGAAAGCATGCGAATGCGCAAGCGGAGCGTGCTTGCTGTGAAAGCATAATGCTATGATGGCAGCATAAAAATGCGGCCCGGAGAGTGGTTGCTGCGAGAACCCTCCGCATTACAGATACAATGAAAGGCCGACACTATAAAAAAAGTGGGTGAATGCGCAAGCTGCGCGTGGTTGGGGTGAAAGTAGGTCGCTCTAATGGAAGCGTAAAAGGGCGGCCCGGAGACGGGTTGCCGTGAGAACCCTCCGTATGGTTGATACATTGGAAGGCCGACACTATAAGGAAAGCAGACAAATACGCAAGCGGAGCGTGGTTGCTGTGAAAGCAGGATGCTATGATGGCAGCATAAAAAGAAAGCCCGGAGTGGGGTTGCCGCGAGAACCAACCGCATGACAGATACAGTGGAAGGCCGAAACTACAACAAAAGCGGGCAAATGCTTATGCGGAGCGTGGTTGCTGTGAAAGCAGGATGCTATGATGGCAGCTTAAAAACACGGCCCGGAGTGGGGTTGCCGCGAGAACCAACCGCATGACAGATATTTAAGTCGAAGGCCGACACTATATACAACGCGGCCGAATGCGCAAGCGGAGCGTGGTTGCTGTGAAAGCAGGATGCTATGATGGCTGCATAAAAAGGCGGCACAGAGAGTGGTTGCTGCGAGAACCCTCCGCATGGCATATACAGTGGCAGGCCGACACTATAACGAAAGCGGGCGAATGTGCAAGCGGAGCGTGGTTGCTGTGAAAGCAGGATACTATGATGGCAGCATAAACAGGCGGCCCGGAGAGCGGTTGCCGCGAGACCCCTGCGCATGGCAGATAGAGTGGAAGGCCGACACTAAATGGAAAGCGGCCGAATGCGTAAGCGGAGTGTAGTTGCTGTGAAAGCAGGATACTATAATGGCAGCATAAAAATGTGGTCTGAATAGCGGTTGCCTCACATGCCCTCCGGATGAAAATTGCAGCGAAAGGAAAACACTACAAGAAAGGCAGCCGAATGCGCAAGCAGAGCGTCGTTGGCGTGAATGCAGGGCGCTATGGCGACAGCTTGAGAAGGGGACCCGGAAAGAGTTTGCCGCGAGAACCAACCGCATGACAGATATAGTGGAAGGCTGACACTATAACGAAAGCGGCCAAATGCGCAAGCGGAGCGTGGTTGCTGTGAAAGCAGGATACTATGAAGGCAGCATAAACAGGCGGCCCAGAGAGTGGTTGCCGCGAGAACCCTCCGCATGGCAGATACAGTGGAAGGCCGACACTAAAATGAAAGCGGCCGAATGCGTAAGCGGAGTGTGGTTGTTGTGAAAGCAGGATACTATGATGGCAGCATAAAGAAGTGGTCTGGATAGCGGTTGCCTCACATACCCTCCGCATAACAATCGCAGCGAAAGGAAAACACTACAAGAAAAGCGGCCGAATGCGCAAGCAGAGCGTCGTTGGAGGGAATGCAGGACGCTATGGCGACAGCTTGAGAAGGGGACCCGGAAAGAGTTTGCCGCGAGAACCAACCGCATGACAGATATAGTGGAAGGCTGACACTATAACGAAAGCGGCCAAATGCGCAAGCGGAGCGTGGTTGCTGTGAAAGCAGGATACTATGAAGGCAGCATAAACAGGCGGCCCAGAGAGTGGTTGCCGCGAGAACCCTCCGCAAGGCAGATACAGTGGAAGGCCGACACTATAACGAAAGCGGACGAATGCGCAAGCGGAGCGTGGTTGCTGTGAAAGCAGGATAATATGATGGCAGCATAAAAGGCGGCCCGGAGTGGGGTTGCCGCGAGAACGAACCGCATAACAGATATCTAAGTCGAAGGCCGACACTATAAAAAACGCGGCCGATTCCGCAAGCAGAGCACGGTTGCTGTCAAAGCAGGATGCTATGACGGCAGCATGAAAAGGCGGCCCGGAGAGTGGTTGCCGTGAGAACCCTCTGCATGGCAGATACAGTGGACGGCCGACACCATAAAGAAAGCGGCCGAATGCGCAAGCGGAGCGTGGTTGCTGTGAAAGTAGGATGCTATGATTGCAGCATAAAAAGGCGGCCCGGAGAGTGGTTGAGGTGGGAACCCTCCGCATGACAGATACTGTGGAAGGCCGAAACTACAACGAAAGCGGGCAAATGCGCAAGCGGAGCGTGGTTGCTGTGAAAGCAGGATGCTATGATGGCAGCTTATAAACACGGCCCGGAGTGGGGTTGCCGCGAGAACCAACCGCATGACAGATATCTAAGTCGAAGGCCGACACTTTAAACAACGCGGCCCAATGCACAAGCGGAGCGTGGTTGCTGTGAAAGCAGGATGCTATGATGGCAGCATAAAAAGGCGGCACAGAGAGTGGTTGCTGCGAGAACCCTCCGCATGGCAGATACAGTGGCAGGCCGACACTATAACGAAAGCGGGCGAATGTGCAAGCGGAGCGTGGTTGCTGTAAAAGCAGGATGCTATGATGGCAGCATAAAAAGGCGGTACGGAGAGTGGGTGCCGCGAGAACCGTCCGCATGGCAGATACTGTGGAAGGCCGACACTATAACTCAAGGGGACGAATATGCAAGCGGAGCGTGGTTGCTGTGAAAGCAGGATAATATGATGGCAGCGTAAAAAGGCGGTACGGAGAGTGGTTGCCGCGGGAATTCTCCGCATGACAGATACAGTGAAAGGCCAACACTACAAAGAAAGCGGGCGAATGCGCAAGCGGAGCGTGGTTACTGTGAAAGCAGGATGCTATGATGGCAGCATAAAAAGAAAGCCCAGAGTGGGGTTTCCGCGAGAACCAACCGCATGACAGATACAGTGGAAGGCCGAAACTAGAACGAAAGCGGGCAAATGCGCAAGCGGAGCGTGGTTGCTGTGAAAGCAGGATGCTATGATGGCAGCATAAACAGGCGGCCCAGAGAGTGGTTGCCGCGAGAACCCTCCGCAAGGCAGATACAGTGGAAGGTCGACACTATAACGAAAGCGGATGAATGCGCAAGCGGAGCGTGGTTGCTGTGAAACAGATAATATGATGGCAGCATAAAAAGGCGGCCCGGAGTGGGGTTGCCGCGAGAACCAACCGCATAACAGATATCTAATTCGAAGGCCGACACTATAAAAAACGCGGCCGATTGCGCAAGCAGAGCACGGTTGCTGTGAAAGCAGGATGCTATGATGGCAGCATAAAAAGGCGGCACGGAGAGTGGGTGCCGCGAGAACCCTCCTCATGGCGGATACAGTGGAAGGCCGACACTATAACTCAAGAGGATGAATATGCAAGCGGAGCCTGGTTGCTGTGAAAGCAGGATAATATGATGGCAGGGTAAAAAGGCGGTACGGAGAGCGATTACCCTGAAAACCCTCCAAATGGCACAGTAGAAGGCCGACACCATAACGAAAGCGGGCGAATGCGCATGCGGAGCGTGGTTGCTGTGAAAGCATGATGCGATGATGGCAGCATAAAAAGGCGGCCCGGAGAGTGGTTCCCGCGAGAACCCTCCGCAAGACAGATACTGTGGAAGGCCGACACTACAACGAAAGCGGGCGAATGCGCAAGCGGAGCGTGGTTGCTGTTAATGCATGATGTTATGATGGCAGCATAAAAAGACGGCCCGGAGAGTGGTTGCCGCGAGAACCCTCCGCATGACAGATACAGTGCAAGGCCGACACTACAACAAAAGCGGGCGAATGCGTAAACGAAGCATGGTTGCTGCGAAAGCAGGATGCTATGATGGCAGCATAAAAATGCGGCCCGGAGAGTGGTTGCCTCGAGAACCCTCCGCATGGCAGATAAAATGAAGGCCGACGCTATAACGAAAGCAGTCGAATGCGCAAGCAGAGCGTGGCTGCTGTGAAAGCAGGATGATATGATAGCAGCATAAAAAGGCGGCCCGGAGAGTGGTTGCAGCGGGAACCCTCCGCAAGGCAGATACAGTGGAAGGTCGACACTATAACGAAAGCGGATGAATGCGCAAGCGGAGCGTGGTTGCTGTGAAACAGATAATATGATGGCAGCATAAAAAGGCGGCCCGGAGTGGGGTTGCCGCGAGAACCAACCGCATAACAGATATCTAATTCGAAGGCCGACACTATAAAAAACGCGGCCGATTGCGCAAGCAGAGCACGGTTGCTGTGAAAGCAGGATGCTATGATGGCAGCATAAAAAGGCGGCACGGAGAGTGGGTGCCGCGAGAACCCTCCTCATGGCGGATACAGTGGAAGGCCGACACTATAACTCAAGAGGATGAATATGCAAGCGGAGCCTGGTTGCTGTGAAAGCAGGATAATATGATGGCAGGGTAAAAAGGCGGTACGGAGAGCGATTACCCTGAAAACCCTCCAAATGGCACAGTAGAAGGCCGACACCATAACGAAAGCGGGCGAATGCGCATGCGGAGCGTGGTTGCTGTGAAAGCATGATGCGATGATGGCAGCATAAAAAGGCGGCCCGGAGAGTGGTTCCCGCGAGAACCCTCCGCAAGACAGATACTGTGGAAGGCCGACACTACAACGAAAGCGGGCGAATGCGCAAGCGGAGCGTGGTTGCTGTTAATGCATGATGTTATGATGGCAGCATAAAAAGACGGCCCGGAGAGTGGTTGCCGCGAGAACCCTCCGCATGACAGATACAGTGCAAGGCCGACACTACAACAAAAGCGGGCGAATGCGTAAACGAAGCATGGTTGCTGCGAAAGCAAGATGCTATGATGGCAGCATAAAAATGCGGCCCGGAAAGTTATTGCCGCGAGAACTATCCGCATGACAGATATAGTGAAAGCCCGACACAATAACGAAAGCGGCCGAATGCGCAAGCGGAGCGTGGTTGCTGTGAAAGCAGGATACTGTGATGGCAGCATAAACAGGCGGCCCGGAGAGTGGTTGCCGCGAGACCCCTGCGCTAGGCTGATACAGTGGAAGGCTGACACTATAACGAAAACGGGCGAATGCGCAAGCATATCGTGGTTGCTGTGAAAGCAGGATAATATGATGGCAGCATAAAAGGCGGCCCGGAGTGGGGTTGCCGCGAGAACGAACCGCATAACAGATATCTAAGTCGAAGGCCGACACTATAAAAAACGCGGCCGATTCCGCAAGCAGAGCACGGATGCTGTCAAAGCAGGATGCTATGACGGCAGCATGAAAAGGCGGCCCGGAGAGTGGTTGCCGTGAGAACCCTCTGCATGGCAGATACAGTGGACGGCCGACACCATAAAGAACGCGGCCGAATGCGCAAGCGGAGCGTGGTTGCTGTGAAAGTAGGATGCTATGATTGCAGCATAAAAAGGCGGCCCGGAGAGTGGTTGCCGTGGGAACCCTCCGCATGACAGATACAGTGGATGGCCGAAACTACAACGAAAGCGGGCAAATGCGCAAGCGGAGCGTGGTTGCTGTGAAAGCAGGATGCTATGATGGCAGCTTATAAACACGGCCCGGAGTGGGGTTGCCGCGAGAACCAACCGCATGACAGATATCTAAGTCAAAGGCCGACACTTTAAACAACGCGGCCCAATGCACAAGCGGAGCGTGGTTGCTGTGAAAGCAGGATGCTATGATGGCAGCATAAAAAGGCGGCACAGAGAGTGGTTGCTGCGAGAACCCTCCGCATGGCAGATACAGTGGCAGGCCGAATCTATAACGAAAGCGGGCGAATGTGCAAGCGGAGCGTGGTTGCTGTAAAAGCAGGATGCTATGATGGCAGCATAAAAAGGCGGTACGGAGAGTGGGTGCCGCGGGAATTCTCCGCATGACAGATACAGTGAAAGGCCAACACTACAAAGAAAGCGGGCGAATGCGCAAGCGGAGCGTGGTTACTGTGAAAGCAGGATGCTATGATGGCAGCATAAAAAGAAAGCCCAGAGTGGGGTTTCCGCGAGAACCAACCGCATGACAGATACAGTGGAAGGCCGAAACTAGAACGAAAGCGGGCAAATGCGCAAGCGGAGCGTGGTTGCTGTGAAAGCAGGATGCTATGATGGCAGCTTAAAAACACGGCCCGGCGTGAGGTTGCCGCGAGAACCAACCGCATGACAGCTATCTAATCGAAGACCGACACTATAAACAACGCGGCCGAATGCGCAAGCGGAGCGTGGTTGCTGTGAAAGCAGGATGCTATCATGGCAGCATAAACAGGCGGCCCAGAGAGTGGTTGCCGCGAGAACCCTCCGCAAGGCAGATACAGTGGAAGGTCGACACTATAACGAAAGCGGATGAATGCGCAAGCGGAGCGTGGTTGCTGTGAAAGCAGATAATATGATGGCAGCATAAAAAGGCGGCCCGGAGTGGGGTTGCCGCGAGAACCAACCGCATAACAGATATCTAATTCGAAGGCCGACACTATAAAAAACGCGGCCGATTGCGCAAGCAGAGCACGGTTGCTGTGAAAGCAGGATGCATTGATGGCAGCATAAAAAGGCGGCACGGAGAGTGGGTGCCGCGAGAACCCTCCTCATGGCAGATACAGTGGAAGGCCGACACTATAACTCAAGAGGACGAATATGCAAGCGGAGCCTGGTTGCTGTGAAAGCAGGATAATATGATGGCAGGGTAAAAAGGCGGTACGGAGAGCGATTACCCTGAAAACCGTACAAATGGCACAGTAGAAGGCCGACACCATAACGAAAGCGGGCGAATGCGCAAGCGGAGCGTGGTTGCTGTTAATGCATGATGTTATGATGGCAGCATAAAAAGACGGCCCGGAGAGTGGTTGCCGCGAGAACCCTCCGCATGACAGATACAGTGCAAGGCCGACACTACAACAAAAGCGGGCGAATGCGTAAACGAAGCATGGTTGCTGCGAAAGCAGGATGCTATGATGGCAGCATAAAAATGCGGCCCGGAGAGTGGTTGCCTCGAGAACCCTCCGCATGGCAGATAAAATGAAGGCCGACGCTATAACGAAAGCAGTCGAATGCGCAAGCAGAGCGTGGCTGCTGTGAAAGCAGGATAATATGATAGCAGCATAAAAAGGCGGCCCGGAGAGTGGTTGCAGCGGGAACCCTCCGCATGACAGATACAGTGGAAGGCCGACACTAGAACGAAAGCGGCCGAATGCGCAAGCGGAGTGTGGTTGCTGTGAAAGCAGGATGCTATGATGGCAGCTTATAAACACGGCCCGGAGTGGGGTTGCCGCGAGAACCAACCGCATGACAGATATCTAAGTCGAAGGCCGACACTTTAAACAACGCGGCCCAATGCACAAGCGGAGCGTGGTTGCTGTGAAAGCAGGATGCTATGATGGCAGCATAAAAAGGCGGCATAGAGAGTGGTTGCTGCGAGAACCCTCCGCATGGCAGATACAGTGGCAGGCCGACACTATAACGAAAGCGGGCGAATGTGCAAGCGGAGCGTGGTTGCTGTAAAAGCAGGATGCTATGATGGCAGCATAAAAAGGCGGTACGGAGAGTGGGTGCCGCGAGAACCGTCCGCATGGCAGATACTGTGGAAGGCCGACACTATAACTCAAGGGGACGAATATGCAAGCGGAGCGTGGTTGCTGTGAAAGCAGGATAATATGATGGCAGCGTAAAAAGGCGGTACGGAGAGTGGTTGCCGCGGGAATTCTCCGCATGACAGATACAGTGAAAGGCCAACACTACAAAGAAAGCGGGCGAATGCGCAAGCGGAGCGTGGTTACTGTGAAAGCAGGATGCTATGATGGCAGCATAAAAAGAAAGCCCAGAGTGGGGTTTCCGCGAGAACCAACCGCATGACAGATACAGTGGAAGGCCGAAACTAGAACGAAAGCGGGCAAATGCGCAAGCGGAGCGTGGTTGCTGTGAAAGCAGGATGCTATGATGGCAGCTTAAAAGCACGGCCCGGCGTGAGGTTGCCGCGAGAACCAACCGCATGACAGCTATCTAATCGAAGACCGACACTATAAACAACGCGGCCGAATGCGCAAGCGGAGCGTGGTTGCTGTGAAAGCAGGATGCTATGATGGCAGCATAAACAGGCGGCCCAGAGAGTGGTTGCCGCGAGAACCCTCCGCAAGGCAGATACAGTGGAAGGTCGACATTATAACGAAAGCGGATGAATGCGCAAGCGGAGCGTGGTTGCTGTGAAAGCAGATAATATGATGGCAGCATAAAAAGGCGGCCCGGAGTGGGGTTGCCGCGAGAACCAACCGCATAACAGATATCTAATTCGAAGGCCGACACTATAAAAAACGCGGCCGATTGCGCAAGCAGAGCGTGGTTGCTGTGAAAGCAGGATGCTATGATTGCAGCTTAAAAACACGGCCCGGCGTGAGGTTGCCGCGAGAACCAACCGCATGACAGCTATCTAATCGAAGACCGACACTATAAACAACGCGGCCGAATGCGCAAGCGGAGCGTGGTTGCTGTGAAAGCAGGATGCTATGATGGCAGCATAAAAAGGCGGCACGGAGAGTGGGTGCCGCGAGAACCCTCCTCATGGCAGATACAGTGGAAGGCCGACACTATAACTCAAGAGGATGAATATGCAAGCGGAGCCTGGTTGCTGTGAAAGCAGAATAATATGATGGCAGGGTAAAAAGGCGGTACGGAGAGCGATTACCCTGAAAACCCTCCAAATGGCACAGTAGAAGGCCGACACCATAACGAAAGCGGGCGAATGCGCAAGCGGAGCGTGGTTGCTGTTAATGCATGATGTTATGATGGCAGCATAAAAAGGCGGCCCGGAGAGAGGTTCCCGCGAGAACCCTCCACAAGACAGATTCAGTGGAAGGCCGACACTACAACGAAAGCGGGCGAATGCGCAAGCGGAGCGTGGTTGCTGTTAAAGCATGATGTTATGATGGCAACAAAAACGACGGCCCGGAGAGTGGTTGCCGCGAGAACCCTCCGCATGACAGATACACTGCAAGGCCGACACTGCAATAAAAGCAGGCGAATGCGCAAACGAAGCATGGCTGCTGCGAAAGCAGGATGCTATGATGGCAGCAAAAAAATGCGGCCCGGAGAGTGGTTGCCACGAGAACCCTCCGCATGGCAGATACAAGGAAGGCCGACACTATAACGAAAGCGGACGAATGCGCAAGCAGAGCGTGGTTGCTGTGAAAGCAGGATAATATGATGGCAGCATAAAAAGGCGGCCCGGAGATTGGTTGCCGCGAGAGCCCTCCGCATGGCACATACTGTGGAAGGCCACAACTATAACAAAAGTGGGCGAATGTGCAAGCGGAGCGTGGTTGCTGTAAAAGCAGGATAATATATTGGCAGCGTAAAAAGGCGGTACGGAGAGTGGTTGCTGCGGGAATTCTCCGCATGGCAGATACAGTGAAAGGCCGACACTACAACGAAGGCGGGCGAATACGCAAGCGGAGCGTGGTTGCTGTGAAAGCAGGATGCTATGATGGCAGCATAAAAAGAAAGCCCGGAGTGGGGTTGCCGCGAAAACAAACCGCATGACAGATACAGTGGAAGGCCGAAACTACAACGAAAGCGGGCAAATGCGCATGCATAGCGTGGTTGCTGTGAAAGCAGGATGCTATGATGGCAGCTTAAAAACACGGCCCAGAGTGGGGTTTCCGCGAGAACCAACCGCATGACAGATATTTAAGTCGAAGGCCGACACTATAAACAACGCGGCCGAGTGCGCAAGCGGAGCGTGGTTCCTGTGAAAGCAGGATGCTATGATGGCAGCATAAAAAGGCGGCACAGAGAGTGGTTGCTGCGAGAACCCTCCGCATGGCAGATACAGTGGCAGGCCGACAATATAACGAAAGCGGGCGAATGTGCAAGCGGAGCGTGGTTGCTGTGAAAGCAGGATACTATGATGGCAGCATAAACAGGTGGCCCGGAGAGAGGTTGCCGCGGGAACTGTCCGCATGGCAGATACAGTGGAAGGCCGACACTAAAACGAAAGCGGCCGAATGCGTAAGCGGAGTGTGGTTGTTGTGAAAGCAGGACACTATGATGGCAGCATAAAAAAGTGGTCTGGATAGCGGTTGCCTCACATACCCTCCGCATGACAATCGCAGCGAAAGGAAAACACTACAAGGCGGCCGAATGCGCAAGCAGAACCGCGTTGGAGGGAATGCAGGACGCTATGGCGACAGCTTGAGAAGGGGACCCGGAAAGTTGTTGCCGCGAGAACCATCCGCATGACAGATGTAGTGGAAGGCTGACACTATAACGAAAGCGGCCGAATGCGCAAGCGGAGCGTGGTTGCTGTGAAAGTAAGATGATATGATTGCAGCATAAAAAGGCGGCCCGGAGAGTGGTTGCCACGGGAACCCTCCGCATGACAGATACAGTGGAAGGCCGAAACTACAACGAAAGCGGGCAAATGCGCATGCTAGCGTGGTTGCTGTGGAAGCAGGATGCTATGATGGCAGCTTAAAAACACGGCCCGGAGTGTGGTTTCCGCGAGAACCAACCGCATGACAGATATTTAAGTCGAAGGCCGACACTATAAACAACGCGGCCGAGTGCGCAAGCGGAGCGTGGTTGCTGTGAAAGCAGGATACTATGATGGCAGCATAAACAGGCGGCCCAGAGAGTGGTTGCCGCGAGAACCCTCCGCAAGGCAGATACAGTGGAAGGCCGACACTATAACGAAAGCGGGCGAATGCGCAAGCAGAGCGTGGTTGCTGTGAAAGCGGGATAATATGATGGCAGCATAAAAAGGCGGCCAGGAGTGGGGTTGCCGCGAGAACCAACCGCATAACAGATATCTAAGTCGAAGGCTGACACTATAAAAAACGCGGCCGATTGCGCAAGCAGAGCACGGTTGCTGTCAAAGCAGGATGCTATGACGGCAGCATGAAAGGCGGCCCGGAGAGTGGTTGCCGCGAGAACCCTCTGCATGGCAGATACAGTGGACGGCCGACACCATAAAGAAAGCGGCCGAATGCGCAAGCGGAGCGTGGTTGCTGTGAAAGTAAGATGCTATGATTGCAGCCTAAAAAGGCGGCCCGGAGAGTGGTTGCCACGGGAACCCTCCGCATGACAGATACAGTGGAAGGCCGAAACTACAACGAAAGCGGGCAAATGTGCAAGCGGAGCGTGGTTGCTGCGAAAGCAGGATGCTATGATGGCAGCTTAAGAACACGCCCCGGAGTGGGGTTGCCGCGAGAACCAACCACATGACAGATATCTAAGTCGAAGGCCGACACTATAAACAACGCGGCCCAATGCACAAGCGGAGCGTGGTTGCTGTGAAAGCAGGATGCTATGATGGCAGCATAAAAAGGCGGCACAGAGAGTGGTTGCTGCGAGAACCCTCCGCATGGCAGATACAGTGGCAGGCCGACACTATAACGAAAGCGGGCGAATGTGCAAGCGGAGCGTGGTTGCTGTAAAAGCAGGATGCTATGATGGCAGCATAAAAAGGCGGTACGGAGAGTGGGTGCCGCGAGAACCGTCCGCATGGCAGATACTGTGGAAGGCCGACACTATACCTCAAGGGGACGAATATGCAAGCGGAGCGTGGTTGATGTGAAAGCAGGATAATATGATGGCAGCGTAAAAAGGCGGTACGGACAGTGGTTGCCGTGGGAACCCTCCGCATGACAGATACAGTGGAAGGCCGAAACTACAACGAAAGCGGGCAAATGCGCAAGCGGAGCGTGGTTGCTGTGAAAGCAGGATGCTATGATGGCAGCTTATAAACACGGCCCGGAGTGGGGTTGCCGCGAGAACCAACCGCATGACAGATATCTAAGTCGAAGGCCGACACTTTAAACAACGCGGCCCAATGCACAAGCGGAGCGTGGTTGCTGTGAAAGCAGGATGCTATGATGGCAGCATAAAAAGGCGGCACAGAGAGTGGTTGCTGCGAGAACCCTCCGCATGGCAGATACAGTGGCAGGCCGACACTATAACGAAAGCGGGCGAATGTGCAAGCGGAGCGTGGTTGCTGTAAAAGCAGGATGCTATGATGGCAGCATAAAAAGGCGGTACGGAGAGTGGGTGCCGCGAGAACCGTCCGCATGGCAGATACTGTGGAAGGCCGACACTATAACTCAAGGGGCGAATATGCAAGCGGAGCGTGGTTGCTGTGAAAGCAGGATAATATGATGGCAGCGTAAAAAGGCGGTACGGAGAGTGGTTGCCGCGGGAATTCTCCGCATGACAGATACAGTGAAAGGCCAACACTACAAAGAAAGCGGGCGAATGCGCAAGCGGAGCGTGGTTACTGTGAAAGCAGGATGCTATGATGGCAGCATAAAAAGAAAGCCCAGAGTGGGGTTTCCGCGAGAACCAACCGCATGACAGATACAGTGGAAGGCCGAAACTAGAACGAAAGCGGGCAAATGCGCAAGCGGAGCGTGGTTGCTGTGAAATCAGGATGCTATGATGGCAGCTTAAAAACACGGCCCGGCGTGAGGTTGCCGCGAGAACCAACCGCATGACAGCTATCTAATCGAAGACCGACACTATAAACAACGCGGCCGAATGCGCAAGCGGAGCGTGGTTGCTGTGAAAGCAGGATGCTATGATGGCAGCATAAACAGGCGGCCCAGAGAGTGGTTGCCGCGAGAACCCTCCGCAAGGCAGATACAGTGGAAGGTCGACACTATAACGAAAGCGGATGAATGCGCAAGCGGAGCGTGGTTGCTGTGAAACAGATAATATGATGGCAGCATAAAAAGGCGGCCCGGAGTGGGGTTGCCGCGAGAACCAACCGCATAACAGATATCTAATTCGAAGGCCGACACTATAAAAAACGCGGCCGATTGCGCAAGCAGAGCACGGTTGCTGTGAAAGCAGGATGCTATGATGGCAGCATAAAAAGGCGGCACGGAGAGTGGGTGCCGCGAGAACCCTCCTCATGGCGGATACAGTGGAAGGCCGACACTATAACTCAAGAGGATGAATATGCAAGCGGAGCCTGGTTGCTGTGAAAGCAGGATAATATGATGGCAGGGTAAAAAGGCGGTACGGAGAGCGATTACCCTGAAAACCCTCCAAATGGCACAGTAGAAGGCCGACACCATAACGAAAGCGGGCGAATGCGCATGCGGAGCGTGGTTGCTGTGAAAGCATGATGCGATGATGGCAGCAAAAAAAGGCGGCCCGGAGAGTGGTTCCCGCGAGAACCCTCCGCAAGACAGATACTGTGGAAGGCCGACACTACAACGAAAGCGGGCGAATGCGCAAGCGGAGCGTGGTTGCTGTTAATGCATGATGTTATGATGGCAGCATAAAAAGACGGCCCGGAGAGTGGTTGCCGCGAGAACCCTCCGCATGACAGATACAGTGCAAGGCCGACACTACAACAAAAGCGGGCGAATGCGTAAACGAAGCATGGTTGCTGCCAAAGCAGGATGCTATGATGGCAGCATAAAAATGCGGCCCGGAGAGTGGTTGCCTCGAGAACCCTCCGCATGGCAGATAAAATGAAGGCCGACGCTATAACGAAAGCAGTCGAATGCGCAAGCAGAGCGTGGCTGCTGTGAAAGCAGGATGATATGATAGCAGCATAAAAAGGCGGCCCGGAGAGTGGTTGCCGCGAGAACTATCCGCATGACAGATATAGTGAAAGCCCGACACAATAACGAAAGCGGCCGAATGCGCAAGCGGAGCGTGGTTGCTGTGAAAGCAGGATACTGTGATGGCAGCATAAACAGGCGGCCCGGAGAGTGGTTGCCGCGAGACCCCTGCGCTAGGCTGATACAGTGGAAGGCTGACACTATAACGAAAACGGGCGAATGCGCAAGCATATCGTGGTTGCTGTGAAAGCAGGATAATATGATGGCAGCATAAAAGGCGGCCCGGAGTGGGGTTGCCGCGAGAACGAACCGCATAACAGATATCTAAGTCGAAGGCCGACACTATAAAAAACGCGGCCGATTCCGCAAGCAGAGCACGGATGCTGTCAAAGCAGGATGCTATGACGGCAGCATGAAAAGGCGGCCCGGAGAGTGGTTGCCGTGAGAACCCTCTGCATGGCAGATACAGTGGACGGCCGACACCATAAAGAACGCGGCCGAATGCGCAAGCGGAGCGTGGTTGCTGTGAAAGTAGGATGCTATGATTGCAGCATAAAAAGGCGGCCCGGAGAGTGGTTGCCGTGGGAACCCTCCGCATGACAGATACAGTGGAAGGCCGAAACTACAACGAAAGCGGGCAAATGCGCAAGCGGAGCGTGGTTGCTGTGAAAGCAGGATGCTATGATGGCAGCTTATAAACACGGCCCGGAGTGGGGTTGCCGCGAGAACCAACCGCATGACAGATATCTAAGTCGAAGGCCGACACTTTAAACAACGCGGCCCAATGCACAAGCGGAGCGTGGTTGCTGTGAAAGCAGGATGCTATGATGGCAGCATAAAAAGGCGGCACAGAGAGTGGTTGCTGCGAGAACCCTCCGCATGGCAGATACAGTGGCAGGCCGACACTATAACGAAAGCGGGCGAATGTGCAAGCGGAGCGTGGTTGCTGTAAAAGCAGGATGCTATGATGGCAGCATAAAAAGGCGGTACGGAGAGTGGGTGCCGCGAGAACCGTCCGCATGGCAGATACTGTGGAAGGCCGACACTATAACTCAAGGGGACGAATATGCAAGCGGAGCGTGGTTGCTGTGAAAGCAGGATAATATGATGGCAGCGTAAAAAGGCGGTACGGAGAGTGGTTGCCGCGGGAATTCTCCGCATGACAGATACAGTGAAAGGCCAACACTACAAAGAAAGCGGGCGAATGCGCAAGCGGAGCGTGGTTACTGTGAAAGCAGGATGCTATGATGGCAGCATAAAAAGAAAGCCCAGAGTGGGGTTTCCGCGAGAACCAACCGCATGACAGATACAGTGGAAGGCCGAAACTAGAACGAAAGCGGGCAAATGCGCAAGCGGAGCGTGGTTGCTGTGAAAGCAGGATGCTATGATGGCAGCTTAAAAACACGGCCCGGCGTGAGGTTGCCGCGAGAACCAACCGCATGACAGCTATCTAATCGAAGACCGACACTATAAACAACGCGGCCGAATGCGCAAGCGGAGCGTGGTTGCTGTGAAAGCAGGATGCTATGATGGCAGCATAAACAGGCGGCCCAGAGAGTGGTTGCCGCGAGAACCCTCCGCAAGGCAGATACAGTGGAAGGTCGACACTATAACGAAAGCGGATGAATGCGCAAGCGGAGCGTGGTTGCTGTGAAAGCAGATAATATGATGGCAGCATAAAAAGGCGGCCCGGAGTGGGGTTGCCGCGAGAACCAACCGCATAACAGATATCTAATTCGAAGGCCGACACTATAAAAAACGCGGCCGATTGCGCAAGCAGAGCACGGTTGCTGTGAAAGCAGGATGCTATGATGGCAGCATAAACAGGCGGCACGGAGAGTGGGTGCCGCGAGAACCCTCCTCATGGCAGATACAGTGGAAGGCCGACACTATAACTCAAGAGGATGAATATGCAAGCGGAGCCTGGTTGCTGTGAAAGCAGGATAATATGATGGCAGGGTAAAAAGGCGGTACGGAGAGCGATTACCCTGAAAACCCTCCAAATGGCACAGTAGAAGGCCGACACCATAACGAAAGCGGGCGAATGCGCAAGCGGAGCGTGGTTGCTGTTAATGCATGATGTTATGATGGCAGCATAAAAAGACGGCCCGGAGAGTGGTTGCCGCGAGAACCCTCCGCATGACAGATACAGTGCAAGGCCGACACTACAACAAAAGCGGGCGAATGCGTAAACGAAGCATGGTTGCTGCGAAAGCAGGATGCTATGATGGCAGCATAAAAATGCGGCCCGGAGAGTGGTTGCCTCGAGAACCCTCCGCATGGCAGATAAAATGAAGGCCGACGCTATAACGAAAGCAGTCGAATGCGCAAGCAGAGCGTGGCTGCTGTGAAAGCAGGATAATATGATAGCAGCATAAAAAGGCGGCCCGGAGAGTGGTTGCAGCGGGAACCCTCCGCATGACAGATACAGTGGAAGGCCGACACTAAAACGAAAGCGGCCGAATGCACAAGCGGAGTGTGGTTGCTGTGAAAGCAGGATGCTATGATGGCAGCTTATAAACACGGCCCGGAGTGGGGTTGCCGCGAGAACCAACCGCATGACAGATATCTAAGTCGAAGGCCGACACTTTAAACAACGCGGCCCAATGCACAAGCGGAGCGTGGTTGCTGTGAAAGCAGGATGCTATGATGGCCGCATAAAAAGGCGGCACAGAGAGTGGTTGCTGCGAGAACCCTCCGCATGGCAGATACAGTGGCAGGCCGACACTATAACGAAAGCGGGCGAATGTGCAAGCGGAGCGTGGTTGCTGTAAAAGCAGGATGCTATGATGGCAGCATAAAAAGGCGGTACGGAGAGTGGGTGCCGCGAGAACCGTCCGCATGGCAGATACTGTGGAAGGCCGACACTATAACTCAAGGGGACGAATATGCAAGCGGAGCGTGGTTGCTGTGAAAGCAGGATAATATGATGGCAGCGTAAAAAGGCGGTACGGAGAGTGGTTGCCGCGGGAATTCTCCGCATGACAGATACAGTGAAAGGCCAACACTACAAAGAAAGCGGGCGAATGCGCAAGCGGAGCGTGGTTACTGTGAAAGCAGGATGCTATGATGGCAGCATAAAAAGAAAGCCCAGAGTGGGGTTTCCGCGAGAACCAACCGCATGACAGATACAGTGGAAGGCCGAAACTAGAACGAAAGCGGGCAAATGCGCAAGCGGAGCGTGGTTGCTGTGAAAGCAGGATGCTATGATGGCAGCTTAAAAACACGGCCCGGCGTGAGGTTGCCGCGAGAACCAACCGCATGACAGCTATCTAATCGAAGACCGACACTATAAACAACGCGGCCGAATGCGCAAGCGGAGCGTGGTTGCTGTGAAAGCAGGATGCTATGATGGCAGCATAAACAGGCGGCCCAGAGAGTGGTTGCCGCGAGAACCCTCCGCAAGGCAGATACAGTGGAAGGTCGACACTATAACGAAAGCGGATGAATGCGCAAGCGGAGCGTGGTTGCTGTGAAAGCAGGTAATATGATGGCAGCATAAAAAGGCGGCCCGGAGTGGGGTTGCCGCGAGAACCAACCGCATAACAGATATCTAATTCGAAGGCCGACACTATAAAAAACGCGGCCGATTGCGCAAGCAGAGCACGGTTGCTGTGAAAGCAGGATGCTATGATGGCAGCATAAAAAGGCGGCACGGAGAGTGGGTGCCGCGAGAACCCTCCTCATGGCAGATACAGTGGAAGGCCGACACTATAACTCAAGAGGATGAATATGCAAGCGGAGCCTGGTTGCTGTGAAAGCAGAATAATATGATGGCAGGGTAAAAAGGCGGTACGGAGAGCGATTACCCTGAAAACCCTCCAAATGGCACAGTAGAAGGCCGACACCATAACGAAAGCGGGCGAATGCGCAAGCGGAGCGTGGTTGCTGTTAATGCATGATGTTATGATGGCAGCATAAAAAGACGGCCCGGAGAGTGGTTGCCGCGAGAACCCTCCACAAGACAGATTCAGTGGAAGGCCGACACTACAACGAAAGCGGGCGAATGCGCAAGCGGAGCGTGGTTGCTGTTAAAGCATGATGTTATGATGGCAACAAAAACGACGGCCCGGAGAGTGGTTGCCGCGAGAACCCTCCGCATGACAGATACACTGCAAGGCCGACACTGCAATAAAAGCGGGCGAATGCGCAAACGAAGCATGGCTGCTGCGAAAGCAGGATGCTATGATGGCAGCAAAAAAATGCGGCCCGGAGAGTGGTTGCCACGAGAACCCTCCGCATGGCAGATACAAGGAAGGCCGACACTATAACGAAAGCGGACGAATGCGCAAGCAGAGCGTGGTTGCTGTGAAAGCAGGATATTATGATGCAGCATAAAAAGGCGGCCCGGAGAGTGGTTGCCGCGAGAGCCCTCCGCATGGCACATACTGTGGAAGGCCACAACTATAACAAAAGCGGGCGAATGTGCAAGCGGAGCGTGGTTGCTGTAAAAGCAGGATAATATATTGGCAGCGTAAAAAGGCGGTACGGAAAGTTGTTGCCGCGAGAACCATCCGCATGACAGATGTAGTGGAAGGCTGACACTATAACGAAAGCGGCCGAATCCGCAAGCGGAGCGTGGTTGCTGTGAAAGTAAGATGCTATGATTGCAGCATAAAAAGGCGGCCCGGAGAGTGGTTGCCACGGGAACCCTCCGCATGACAGATACAGTGGAAGGCCGAAACTACAACGAAAGCGGGCAAATGCGCATGCATAGCGTGGTTGCTGTGGAAGCAGGATGCTATGATGGCAGCTTAAAAACACGGCCCGGAGTGGGGTTTCCGCGAGAACCAACCGCATGACAGATATTTAAGTCGAAGGCCGACACTATAAACAACGCGGCCGAGTGCGCAAGCGGAGCGTGGTTGCTGTGAAAGCAGGATACTATGATGGCAGCATAAACAGGCGGCCCAGAGAGTGGTTGCCGCGAGAACCCTCCGCAAGGCAGATACAGTGGAAGGCCGACACTATAACGAAAGCGGACGAATGCGCAAGCAGAGCGTGGTTGCTGTGAAAGCAGGATGCTATGACGGCAGCATGAAAGGCGGCCCGGAGAGTGGTTGCCGCGAGAACCCTCTGCATGGCAGATACAGTGGACGGCCGACACCATAAAGAAAGCGGCCGAATGCGCAAGCGGAGCGTGGTTGCTGTTAATGCATGATGTTATGATGGCAGCATAAAAAGACGGCCCGGAGAGTGGTTGCCGCGAGAACCCTCCGCATGACAGATACAGTGGAAGGCCGACACTATAACTCAAGGGGACGAATATGCAAGCGGAGCGTGGTTGCTGTGAAAGCAGGATAATATGATGGCAGCGTAAAAAGGCGGCACAGAGAGTGGTTGCTGCGAGAACCCTCCGCATGGCAGATACAGTGGCAGGCCGACACTATAACGAAAGCGGCGAATGTGCAAGCGGAGCGTGGTTGCTGTGAAAGTAGGACGCTATGATGGCAGCCAAAAAGGCGGCACGGAGAGTGGTTGCCGCGAGAGCCCTCCGCATGGCAGATACTGTGGAAGGCCACAACTATAACAAAAGCGGGCGAATGTGCAAGCGGAGCGTGGTTGCTGTAAAAGCAGGATGGTATGATGGCAGCATAAAAAGGCGGCACGGAGAGGGGGTGCCGCGAGAACCCTCCGCATGGCAGATACTGTGGTAGGCCGACACCATAACTCAAGGGGACGAATATGCAAGCGGAGCGTGGTTGCTGTGAAAGCAGGATGCTATGATGGCAGCATAAAAAGAAAGCGGAGTGGGGTTGCCGCGAAAACAAACCGCATGACAGATACAGTGGAAGGCCGAAACTACAACGAAAGCGGGCAAATGCGCATGCATAGCGTGGTTGCTGTGAAAGCAGGACGCTTTGATGGCAGCTTAAAAACCCGGCCCGGAGTGGGGTTTCTGCGAGAACCAACCGCATGACAGATATTTAATTCGAAGGCCGACACTATAAACAACGCGGCCGAATGCGCAAGCGGAGCGTGGTTGCTGTGAAAGCAGGATGCTATGATGGCAGCATAAAAAGGCGGCACAGAGAGTGGTTGCTGCGAGAACCCTCCGCATGGCAGATACAGTGGCAGGCCGAAACTATAACGAAAGCGGGCGAATGTACAAGCGGAGCGTGGTTGCTGTGAAAGCAGGATACTATGATGGCAGCATAAACAAGCGGCCCGGAGAGCGGTTGCCGCGGGAACTCTCCGCATGGCAAATACAGTGGAAGGCCGACACTAAAATGAAAGCGGCCGAATGCGTAAGCGGAGTGTGGTTGCTGTGAAAGCAGGATACTATGATGTGTGGGGACCTGCCCTGCAGCCCCCTGAGTTTGCTTTCCCGCGAGGCACCGTGCAGCGGCGGTCTCCCCTCGAGGCTGAGCGGATTCCCTTGTCAGTTACATTAACTGGCAAGAGAGGGCGCCAGCGTCGCTGCGCGGGAGACTGCTGAAGCCTGCCCGCGGGAGATGGGCTCTCTTGGGCCGGGATAATCACCCTGGGCGGACGCGTCGCTCGGGTCTCCGCTCTCCGCCGACGGGGCGAAGAAGCGACGGGGAGACAGGCTCCCGTACTCGTCCCGTCCGGCCTGCGGAGTTTATATCCCTTGCCCTAGCGCGGGCGAACATTCGCTCGGAACCTTGCTGGTGAGTCGGACGCCCTCGATTCATTAGCGTACCTTGTTGCTAGCTGGCGTTATTGTTTCTGTAGCAATAAATGCCTGTTTGTGTCAGCCAGTGTGTCGTTCCTTTGTTCCCCCAGAGCAAGGCCCGCCGTGGTCGGCGAGCGCTCGGTAGCGTACGCGATCACGGGGTGGGGTCCGGGCGGCTTTGAACCGTGTCAGCCGCGATTGAGTGGGGAGAACGTACCTATCTCCCCATGTCAACCCCACATCTGGCGCCCAACGTGGGGCTGCTCTTGGAACATTGGACGACTGTCGGTTTGGTTCGAGGAACGCTCTTTGTCCGGACTTGACAAGTGCTAGGCCTAGAGTGAATTTTGATCGCTAGGACCTGCGGCATGCTTTCTTGAGTGCGAGGTGTATTGCGCTGCAGCATGTTTGAACTTTTCGACATGCTCAGCACATTTTTTTCCCTGGAGTTTCTTCGTGAGAATGACTTGGTCCGCATCGAGGGAGTTCGAGGCCTAGCGCCCGCGGAGTCGCCGAGCCCGAAGCGAGTGAGTACGGAAGCCGCGTGGGTGGTCCGAGTTTCTGTATATATTTTCTCTACTATCTCTTTTTCGACTCTGGGAGTCGCGGCTCCGGGAGCCGGGTGGCCTGGGGCCACGGGTGCCGCTACGAGCTCGCTGGTATTGCAGCTCGGCACCGGGCGCTCCGACACCGTCCGATACGGTGGGCGCCGACCGCTCAGAAGCTGCTTTGTGCAGTGAGCGGGGTAGGACCACCCCACAAGGCTGATGTCTCCTCGCGGCTGCGCGCACAAAACCCGTTTCAGGTCTTTCTTGTGGTCACGGTCGTTTTCGGAGTGGTCGTTAGGCCTGAGGCTTTTCGGAGCTGCCTGCACCACATTAAAAGAGACATGACCACCGGACCGTGACGTTGAGAGGGGGCGCACTTTGCTGCCCGTCCGTTTTTTTTTGTAACCTCGCACGAACTGAGCAGTCTCGTTCAACTCAAGAAAGGGCTTTGTTCACTCGAACTTTGCGTTTGCACAGCCGCCGACACGTTTTGCTAGCGAGTTAGGCATTGTGCCACGAGGCCCTTGCGGATGCCGTTTCCCCTCCTGTAACCTACGTTAAAGGCACGCCGAGAGCGTTTCGACAATTTTGCAGATCCGGTGGAGCCACCCAGGCTTGCTGACCGGTGCACATCGTCTCGCTGCCACCTGCTGCGACGGAGCGGCCTGTATCCTGTTCGCCGCATCCATCCGGGGCAGCTGTGGCGAGACCAGTCAGCAGTCACCTCCGGCTGCTGCTGCCCTGGCGACTACTGCAGGATCCTGGCCTGCAGTTTTCCCACCGGCCTTCGATTCGCAGGCCTGCGGACACGGTAGTCCGCGGGCCATACGAGTCGTCCCAGCGGAGACCTTCACGCCGCCTTCGGAATACCGCGGAAGTCGGCGTGACCTCCGCTGCAAGACGTGCCTAAAAGACATGAAGACCAGGAGACTCCTCCATAGCATGTACTTTCAGGCGCGTGGGTCTATTTAAGGTTGGGGGATGTGGGGACCTGCCCTGCAGCCCCCTGAGTTTGCTTTCCCGCGAGGCACCGTGCAGCGGCGGTCTCCCCTCGAGGCTGAGCGGATTCCTTTGTCAGTTACATTAACTGGCAAGAGAGGGCGCCAGCGTCGCTGCGCGGGAGACTGCTGAAGCCTGCCCGCGGGAGATGGGCTCTCTTGGGCCGGGATAATCACCCTGGGCGGACGCGTCGCTCGGGTCTCCGCTCTCCGCCGACGGGGCGAAGAAGCGACGGGGAGACAGGCTCCCGTACTCGTCCCGTCCGGCCTGCGGAGTTTATATCCCTTGCCCTAGCGCGGGCGAACATTCGCTCGGAACCTTGCTGGTGAGTCGGACGCCCTCGAATCATTAGCGTACGTTGTTGCTAGCTGGCGTTATTGTTTCTGTAGCAATAAATGCCTGTTTGTGTCAGCCAGTGTGTCGTTCCTTTGTTCCCCCAGAGCAAGGCCCGCCGTGGTCGGCGAGCGCTCGGTAGCGTACGCGATCACGGGGTGGGGTCCGGGCGGCTTTGAACCGTGTGAGCCGCGATTGAGTGGGGAGAACGTACCTATCTCCCCATGTCAACCCCACAGATGGCAGCATAAAAAAGTGGTCTGGATAGCGGTTGCCTCACATACCCTCCGCATGACAATCGCAGCGAAAGGTAAACACTACAAGAAAAGCGGCCGAATGCGCAAGCAGAGCGTCGTTGGAGGGAATGCAGGACGCTATGGCGACAGCTTGAGAAGGGGACCCGGAAAGTTGTTGCCGCGAGAACCATCCGCATGACAGATACAGTGGAAGGCTGACACTATAACGAAAGCGGCCAAATGCGCAAGCAGAGCGTGGTTGCTGTGAAAGCAGGATACTATGATGGCAGCATAAACAGGCGGCCCAGAGAGTGGATGCCGCGAGAACCCTCCGCAAGGCAGATACAGTGGAAGGCCGACACTATAACGAAAGCGGACGAATGCGCAAGCGGAGCGTGGTTGCTGTGAAAGCAGGATAATATGATGGCAGCATAAAAGGCGGCCCGGAGTGGGGTTGCCGCGAGAACGAACCGCATAACAGATATCTAAGTCGAAGGCCGACACTATAAAAAACGCGGCCGATTCCGCAAGCAGAGCACGGTTGCTGTCAAAGCAGGATGCTATGACGGCAGCATGAAAAGGCGGCCCGGAGAGTGGTTGCCGTGAGAACCCTCTGCATGGCAGATACAGTGGACGGCCGACACCATAAAGAAAGCGGCCGAATGCGCAAGCGGAGCGTGGTTGCTGTGAAAGTAGGATGCTATGATTGCAGCATAAAAAGGCGGCCCGGAGAGTGGTTGCCGTGGGAACCCTCCGCATGACAGATACAGTGGAAGGCCGAAACTACAACGAAAGCGGGCAAATGCGCAAGCGGAGCGTGGTTGCTGTGAAAGCAGGATGCTATGATGGCAGCTTATAAACACGGCCCGGAGTGGGGTTGCCGCGAGAACCAACCGCATGACAGATATCTAAGTCGAAGGCCGACACTATAAACAACGCGGCCCAATGCACAAGCGGAGCGTGGTTGCTGTGAAAGCAGGATGCTATGATGGCAGCATAAAAAGGCGGCACAGATAGTGGTTGCTGCGAGAACCCTCCGCATGGCAGATACAGTGGCAGGCCGACACTATAACGAAAGCGGGCGAATGTGCAAGCGGAGCGTGGTTGCTGTAAAAGCAGGATGCTATGATGGCAGCATAAAAAGGCGGTACGGAGAGTGGGTGCCGCGAGAACCGTCCGCATGGCAGATACTGTGGAAGGCCGACACTATAACTCAAGGGGACGAACATGCAAGCGGAGCGTGGTTGCTGTGAAAGCAGGATAATATGATGGCAGCGTAAAAAGGCGGTACGGAGAGTGGTTGCCGCGGGAATTCTCCGCATGACAGATACAGTGAAAGGCCAACACTACAAAGAAAGCGGGCGAATGCGCAAGCGGAGCGTGGTTACAGTGAAAGCAGGATGCTATGATGGCAGCATAAAAAGAAAGCCCAGAGTGGGGTTTCCGCGAGAACCAACCGCATGACAGATACAGTGGAAGGCCGAAACTAGAACGAAAGCGGGCAAATGCGCAAGCGGAGCATGGTTGCTGTGAAAGCAGGATGCTATGATGGCAGCTTAAAAACACGGCCCGGCGTGAGGTTGCCGCGAGAACCAACCGCATGACAGCTATCTAATCGAAGACCGACACTATAAACAACGCGGCCGAATGCGCAAGCGGAGCGTGGTTGCTGTGAAAGCAGGATGCTATGATGGCAGCATAAACAGGCGGCCCAGAGAGTGGTTGCCGCGAGAACCCTCCACAAAGCAGATACAGTGGATGGTCAACACTATAACGAAAGCGGACGAATGCGCAAGCGGAGCGTGGTTGCTGTGAAAGCAGGATAATATGATGGCAGGGTAAAAAGGCGGTACGGAGAGTGATTACCCTGAAAACCCTCCAAATGGCACAGTAGAAGGCCGACACCATAACGAAAGCGGGCGAATGCGCATGCGGAGCGTGGTTGCTGTGAAAGCATGATGCGATGATGGCAGCATAAAAAGGCGGCCCGGAGAGTGGTTGCCGCGAGACCCCTGCGCTAGGCTGATACAGTGGAAGGCCGACACTATAACGAAAGCGGACGAATGCGCAAGCGGAGCGTGGTTGCTGTGAAAGCAGGATAATATGATGGCAGCATAAAAAGGCGGCCCGGAAAGTGGTTGCCGCGGGAACCCTCCGCATGACAGATACAGTGAAAGACCGAAACTACAACGAAAGCGGGCAAATGCGCAAGCGGAGCGTGGTTGCTGTAAAAGCAGGATGCTATGATGGCAGCATAAAAACACGGCCCGGAGTGGGGTTGCCGCGAGAACCAACCGCATGACAGATATCTAAGTCGAAGGCCGACACTATAAACAACGCGGCCGAATGTGCATGCGAGCGTGGTTCCTGTGAAAGCAGGATGCTATGATGGCAGCATAAAAAGTCGGCACGGAGAGTGGTTGCCGCGAGACCCCGGCGCATGGCAGATACAGTGGAAGGCCGGCACTAAAACTAACGCGGCCGAATGCGCAAGCGGAGCGTGGTTGCTGTGAAAGCAGGATACTATGATGGCAGCATAAAAATGTGGTCTGGATAGCGGTTGCCTCACATACCCTCCGGATGCCAATTGCTGCGAAAGGAAAACACTACAAGAAAGGCGTCCGAATGCGCAAGCAGAGCGTCGTTGGAGGGAATGCAGGACGCTATGGCGACAGCTTGAGAAGAGGACCCGGAAAGTTGTTGCCGCGAGAACTATCCGCATGACAGATATAGTGAAAGCCCGACACAATAACGAAAGCGGCCGAATGCGCAAGCGGAGCGTGGTTGCTGTGAAAGCAGGATACTGTGATGGCAGGATAAAAAGGCGGCACGGAGAGTGGGTGCCGCGAGAACCCTCCTCATGGCAGATACTGTGGAAGGACGACACTATAACTCAAGGGGACGAATATGCAAGCGGAGCGTAGTTGCTGTGAAAGCAGGATAATATAATGGCAGTGTAAAAAGGCGGTACGGAGAGCGATTACCCTGAAAACCCTCCAAATGGCACAGTAGAAGGCCGACACCATAACGAAAGCGGGCGAATGCGAATGCGGAGCGTGGTTGCTGTGAAAGCATGATGCGATGATGGCAGCATAAAAAGGCGGCCCGGAGAGTGGTTCCCGCGAGAACCCTCCACAAGACAGATACAGTGGAAGGCCGACACTGCAAAGAATACGGGCGAATGCGCAAGCGGAGCGTGGTGGCTGTTAAAGGATGATGTTATGATGGCAGCATAAAAAGACGGCCCGGATAGTGGTTGCTGCGAGAACCCTCCGCATGGCAGATACAATGAAAGGCCGACACTATAAAAAAAAGTGGGTGATTGCGCAACCTGCGCGTGGTTGGTGTGAAAGTAGGTCGCTCTGATGGAAGCGTAAAAGGGCGGCCCGGAGAGGGGTTGCCGTGAGAACCCTCCGTATGGTAGATACATTGGAAGGCCGACACTATAACGAAAGCAGACGAATGCGCAAGCGGAGCGTGGTTGCTGCGAAAGCAGGATAATATGATGGCAGCATAAAAAGGCGGCCCGGAGAGTGGTTGCAGCGGGAACCCTCCGCATGATAGATACAGTGGAAGGCTGACACAACAACGACAGCGGGCGAATGCGCAAGCGGAGCGTGGTTGCTGTGAAAGCAGGATGCAATATTGGCAGCATAAAAAGACGGCCCGGAGTGTGGTTGCCGCGAGAACCCTCCGCATGGCAGATACAGTGGCAGGCCGACACTATAACGAAAGCGGGCGAATGTGCAAGCGGAGCGTGGTTGCTGTGAAAGCAGGATACTATGATGGCAGCATAAACAGGCAGCCCGGAGAGCGGTTGCCGCGAGACCCCTGCGCATGGCAGATACAGTGGAAGGCCGACACTAAATCGAAAGCGGCCGAATGCGTAAGCGGAGTGTGGTTGCTGTGAAAGCAGGATACTATGATGGCAGCATAAAAATGTGGTCTGGATAGCAGTTGCCTCACATACCCTCCGGATGACAATTGCAGCGAAAAAAAAACACTACAAGAAAGGCGGCCGAATGCGCAAGGAGAGCGTCGTTGGAGGGAATGCAGGACGCTATGCCGACAGCTTGAGAAGAGGACCCGGAAAGTTGTTGCCGCGAGAACCATCCGCATGACAGATATAGTGGAAGGCTGACACTATAACGAAAGCGGCCGAATGCGCAAGCGGAGCGTGGTTGCTGTGAAAGCAGGATACTATGATGGCAGCATAAACACGCGGCCCAGAGATTTGTTGCCGCGAGAACCCTCCGCAAGGCAGATACAGTGGAAGGCCGACATTATAACGAAAGCGGACGAATGCGCAAGCGGAGCGTGGTTGCTGTGAAAGCAGGATACTATGATGGCAGCATAAGCAGGCGGCCCGGAGAGCGGTTGCCGCGAGACCTCTGCGCATGGCAGAAACAGTGGAAGGCCGACACTAAATCGAAAGCGGCCGAATGCGTAAGCGGAGTGTGGTTGCTGTGAAAGCAGGATACTATGATGGCAGCATAAAAATGTGGTCTGGATAGCAGTTGCCTCACATACCCTCCGGATGAGAATTGCAGAGAAAGGAAAACACTACAAGAAAGGCGGCCGAATGCGCAAGGAGAGCGTCGTTGGAGGGAATGCAGGACGCTATGCCAAAAGCTTGAGAAGAGGACCCGGAAAGTTGTTGCCGCGAGAACCATCCGCATGACAGATATAGTGGAAGGCTGACACTATAACGAAAGCGGCCGAATGCGCAAGCGGAGCGTGGTTGCTGTGAAAGCAGGATACTATGATGGCAGCATAAACAGGCGGCCCAGAGAGTGGTTGCCGCGAGAACCCTCCGCAAGGCAGATACAGTGGAAGACCGACACTATAACGAAAGCGGACGAATGCGCAAGCAGAGTGTGGTTGCTGTGAAAGCAGGATAATATGATGGCAGCATAAAAAGGCGGCCAGGAGTGGGGTTGCCGCGAGAACCAACCGCATAACAGATGTCTAAGTCGAAGGCCGACACTATAAAAAACGCGGCCGATTGCGCAAGCAGAGCACGGTTGCTGTCAAAGCAGGATGCTATGACGGCAGCATGAAAAGGCGGCCCGGAGAGTGGTTGCCGCGAGAACCCTCTGCATGGCAGATACAGTGGACGGCCGACACCATAAAGAAAGCGGCCGAATGCGCAAGCGGAGCGTGGGTTGCTGTGAAAGTAAGATGCTATGATTGCAGCATAAAAAGGCGGCCCGGAGAGTGGTTGCCGCGGGAACCCTCCGCATGACAGATACAGTGGAAGGCCGAAACTACAACGAAAGCGGGCAAATGTGCAAGCGGAGCGTGGTTGCTGTGAAAGCAGGATGCTATGATGGCAGCTTAAAAACACGCCCCGGAGTGGGGTTGCCGCGAGAACCAACCACATGACAGATATCTAAGTCGAAGGCCGACACTATAAACAACGCGGCCGAATGCACAAGCGGAGCGTGGTTGCTGTGAAAGCAGGATAATATGATGGCAGCGTAAAAAGGCGGCACAGAGAGTGGTTGCTGCGAGAACCCTCCGCATGGCAGATACAGTGGCAGGCCGACACTATAACGAAAGCGGGCGAATGTGCAAGCGGAGCGTGGTTGCTGTGAAAGAAGGACGTTATGATGGCAGCCAAAAAAGGCGGCACGGAGAGTGGTTGCCGCGAGAGCCCTCCGCATGGCAGAAACAGTGGAAGGCCACAAATATAACAAAAGCGGGCGAATGTGCAAGCGGAGCGTGGTTGCTGTAAAAGCAGGATGCTATGATGGCAGCATAAAAAGGCGGCACGGAGAGTGGGTGCCGCGAGAACCCTCCGCATGGCAGATACTGTGGAAGGCCGACACCATAGGTCAAGGGGACGAATATGCAAGCGGAGCGTGGTTGCTGTGAAAGCAGGATACTATGATGGCAGCATAAACAGGCGGCCCGGAGAGTGGTTGCCGCGGGAACCCTCCGCATGACAGATACAGTGGAAGGCCGACACTACAACGAAAGCGGGCGAATGCGCAAGCGGAGCGTGGTTACTGTGAAAGCAGGATGCTATGATGGCAGCATAAAAAGAAAGCCCGGAGTGGGGTTGCCGCGAGAACCAACCGCATAACAGATATCTAAGTCGAAGGCCGACACAATAAAAAACGCGGCCGATTGCGCAAGCAGAGCACAGTTGCTGTCAAAGCAGGATGCTATGATGGCAGCATAAAAAGGCGGCACGGAGAGTGGGTGCCGCGAGAACCCTCCTCATGGCAGATACTGTGGAAGGACGACACTATAACTCAAGGGGACGAATATGCAAGCGGAGCGTAGTTGCTGTGAAAGCAGGATAATATAATGGCAGTGTAAAAAGGCGGTACGGAGAGCGATTACCCTGAAAACCCTCCAAATGGCACAGTAGAAGGCCGACACCATAACGAAAGCGGGCGAATGCGAATGCGGAGCGTGGTTGCTGTGAAAGCATGATGCGATGATGGCAGCATAAAAAGGCGGCCCGGAGAGTGGTTCCCGCGAGAACCCTCCACAAGACAGATACAGTGGAAGGCCGACACTGCAACGAATACGGGCGAATGCGCAAGCGGAGCGTGGTGGCTGTTAAAGGATGATGTTATGATGGCAGCATAAAAAGACGGCCCGGATAGTGGTTGCTGCGAGAACCCTCCGCATGGCAGATACAATGAAAGGCCGACACTATAAAAAAAAGTGGGTGATTGCGCAACCTGCGCGTGGTTGGTGTGAAAGTAGGTCGCTCTGATGGAAGCGTAAAAGGGCGGCCCGGAGAGGGGTTGCCGTGAGAACCCTCCGTATGGTAGATACATTGGAAGGCCGACACTATAACGAAAGCAGACGAATGCGCAAGCGGAGCGTGGTTGCTGCGAAAGCAGGATAATATGATGGCAGCATAAAAAGGCGGCCCGGAGAGTGGTTGCAGCGGGAACCCTCCGCATGATAGATACAGTGGAAGGCTGACACAACAACGACAGCGGGCGAATGCGCAAGCGGAGCGTGGTTGCTGTGAAAGCAGGATGCAATAATGGCAGCATAAAAAGACGGCCCGGAGTGTGGTTGCCGCGAGAACCCTCCGCATGGCAGATACAGTGGCAGGCCGACACTATAACGAAAGCGGGCGAATGTGCAAGCGGAGCGTGGTTGCTGTGAAAGCAGGATACTATGATGGCAGCATAAACAGGCGGCCCGGAGAGCGGTTGCCGCGAGACCCCTGCGCATGGCAGATACAGTGGAAGGCCGACACTAAATCGAAAGCGGCCGAATGCGTAAGCGGAGTGTGGTTGCTGTGAAAGCAGGATACTATGATGGCAGCATAAAAATGTGGTCTGAATAGCAGTTGCCTCACATACCCTCCGGATGACAATTGCAGCGAAAAAAAAACACTACAAGAAAGGCGGCCGAATGCGCAAGGAGAGCGTCGTTGGAGGGAATGCAGGACGCTATGCCGACAGCTTGAGAAGAGGACCCGGAAAGTTGTTGCCGCGAGAACCATCCGCATGACAGATATAGTGGAAGGCTGACACTATAACGAAAGCGGCCGAATGCGCAAGCGGAGCGTGGTTGCTGTGAAAGCAGGATACTATGATGGCAGCATAAACACGCGGCCCAGAGATTTGTTGCCGCGAGAACCCTCCGCAAGGCAGATACAGTGGAAGGCCGACATTATAACGAAAGCGGACGAATGCGCAAGCGGAGCGTGGTTGCTGTGAAAGCAGGATACTATGATGGCAGCATAAGCAGGCGGCCCGGAGAGCGGTTGCCGCGAGACCTCTGCGCATGGCAGAAACAGTGGAAGGCCGACACTAAATCGAAAGCGGCCGAATGCGTAAGCGGAGTGTGGTTGCTGTGAAAGCAGGATACTATGATGGCAGCATAAAAATGTGGTCTGGATAGCAGTTGCCTCACATACCCTCCGGATGACAATTGCAGAGAAAGGAAAACACTACAAGAAAGGCGGCCGAATGCGCAAGGAGAGCGTCGTTGGAGGGAATGCAGGACGCTATGCCAAAAGCTTGAGAAGAGGACCCGGAAAGTTGTTGCCGCGAGAACCATCCGCATGACAGATATAGTGGAAGGCTGACACTATAACGAAAGCGGCCGAATGCGCAAGCGGAGCGTGGTTGCTGTGAAAACAGGATACTATGATGGCAGCATAAACAGGCGGCCCAGAGAGTGGTTGCCGCGAGAACCCTCCGCAAGGCAGATACAGTGGAAGGCCGACACTATAACGAAAGCGGACGAATGCGCAAGCAGAGCGTGGTTGCTGTGAAAGCAGGATAATATGATGGCAGCATAAAAAGGCGGCCAGGAGTGGGGTTGCCGCGAGAACCAACCGCATAACAGATATCTAAGTCGAAGGCCGACACTATAAAAAACGCGGCCGATTGCGCAAGCAGAGCACGGTTGCTGTCAAAGCAGGATGCTATGACGGCAGCATGAAAAGGCGGCCCGGAGAGTGGTTGCCGCGAGAACCCTCTGCATGGCAGATACAGTGGACGGCCGACACCATAAAGAAAGCGGCCGAATGCGCAAGCGGAGCGTGGGTTGCTGTGAAAGTAAGATGCTATGATTGCAGCATAAAAAGGCGGCCCGGAGAGTGGTTGCCGCGGGAACCCTCCGCATGACAGATACAGTGGAAGGCCGAAACTACAACGAAAGCGGGCAAATGTGCAAGCGGAGCGTGGTTGCTGTGAAAGCAGGATGCTATGATGGCAGCTTAAAAACACGCCCCGGAGTGGGGTTGCCGCGAGAACCAACCACATGACAGATATCTAAGTCGAAGGCCGACACTATAAACAACGCGGCCGAATGCACAAGCGGAGCGTGGTTGCTGTGAAAGCAGGATAATATGATGGCAGCGTAAAAAGGCGGCACAGAGAGTGGTTGCCGCGAGAGCCCTCCGCATGGCAGATACAGTGGAAGGCCACAAATATAACAAAAGCGGGCGAATGTGCAAGCGGAGCGTGGTTGCTGTAAAAGCAGGATGCTATGATGGCAGCATAAAAAGGCGGCACGGAGAGTGGGTGCCGCGAGAACCCTCCGCATGGCAGATACTGTGGAAGGCCGACACCATAGGTCAAGGGGACGAATATGCAAGCGGAGCGTGGTTGCTGTGAAAGCAGGATAATATAATGGCAGCGTAAAAAGGCGGTACGGAGAGTGGTTGCCGCGGGAATTCTCCGCATGGCAGATACAGTGAAAGGCCGACACTACAACGAAGGCGGGCGAATACGCAAGCGGAGCGTGGTTGCTGTGAAAGCAGGATGCTATGATGGCAGCATAAAAAGAAAGCCCGCAGTGGGGTTGCCCCGAAAACAAACCGCATGACAGATACAGTGGAAGGCCGAAACTACAACGAAAGCGGGCAAATGCGCATGCATAGCGTGGTTGCTGTGAAAGCAGGATGCTATGATGGCAGCTTAAAAACACGGCCCGGAGTGGGGTTTCCGCGAGAACCAACCGCATGTCAGATATTTAAGTCGAAGGCCGACACTATAAACAACGCGGCCGAATGCGCAAGCGGAGCGTGGTAGCTGTGAAAGCAGGATGCTATGATGGCAGCATAAAAAGGCGGCCAGAGAGTGGTTGCCGCGAGAACCCTCCGCAAGGCAGATACAGTGGAAGGCCGACACTATAACGAAAGCGGACGAATGCGCAAGCAGAGCGTGGTTGCTGTGAAAGCAGGATAATATGATGGCAGCATAAAAAGGCAGCCAGGAGTGGGGTTGCCGCGAGAACCAACCGCATAACAGATATCTAAGTCGAAGGCCGACACTATAAAAAACGCGGCCGATTGCGCAAGCAGAGCACGGTTGCTGTCAAAGCAGGATGCTATGACGGCAGCATGAAAAGGCGGCCCGGAGAGTGGTTGCCGCGAGAACCCTCTGCATGGCAGATACAGTGGACGGCCGACACCATAAAGAAAGCGGCCGAATGCGCAAGCGGAGCGTGGGTTGCTGTGAAAGTAAGATGCTATGATTGCAGCATAAAAAGGCGGCCCGGAGAGTGGTTGCCGCGGGAACCCTCCGCATGACAGATACAGTGGAAGGCCGAAACTACAACGAAAGCGGGCAAATGTGCAAGCGGAGCGTGGTTGCTGTGAAAGCAGGATGCTATGATGGCAGCTTAAAAACACGCCCCGGAGTGGGGTTGCCGCGAGAACCAACCACATGACAGATATCTAAGTCGAAGGCCGACACTATAAACAACGCGGCCGAATGCACAAGCGGAGCGTGGTTGCTGTGAAAGCAGGATAATATGATGGCAGCGTAAAAAGGCGGCACAGAGAGTGGTTGCCGCGAGAGCCCTCCGCATGGCAGATACAGTGGAAGGCCACAAATATAACAAAAGCGGGCGAATGTGCAAGCGGAGCGTGGTTGCTGTAAAAGCAGGATGCTATGATGGCAGCATAAAAAGGCGGCACGGAGAGTGGGTGCCGCGAGAACCCTCCGCATGGCAGATACTGTGGAAGGCCGACACCATAGGTCAAGGGGACGAATATGCAAGCGGAGCGTGGTTGCTGTGAAAGCAGGATAATATAATGGCAGCGTAAAAAGGCGGTACGGAGAGTGGTTGCCGCGGGAATTCTCCGCATGGCAGATACAGTGAAAGGCCGACACTACAACGAAGGCGGGCGAATACGCAAGCGGAGCGTGGTTGCTGTGAAAGCAGGATGCTATGATGGCAGCATAAAAAGAAAGCCCGCAGTGGGGTTGCCCCGAAAACAAACCGCATGACAGATACAGTGGAAGGCCGAAACTACAACGAAAGCGGGCAAATGCGCATGCATAGCGTGGTTGCTGTGAAAGCAGGATGCTATGATGGCAGCTTAAAAACACGGCCCGGAGTGGGGTTTCCGCGAGAACCAACCGCATGTCAGATATTTAAGTCGAAGGCCGACACTATAAACAACGCGGCCGAATGCGCAAGCGGAGCGTGGTAGCTGTGAAAGCAGGATGCTATGATGGCAGCATAAAAAGGCGGCCAGAGAGTGGTTGCTGCGAGAACCCTCCGCAAGGCAGATACAGTGGAAGGCAGAAGCTACAACGAAAGCGGGCAAATGTGCAAGCGGAGCGTGGTTGCTGTGAAAGCAGGATGCTATGATGGCAGCTTAAGAACACGCCCCGGAGTAGGGTTGCCGCGAGAACCAACCACATGACAGATATCTAAGTCGAAGGCCGACACTATAAACAACGCGGCCGAATGCACAAGAGGAGCGTGATTGCCGTTGAAAGCAGGATGCTATGATGGCAGCATAAAAAGGCGGCACAGAGAGTGGTTGCTGCGAGAACCCTCCGCATGGCAGATACAGTGGCAGGCCGACACTATAAAGAAAGCGGGCGAATGTGCAAGCGGAGCGTGGTTGCTGTAAAAGCAGGATGCTATGATGGCAGCATAGAAAGGCGGCACGGAGAGTGGGTACCGCGAGAACCCTCCGCATGGCAGATACAGTGGAAGGCCGACACTATAACTCAAGGGGACGAATATGCAAGCGGAGCGTGGTTGCTGTGAAAGCAGGATGCTATGATGGCAGCATAAAAAGAAAGCCCGGAGTGGGGTTGCCGCGAAAACAAACCGCATGACAGATAGAGTGGAAGGCCGAAACTACAACGAAAGCGGGCAAATGCGCATGCATAGCGTGGTTGCTGTGAAAGCAGGACGCTATGATGGCAGCTTAAAAACCCGGCCCGGAGTGGGGTTTCCGCGAGAACCAACCGCATGACAGATATTTAAGTCGAAGGCCGACACTATAAACAACGCGGCCGAATGCGCAAGCGGAGCGTGGTTGCTGTGAAAGCAGGATGCTATGATGGCAGCATAAAAAGGCGGCACAGAGAGTGGTTGCTGCGAGAACCCTCCGCATGGCAGATACAGTGGCAGGCCGACACTATAACGAAATCGGGCGAATGTACAAGCGGAGCGTGGTTGCTGTGAAAGCAGGATACTATGATGGCAGCATAAACAGGCGGCCCGGAGAGCGGTTGCCGCGGGAACTCTCCGCATGGCAGATACAGTAGAAGGCCGACACTAAAACGAAAGCGGCCGAATGCGTAAGCGGAGTGTGGCTGTTGTGAAAGCAGGATACTATCATGGCAGCATAAAAAAGTGGTCTGAATAGCGGTTGCCTCACATACCATCCGCTTGACAATCGCAGCGAAAGGAAAACACTACAAGGCGGCCGAATGCGCAAGCAGAGCGTCGTTGGAGGGAATGCAGGACGCTATGGCGACAGCTTGAGAAGGGGACCCGGAAAGTTGTTGCCGCTAGAACCATCCGCATGACAGATATAGTGGAAGGCTGACACTATAACGAAAGCGGCCGAATGCGCAAGCGGAGCGTGGTTGCTGTGAAAGCAGGATACTATGATGGCAGCATAAACAGGCGGCCCAGAGAGTGGTTGCCGCGAGAACCCTCCGCAAGGCAGATACAGTGGAAGGCCGACATTATAACGAAAGCGGACGAATGCGCAAGCGGAGCGTGGTTGCTGTGAAAGCAGGATAATATGATGGCAGCATAAAAAGGCGGCCAGGAGTGGGGTTGCCGCGAGAACCAACCGCATAACAGATATCTAATTCGAAGGCCGACACTATAAAAAACGCGGCCAATTGCGCAAGCAGAGCACGGTTGCTGTCAAAGATGGATGCTATGACGGCAGCATGAAAAGGCGGCCCGGAGAGTGGATGCCGCGAGAACCCTCTGCATGGCAGATACAGTGGACGGCCGACTCCATAAAGATAGCGGCCGAATGCGCAAGCGGAGCGTGATTGCTGTGAAAGTAAGATGCTATGATTGCAGCATAAAAAGGCGGCCCGGAGAGTGGTTGCCGCGGGAACCCTCCGCATGACAGATACAGTGGAAGGCCGAAACTACAACGAAAGCGGGCAAATGTGCAAGCGGAGCGTGGTTGCTGTGAAAGCAGGATGCTATGATGGCAGCTCAAAAACACGGCCCGGTGTGGGGTTGCCGCGAGAACCAACCGCATGACAGATATCTAATTCGAAGGCCGACACTATAAACAACGCGGCCGAATGCACAAGCGGAGCGTGGTTGCTGTGAAAGCAGGATGCTGTGATGGCAGCATAAAAAGGCGGCACGGAGAGTGGTTGCTGCGAGAACCCTCCGCATGGCAGATGCAGTGGCAGGCCGACACTATAACGAAAGCGGGCGAATGTGCAAGCGGAGCGTGGTTGCTGTAAAAGCAGGATGCTATGATGGCAGCATAAAAGGCGGCACGGAGAGTGGGTGCCGCGAGAACCCTCCGCATGGCAGATACAGTGGAAGGCCACAAGTATAAAAAAAGCGGGCGAATGTGCAAGCAGAGCGTGGTTGCTGTAAAAGCAGGATGCTAAGATGGCAGCATAAAAAGGCGGCACGGAGAGTGGGTGGCGCGAGAACTCTCCGCATGGCAGATACAGTGGAAGGCTGACACTATAACAAAAGCGGGCGAATGCGCAAGCATATCGTGGTTGCTGTGAAAGCAGGATAATATGATGGCAGCATAAAAAGGCGGCCCGGAGAGAGGTTGCCGCGGGATTCCTCCGCATGGCAGATACACTGAAAGGCCGACACTACAAAGAAAGCGGGCGAATGCGCAAGCGGAGCGTGGTTGCTGTGAAAGCAGAATGCTATGATGGCAGCATAAAAAGACAGCCCGGAGTGGGGTTGCCGCGAGAACCAACCGCATAACAGATATCTACGTCGAAGGCCGACACTATAAAAAACGCGGCCGATTGCGCAAGCAGAGCACGGTTGCTGTGAAAGCAGGACGCTATTACGGCAGCAAGAAAAGGCGGCCCGGAGAGCGGTTGCCGCGAGAACCCTCCGCATGGCAGATACATTGGAAGGCCAACACTATAACGAAAGCGGGCGAATGTGCAAGCTAAGCGCGGTTGCTGTGAAAGCAAATTGCTTTGATGGCAGTATAACAAGGCGGCACGGCGAGTGGATGCCGCGAGAACCCTCCGCATGACAGATACAGTGGAATGCCGACACTATAACTCAAGGGGACGAATGTGCAAGCGGAGCGTGGTTGCTGTGAAAGCAGGATAATATGATGGCAGCATAAAAAGGCGGTACTGAGAGCGATTTCCCTGAGAACCCTTCAAATGGCACAGAAGGCCGATACTATAACGAAAGCGGGCAAATGCACAAGCGGAGCGTGGTTGCTGTGAAAGCATGATGCGATGATGGCAGCATAAAAAGGCGGCCCGGATAGTGGTTGCTGCGGGAACCCTCCGCATGACAGATACAGTGAAAGACCGAAACTACAACGAAAGCGGGCAAATGCGCAAGCGGAGCGTGGTTGCTGTAAAAGCAGGATGCTATGATGGCAGCATAAAAACACGGCCCGGAGTGGGGTTGCCGCGAGAACCAACCGCATGACAGAAATCTAATTCGAAGGCCGACACTATAAACAACGCGGCCGAATGCGCAAGCGGTGTGTGGTTGCTGCGAAAGCAGGATGCTATGACGGCAGCATAAAAAGGCGGCACAGAAAGTGGTTGCTGCGAGAACCCTCCGCATAGCAGATACAGTGGAAGGTCAACACTATAACGAAAGCGGGCGAATGTGCATGCGGAGCGTGGTTGCTGTGAAAGCAGGATGCTATGATGGCAGCATAAACAGGCGGCCCGGAGAGTGGTTGCCGCGAGACCCCTGCGCTAGGCAGATACAGTGGAAGGCTGACACAATAACAAAAGCGGGCGAAGGCGCAACAATATCTTGGTTGCAGTGAAAGCAGGATAATATGATGGCAGCATAAAAAGGCGGCCCGGAGAGAGGTTGCCGCGGGAATCCTCCGCATGGCAGATACACTGAAAGGCCGACACTACAAAGAAAGCGGGCGAATGCGCAAGCGGAGCGTGGTTGCTGTGAAAGCAGAATGCTATGATGGCAGCATAAAAAGACAGCCCGGAGTGGGGTTGCCGCGAGAACCAACCGCATAACAGATATCTAATTCGATGGCCGACACTATAAAAAACGCGGCCGATTGCGCAAGCAGAGCACGGTTGCTGTGAAAGCAGGATGCTATGACGGCAGCAAGAAAAGGCGGCCCGGAGAGCGGTTGCCGCGGGAACCCTTCGCATGGCAGATACAGTGGCAGGCCGACACTATAACGAAAGCAGGAGAATGTGCAAGCGGAGCGTGGTTGCTGTGAAAGTAGGACGCTATGATGGCAGCCAAAAAGGCGGCACTGAGATTGGTTGCCGCGAGAGCCCTCCGCATGGCAGATACAGTGGAAGGCCAACACTATAACGAAACCGGGCGAATGTGCAAGCGGAGCGCGGTTGCTGTGAAAGCAGGTTGCTTTGATGCGAGTATAACAAGTCGGCACGGCGAGTGGGTGCTGCGAGAGCCCTCCGCATGACAGATACAGTGGAATGCCGACACTATAACTCAAGGGGACGAATGTGCAAGCGGAGCGTGGTTGCTGTGAATGCAGGATAATATGATGGCAGCATAAAAAGGCGGTACGGAGAGCGATTTCCCTGAGAACCCTTCAAATGGCACAGAAGGCCGACACTATAACGAAAGCGGGCGAATGCTCAAGCGGAGCGTGGTTGCTGTGGAAGCATGATGCGATGATGGCAGCATAAAAAGGCGGCCCGGAGAGTGGTTCCCGCGAGAACCCTCCACAAGACAGATACAGTGGAAGGCCGACACTACAACGAAAGCGGGCGAATGCGCAAGCGGAGCGAGGTTGCTGTTAAAGCATGATGTTATGATGGCAGCATAAAAAGACGGCCCGGAGAGTGGTTGCCGCGAGAACCATCCGCATGACAGATACAGTGCAAGGCCGACACTACAATAAAAGCGGGCGAATGCGCAAGCGAAGCATGGTTGCTGCGAAAGCAGGATGCTATGATGGCAGCATAAAAATGCGGCCCGGAGAGTGGTTGCCGCGAGAACCCTCCGCATGGCAGATACCATGAAGGCCGACACTATAACCAAAGTGGGTTAATGCGTAAGCGGCGCGTGGTTGGTGTGAAAGCAGGTTGCCCTGATGGAAGTGTAAAAAGGCGGCCCGGAGAGGGGTTGCCGCGAGAACCCTCCGTATGATAGATACAGTGGAATGCCGACACTATAACGAAAGCGGACGAATGGGCAAGCGGAGCGTGGTTGCTGTGAAAGCAGGATAATATGATGGCAGCATAAAAAGGCGGCCCGGAGAGTGATTGCAGCGGGAACCCTCCGCATGATAGATACAGTGGAAGGCTGACACAACAACGAAAGCGGGTGAATGCGCAAGCGGAGCGTGGTTGCTGTGAAAGCAGGATGATATGAGGGCAGTATAAAAAGGCGGCACGGAGAGTGGCTGCTGCGAGAACCCTCCGCATCGCAGATACAGTGGAAGGCCGACACTACAAAGAAAGCTGGCTAATCTGCAAGCGGAGCGTGGTTGCTGTGAAAGTAGGATGCTATGATGGCAGCATAAAAACACGGCCCGGAGTGGGGTTGCCGCGAGAACCATCCGCATGACAGATATCTAAGTCGAAGGCCGACACTATAAAAAACGCGGCCGATTGCGCAAGCAGAGCACGGTTGCTGTGAAAGCAGGATGCTATGACGGCAGCATGAAAAGGCGGCCCGGAGAGTGGTTGCTGCGAGAACCCTCTGCATGGCAGATAGAGTGGACGGCCGACACCATAAAGAAAGCGGCCGAATGCGCAAGCGGAGCGTGGTTGCTGTGAAAGTAGGATGCTATGATTGCAGCATAAAAAGGCGGCCCGGAGAGTGGTTGCCGCGGGCACCCTCCGCATCAGATACAGTGAAAGACCGAAACTACAACGAAAGCGGGCAAATGCGCAAGCGGAGCGTGGTTGCTGTAAAAGCAGGATGCTGTGATGGCAGCATAAAAACACGGCCCGGAGTGGGGTTGCCGCGAGAACCAACCGCATGACAGATATCTAATTCGAAGGCCGACACTAAAAACAACGCGGCCGAATGCGCAAGCGGTGTGTGGTTGCTGTGAAAGCAGGATGCTATGACGGCAGCATAAAAAGGCGGCACAGAGAGTGGTTGCTGCGAGAACCCTCCGCATAGGAGATACAGTGGAAGGCCAACACTATAACGAAAGCGGGCGAATGTGCATGCGGAGCGTGGCTGCTGTGAAAGCAGGATGCTATGATGGCAGCATAAAAAGGCGGCACGGAGAGTGGTTGCCGCGAGACCCCTGCGCATGGCAGATACAGTGGAAGGCCGGTACTAAAACGAACGCGGCCGAATGCGCAAGCGGAGTGTGGTTGCTGTGAAAGTAGGATGCTATGATTGCAGCATAAAAAGGCGGCCCGGAGAGTGGTTGCCGCGGGAACCCTCCGCATGACAGATACAGTAGAAGGACGAAACTACAACGAAAGCGGGCAAATGTGCAAGCGGAGCGTGGTTGCTGTGAAAGCAGGATGCTATGATGACAGCTTAAAAACACGGCCCGGTGTGGGGTTGCCGCGAGAACCAACCGCATGACAGATATCTAAGTCGAAGGCTGACACTATAAACAACGCGGCCGAATGCACAAGCGGAGCGTGGTTGCTGTAAAAGCAGGATGCTATGATGGCAGCATAAAAAGGCGGCACAGAGAGTGGTTGCTGCGAGAACCCTTCGCATGGAAGATACAGTGGCAGGCCCACACTATAAAGAAAGCGGGCGAATGTGCAAGCGGAGCGTGGTAGCTGTAAAAGCAGGATGCTATGATGGCAGCATAAAAAGGCGGCACGGAGAGTGGGTGCCGCGAGAACCCTCCGCATGGCAGATACAGTGGACGGCCGACACCATAAAGAAAGCGGCCGAATGTGCAAGCGGAGCGTGGTTGCTGTAAAAGCAGGATGCTATGATGGCAGCATAAAAAGGCGGCACGGAGAGTGGGTGCCGCGAGAACCCTCCGCATGGCAGATACTCTGGAAGGCCGACACTATAACTCAAGGGGACGAATATGCAAGCGGAACGTGGTTGCTGCGAAAGCAGGATAATATGATGGCAGCATAAAAAGGCGGCCAGGTGTGGGGTTGAGGCGAGAACCAACCGCATAACAGATATCTAAGTCGAAGGCCGACACTATAAAAAACGCGGCCGATTGCGCAAGCAGAGCACGGTTGCTGTGAAAGCAGGACGCTATGACGGCAGCAAGAAAAGGCGGCCCGGAGAGCGGTTGCCGCGAGAACCCTCCGCATGGCAGATACAGTGGCAGGCCGACACTATAACGAAAGCAGGCGAATGTGCAAGCGGAGCGTGGTTGCTGTGAAAGTAGGACGCTATGATGGCAGCCAAAAAGGCGGCACAGAGATTGGTTGCCGCGAGAGCCCTCCGCATGGCAGATACATTAAAAGGCCAACACTAAAACGAAAGCGGGCGAATGTGCAAGGTAAGCGCGGTTGCTGTGAAAGCAGGTTGCTTTGATGGCAGTATAACAAGGCGGCACGGCGAGTGGATGCCGCGAGAACCCTCTGCATGACAGATACAGTGAAATGCCGACACTATAACTTAAGGGGACGAATGTGCAAGCGAAGCGTGGTTGCTGTGAAAGCAGGATAATATGATGGAAGCATAAAAAGGCGGTACGGAGAGCGATTTCCCTGAGAACCCTTCAAATGGCACAGAAGGCCGACACTATAACGAAAGCGGGCAAATGCACAAGCGGAGCGTGGTTGCTGTGAAAGCATGATGCGATGATGGCAGCATAAAAAGGCGGCCCGGAGAGTGGTTCCCGCGGGAACCCTCCGCGTGACAGATACAGTGAAAGACCGAAACTACAACGAAAGCGGGCAAATGCGCAAGCGGAGCGTGGTTGCTGTAAAAGCAGGATGCTATGATGGCAGCATAAAAACACGGCCCGGAGTGGGGTTGCCGCGAGAACCAACCGCATGACAGATATCTAATTCGAAGGCCGACACTATAAACAAAGCGGCCGAATGCGCAAGCGGTGTGTGGTTGCTGTGAAAGCAGGATGCTATGACGGCAGCATAAAAAGGCGGCACAGAGAGTAGTTGCTGCGAGAACCCTCCGCATGGCAGGTAAAGTGGCAAGCCGACACTATAACGAAGGCGGGCGAATGTGCAAGCAGAGCGTGGTTGCTGTAAAAGCAGGATGCTATGATGGCAGCATAAAAAGGCGGCACGGAGAGTGGGTGCCGCGAGAACCCTCCGCATGGCAGATACTGGGGAAGGCCGACACTATAACTCAAGGGGACGAATATGCAAGCGGAGCGTGGTTGCTGTGAAAGCAGGATATGATGGCAGCGTAAAAAGGCGGTACGGAGAGTGGTTGCCGCGGGAATTCTCCGCATGACAGATACAGTGAAAGGCCGACACTACAACGAAAGCGGGCGATTGCGCAAGCGGAGCGTGGTTACTGTGAAAGCAGGATGCTATGATGGCAGCATAAAAAGAAAGCCCGGTGTGGGGTTGCCGCGAGAACCAACCGCATGACAGATGCAGTGGAAGGCCGAAACTAGAACGAAAGCGGGCAAATGCGCATGCGGAACGTGGTTGCTGTGAAAGCAGGATGCTATGATGGCAGCTTAAAAACACGGCCCGGCGTGGGGTTGCCGCGAGAACCAACCGTATGACAGATATCTAAGTCGAAGACCGACACTATAAACAACGCGGCCGAATGCACAAGCGGAGCGTGGTTGCTGTAAAAGCAGGATGCTATGATGGCAGCATAAAAAGGCGGCACAGAGAGTGGTTGCTGCGAGAACCCTCCGCATGGCAGATACAGTGGCAGGCCGACACTATAAAGAAAGCGGGCGAATGTGCAAGCGGAGCGTGGTAGCTGTAAAAGCAGGATGCTATGATGGCAGCATAAAAAGGCGGCCAGGAGTGGGGTTGCCGCGAGAACCAACCGCATAACAGATATCTAATTCGAAGGCCGACACTATAAAAAACGCGGCCAATTGCGCAAGCAGAGCACGGTTGCTGTCAAAGATGGATGCTATGACGGCAGCATGAAAAGGCGGCCCGGAGAGTGGATGCCGCGAGAACCCTCTGCATGGCAGATACAGTGGACGGCCGACTCCATAAAGATAGCGGCCGAATGCGCAAGCGGAGCGTGATTGCTGTGAAAGTAAGATGCTATGATTGCAGCATAAAAAGGCGGCCCGGAGAGTGGTTGCCGCGGGAACCCTCCGCATGACAGATACAGTGGAAGGCCGAAACTACAACGAAAGCGGGCAAATGTGCAAGCGGAGCGTGGTTGCTGTGAAAGCAGGATGCTATGATGGCAGCTCAAAAACACGGCCCGGTGTGGGGTTGCCGCGAGAACCAACCGCATGACAGATATCTAATTCGAAGGCCGACACTATAAACAACGCGGCCGAATGCACAAGCGGAGCGTGGTTGCTGTGAAAGCAGGATGCTGTGATGGCAGCATAAAAAGGCGGCACGGAGAGTGGTTGCTGCGAGAACCCTCCGCATGGCAGATGCAGTGGCAGGCCGACACTATAACGAAAGCGGGCGAATGTGCAAGCGGAGCGTGGTTGCTGTAAAAGCAGGATGCTATGATGGCAGCATAAAAGGCGGCACGGAGAGTGGGTGCCGCGAGAACCCTCCGCATGGCAGATACAGTGGAAGGCCACAAGTATAAAAAAAGCGGGCGAATGTGCAAGCAGAGCGTGGTTGCTGTAAAAGCAGGATGCTAAGATGGCAGCATAAAAAGGCGGCACGGAGAGTGGGTGGCGCGAGAACTCTCCGCATGGCAGATACAGTGGAAGGCTGACACTATAACAAAAGCGGGCGAATGCGCAAGCATATCGTGGTTGCTGTGAAAGCAGGATAATATGATGGCAGCATAAAAAGGCGGCCCGGAGAGAGGTTGCCGCGGGATTCCTCCGCATGGCAGATACACTGAAAGGCCGACACTACAAAGAAAGCGGGCGAATGCGCAAGCGGAGCGTGGTTGCTGTGAAAGCAGAATGCTATGATGGCAGCATAAAAAGACAGCCCGGAGTGGGGTTGCCGCGAGAACCAACCGCATAACAGATATCTACGTCGAAGGCCGACACTATAAAAAACGCGGCCGATTGCGCAAGCAGAGCACGGTTGCTGTGAAAGCAGGACGCTATTACGGCAGCAAGAAAAGGCGGCCCGGAGAGCGGTTGCCGCGAGAACCCTCCGCATGGCAGATACATTGGAAGGCCAACACTATAACGAAAGCGGGCGAATGTGCAAGCTAAGCGCGGTTGCTGTGAAAGCAAATTGCTTTGATGGCAGTATAACAAGGCGGCACGGCGAGTGGATGCCGCGAGAACCCTCCGCATGACAGATACAGTGGAATGCCGACACTATAACTCAAGGGGACGAATGTGCAAGCGGAGCGTGGTTGCTGTGAAAGCAGGATAATATGATGGCAGCATAAAAAGGCGGTACTGAGAGCGATTTCCCTGAGAACCCTTCAAATGGCACAGAAGGCCGATACTATAACGAAAGCGGGCAAATGCACAAGCGGAGCGTGGTTGCTGTGAAAGCATGATGCGATGATGGCAGCATAAAAAGGCGGCCCGGATAGTGGTTGCTGCGGGAACCCTCCGCATGACAGATACAGTGAAAGACCGAAACTACAACGAAAGCGGGCAAATGCGCAAGCGGAGCGTGGTTGCTGTAAAAGCAGGATGCTATGATGGCAGCATAAAAACACGGCCCGGAGTGGGGTTGCCGCGAGAACCAACCGCATGACAGAAATCTAATTCGAAGGCCGACACTATAAACAACGCGGCCGAATGCGCAAGCGGTGTGTGGTTGCTGCGAAAGCAGGATGCTATGACGGCAGCATAAAAAGGCGGCACAGAAAGTGGTTGCTGCGAGAACCCTCCGCATAGCAGATACAGTGGAAGGTCAACACTATAACGAAAGCGGGCGAATGTGCATGCGGAGCGTGGTTGCTGTGAAAGCAGGATGCTATGATGGCAGCATAAACAGGCGGCCCGGAGAGTGGTTGCCGCGAGACCCCTGCGCTAGGCAGATACAGTGGAAGGCTGACACAATAACAAAAGCGGGCGAAGGCGCAACAATATCTTGGTTGCAGTGAAAGCAGGATAATATGATGGCAGCATAAAAAGGCGGCCCGGAGAGAGGTTGCCGCGGGAATCCTCCGCATGGCAGATACACTGAAAGGCCGACACTACAAAGAAAGCGGGCGAATGCGCAAGCGGAGCGTGGTTGCTGTGAAAGCAGAATGCTATGATGGCAGCATAAAAAGACAGCCCGGAGTGGGGTTGCCGCGAGAACCAACCGCATAACAGATATCTAATTCGATGGCCGACACTATAAAAAACGCGGCCGATTGCGCAAGCAGAGCACGGTTGCTGTGAAAGCAGGATGCTATGACGGCAGCAAGAAAAGGCGGCCCGGAGAGCGGTTGCCGCGGGAACCCTTCGCATGGCAGATACAGTGGCAGGCCGACACTATAACGAAAGCAGGAGAATGTGCAAGCGGAGCGTGGTTGCTGTGAAAGTAGGACGCTATGATGGCAGCCAAAAAGGCGGCACTGAGATTGGTTGCCGCGAGAGCCCTCCGCATGGCAGATACAGTGGAAGGCCAACACTATAACGAAACCGGGCGAATGTGCAAGCGGAGCGCGGTTGCTGTGAAAGCAGGTTGCTTTGATGCGAGTATAACAAGTCGGCACGGCGAGTGGGTGCTGCGAGAGCCCTCCGCATGACAGATACAGTGGAATGCCGACACTATAACTCAAGGGGACGAATGTGCAAGCGGAGCGTGGTTGCTGTGAATGCAGGATAATATGATGGCAGCATAAAAAGGCGGTACGGAGAGCGATTTCCCTGAGAACCCTTCAAATGGCACAGAAGGCCGACACTATAACGAAAGCGGGCGAATGCTCAAGCGGAGCGTGGTTGCTGTGGAAGCATGATGCGATGATGGCAGCATAAAAAGGCGGCCCGGAGAGTGGTTCCCGCGAGAACCCTCCACAAGACAGATACAGTGGAAGGCCGACACTACAACGAAAGCGGGCGAATGCGCAAGCGGAGCGAGGTTGCTGTTAAAGCATGATGTTATGATGGCAGCATAAAAAGACGGCCCGGAGAGTGGTTGCCGCGAGAACCATCCGCATGACAGATACAGTGCAAGGCCGACACTACAATAAAAGCGGGCGAATGCGCAAGCGAAGCATGGTTGCTGCGAAAGCAGGATGCTATGATGGCAGCATAAAAATGCGGCCCGGAGAGTGGTTGCCGCGAGAACCCTCCGCATGGCAGATACCATGAAGGCCGACACTATAACCAAAGTGGGTTAATGCGTAAGCGGCGCGTGGTTGGTGTGAAAGCAGGTTGCCCTGATGGAAGTGTAAAAAGGCGGCCCGGAGAGGGGTTGCCGCGAGAACCCTCCGTATGATAGATACAGTGGAATGCCGACACTATAACGAAAGCGGACGAATGGGCAAGCGGAGCGTGGTTGCTGTGAAAGCAGGATAATATGATGGCAGCATAAAAAGGCGGCCCGGAGAGTGATTGCAGCGGGAACCCTCCGCATGATAGATACAGTGGAAGGCTGACACAACAACGAAAGCGGGTGAATGCGCAAGCGGAGCGTGGTTGCTGTGAAAGCAGGATGATATGAGGGCAGTATAAAAAGGCGGCACGGAGAGTGGCTGCTGCGAGAACCCTCCGCATCGCAGATACAGTGGAAGGCCGACACTACAAAGAAAGCTGGCTAATCTGCAAGCGGAGCGTGGTTGCTGTGAAAGTAGGATGCTATGATGGCAGCATAAAAACACGGCCCGGAGTGGGGTTGCCGCGAGAACCATCCGCATGACAGATATCTAAGTCGAAGGCCGACACTATAAAAAACGCGGCCGATTGCGCAAGCAGAGCACGGTTGCTGTGAAAGCAGGATGCTATGACGGCAGCATGAAAAGGCGGCCCGGAGAGTGGTTGCTGCGAGAACCCTCTGCATGGCAGATAGAGTGGACGGCCGACACCATAAAGAAAGCGGCCGAATGCGCAAGCGGAGCGTGGTTGCTGTGAAAGTAGGATGCTATGATTGCAGCATAAAAAGGCGGCCCGGAGAGTGGTTGCCGCGGGCACCCTCCGCATCAGATACAGTGAAAGACCGAAACTACAACGAAAGCGGGCAAATGCGCAAGCGGAGCGTGGTTGCTGTAAAAGCAGGATGCTGTGATGGCAGCATAAAAACACGGCCCGGAGTGGGGTTGCCGCGAGAACCAACCGCATGACAGATATCTAATTCGAAGGCCGACACTAAAAACAACGCGGCCGAATGCGCAAGCGGTGTGTGGTTGCTGTGAAAGCAGGATGCTATGACGGCAGCATAAAAAGGCGGCACAGAGAGTGGTTGCTGCGAGAACCCTCCGCATAGGAGATACAGTGGAAGGCCAACACTATAACGAAAGCGGGCGAATGTGCATGCGGAGCGTGGCTGCTGTGAAAGCAGGATGCTATGATGGCAGCATAAAAAGGCGGCACGGAGAGTGGTTGCCGCGAGACCCCTGCGCATGGCAGATACAGTGGAAGGCCGGTACTAAAACGAACGCGGCCGAATGCGCAAGCGGAGTGTGGTTGCTGTGAAAGTAGGATGCTATGATTGCAGCATAAAAAGGCGGCCCGGAGAGTGGTTGCCGCGGGAACCCTCCGCATGACAGATACAGTAGAAGGACGAAACTACAACGAAAGCGGGCAAATGTGCAAGCGGAGCGTGGTTGCTGTGAAAGCAGGATGCTATGATGACAGCTTAAAAACACGGCCCGGTGTGGGGTTGCCGCGAGAACCAACCGCATGACAGATATCTAAGTCGAAGGCTGACACTATAAACAACGCGGCCGAATGCACAAGCGGAGCGTGGTTGCTGTAAAAGCAGGATGCTATGATGGCAGCATAAAAAGGCGGCACAGAGAGTGGTTGCTGCGAGAACCCTTCGCATGGAAGATACAGTGGCAGGCCCACACTATAAAGAAAGCGGGCGAATGTGCAAGCGGAGCGTGGTAGCTGTAAAAGCAGGATGCTATGATGGCAGCATAAAAAGGCGGCACGGAGAGTGGGTGCCGCGAGAACCCTCCGCATGGCAGATACAGTGGACGGCCGACACCATAAAGAAAGCGGCCGAATGTGCAAGCGGAGCGTGGTTGCTGTAAAAGCAGGATGCTATGATGGCAGCATAAAAAGGCGGCACGGAGAGTGGGTGCCGCGAGAACCCTCCGCATGGCAGATACTCTGGAAGGCCGACACTATAACTCAAGGGGACGAATATGCAAGCGGAACGTGGTTGCTGCGAAAGCAGGATAATATGATGGCAGCATAAAAAGGCGGCCAGGTGTGGGGTTGAGGCGAGAACCAACCGCATAACAGATATCTAAGTCGAAGGCCGACACTATAAAAAACGCGGCCGATTGCGCAAGCAGAGCACGGTTGCTGTGAAAGCAGGACGCTATGACGGCAGCAAGAAAAGGCGGCCCGGAGAGCGGTTGCCGCGAGAACCCTCCGCATGGCAGATACAGTGGCAGGCCGACACTATAACGAAAGCAGGCGAATGTGCAAGCGGAGCGTGGTTGCTGTGAAAGTAGGACGCTATGATGGCAGCCAAAAAGGCGGCACAGAGATTGGTTGCCGCGAGAGCCCTCCGCATGGCAGATACATTAAAAGGCCAACACTAAAACGAAAGCGGGCGAATGTGCAAGGTAAGCGCGGTTGCTGTGAAAGCAGGTTGCTTTGATGGCAGTATAACAAGGCGGCACGGCGAGTGGATGCCGCGAGAACCCTCTGCATGACAGATACAGTGAAATGCCGACACTATAACTTAAGGGGACGAATGTGCAAGCGAAGCGTGGTTGCTGTGAAAGCAGGATAATATGATGGAAGCATAAAAAGGCGGTACGGAGAGCGATTTCCCTGAGAACCCTTCAAATGGCACAGAAGGCCGACACTATAACGAAAGCGGGCAAATGCACAAGCGGAGCGTGGTTGCTGTGAAAGCATGATGCGATGATGGCAGCATAAAAAGGCGGCCCGGAGAGTGGTTCCCGCGGGAACCCTCCGCGTGACAGATACAGTGAAAGACCGAAACTACAACGAAAGCGGGCAAATGCGCAAGCGGAGCGTGGTTGCTGTAAAAGCAGGATGCTATGATGGCAGCATAAAAACACGGCCCGGAGTGGGGTTGCCGCGAGAACCAACCGCATGACAGATATCTAATTCGAAGGCCGACACTATAAACAAAGCGGCCGAATGCGCAAGCGGTGTGTGGTTGCTGTGAAAGCAGGATGCTATGACGGCAGCATAAAAAGGCGGCACAGAGAGTAGTTGCTGCGAGAACCCTCCGCATGGCAGGTAAAGTGGCAAGCCGACACTATAACGAAGGCGGGCGAATGTGCAAGCAGAGCGTGGTTGCTGTAAAAGCAGGATGCTATGATGGCAGCATAAAAAGGCGGCACGGAGAGTGGGTGCCGCGAGAACCCTCCGCATGGCAGATACTGGGGAAGGCCGACACTATAACTCAAGGGGACGAATATGCAAGCGGAGCGTGGTTGCTGTGAAAGCAGGATATGATGGCAGCGTAAAAAGGCGGTACGGAGAGTGGTTGCCGCGGGAATTCTCCGCATGACAGATACAGTGAAAGGCCGACACTACAACGAAAGCGGGCGATTGCGCAAGCGGAGCGTGGTTACTGTGAAAGCAGGATGCTATGATGGCAGCATAAAAAGAAAGCCCGGTGTGGGGTTGCCGCGAGAACCAACCGCATGACAGATGCAGTGGAAGGCCGAAACTAGAACGAAAGCGGGCAAATGCGCATGCGGAACGTGGTTGCTGTGAAAGCAGGATGCTATGATGGCAGCTTAAAAACACGGCCCGGCGTGGGGTTGCCGCGAGAACCAACCGTATGACAGATATCTAAGTCGAAGACCGACACTATAAACAACGCGGCCGAATGCACAAGCGGAGCGTGGTTGCTGTAAAAGCAGGATGCTATGATGGCAGCATAAAAAGGCGGCACAGAGAGTGGTTGCTGCGAGAACCCTCCGCATGGCAGATACAGTGGCAGGCCGACACTATAAAGAAAGCGGGCGAATGTGCAAGCGGAGCGTGGTAGCTGTAAAAGCAGGATGCTATGATGGCAGCATAAAAAGGCGGCACGGAGAGTGGGTGCCGCGAGAACCCTCCGCATGGCAGATACTGGGGAAGGCCGACACTATAACTCAAGGGGACGAATATGCAAGCGGAGCGTGGTTGCTGTGAAAGCAGGATATGATGGCAGCGTAAAAAGGCGGTACGGAGAGTGGTTGCCGCGGGAATTCTCCGCATGACAGATACAGTGAAAGGCCGACACTACAACGAAAGCGGGCGATTGCGCAAGCGGAGCGTGGTTGCTGTGAAAGCGGGATGCTATGATGGCAGCATAAACAGGCGGACCGGAGAGTGGTTGCCGCGAGACCCCTGCGCTAGGCAGATACAGTGGAAGGCTGACACTATAACAAAAGCGGGCGAATGCGCAAGCATATCGTGGTTGCTGTGAAAGCAGGATAACATGATGGCAGCATAAAAAGGCGGCCCGGAGAGAGGTTGCCGCGGGAATCCTCCGCATGGCAGATACACTGAAAGGCCGACACTACAAAGAAAGCGGGCGAATGCGCAAGCGGAGCGTGGTTGCTGTGAAAGCAGAATGCTATGATGGCAGCATAAAAAGATGGCCCGGAGAGTGATTGCCGCGAGAACCATCCGCATGACAGATACAGTGCAAGGCCGACACTACAATAAAAGCGGGCGAATGCGCAAACGAAGCATGGTTGCTGCGAAAGCAGGATGCTATGATGGCGGCATAAAAATGCTTCCCGGAGAGTGGTTGCCGCGAGAACCCTCCGCATGGCAGATACAATGAAGGCCGACACTATAACCAAAGTGGGTGAATGCGCAAGCGGCGCGTGGATGGTGTGAAAGCAGGTTGCCCTGATGGAAGTGTAAAAAGGCGGCCCGGAGAGGGGTTGCCGCGATAACCCTCCGTATGAGAGATACAGTGGAAGGCCGACACTATAACGAAAGCGGACGAATGCGCAAGCGGAGCGTGGTTGCTGTGAAAGCAGGATAATATGATGGCAGCATAAAAAGGCGGCCCGGAGAGTGATTGCAGCGGGAACCCTCCGCATGATAGATACAGTGGAAGGCTGACACAACAACGAAAGCGGATGAATGCGCAAGCGGAACGTGGTTGCTGTGAAAGCAGGATGCTATTGGGGCAGTATAAAAAGGCGGCACGGAGAGTGGTTGCTGCGAGAACCCTCCGCATAGCAGATACAGTGGAAGGCCGACACTACAACGAAAGCGGGCTAATGTGCAAGCGGAGCGTGGTTGCTGTGAAAGTAGGATGCTATGATGGCAGCATAAAAAGGCGGCACGGAGAGCGCTTGCCGCGAGAACCCTCTGCATGGCAGATACAGTGGAAGGCCAACACTATAAAGAAAGCGGGAGAATGTGCAAGCGGAGCGTGGTTGCTGTGAAAGCAGGATGCTATGATGGCAGCATAAAAACACAGCCCGGAGTGGGGTTGCCGCGAGAACCATCCGCATGACAGATATCTAAGTCGAAGGCCGACACTATAAAAAACGCGGCCGATTGCGCAAGCAGAGCACGGTTGCTGTGAAAGCAGGATGCTATGACGGCAGCATGAAAAGGCGGCCCGGAGAGTGGTTGCTGCGAGAACCCTCTGCATGGGAGATACAGTGAAACACCGAAACTACAACGAAACCGGGCAAATGCGCAAGCGGAGCGTGGTTGCTGTAAAAGCAGGATGCTATGATGGCAGCATAAAAACACGGCCCGGAGTGGGGTTGCCGCGAGAACCAACCGCATGACAGATATCTAATTCGAAGGCCGACACTATAAACAACGCGGCCGAATGCGCAAGCGGTGTGTGGTTGCTGTGAAAGCAGGATGCTATGACGGCAGCATAAAAAGGCGGCACAGAGAGTGGTTGCTGCGAGAACCCTCCGCATAGCAGATACAGTGGAAGGCCAACACTATAACGAAAGCGGGCGAATGTGCATGCGGAGCGTGCTTGCTGTGAAAGCAGGATGCTATGATGGCAGCATAAAAAGGCGGCACGGAGAGTGGGTGCCGCGAGAACCCTCCGCATGGCAGATACTGTGGAAGGCCGACACTATAACTCAAGGGGACGAAAATGCAAGCGGAGCGTTTTTGCTGTGAAAGCAGGATAATATGATGGCAGCGTAAAAAGGCGGCACAGAGTGGTTGCCCCGAGAACCCTACGCATGGCAGATACAGTGGCAGGCCGACACTATAACGAAAGCAGGCGAATGTGCAAGCGGAGCGTGGTTGCTGTGAAAGTAGGACGCTATGATGGCAGCCAAAAAGGCGGCACTGAGATTTGTTGCCGCGAGAGCCCTCCGCATGGCAGATACAGTGGAATGCCAACACTATAACGAAACCGGGCGAATGTGCAAGCGGAGCGCGGTTGCTGTGAAAGCAGGTTGCTTTGATGGCAGTATAACAAGGCGGCTCGGCGAGTGGGTGCCGCGAGAACCCTCCGCATGACAGATACAGTGGAATGCCGACACTATAACTCAAGGGGACGAATGTGCAAGCGGAGCGTGGTTGCTGTGAATGCAGGATAATATGATGGCAGCATAAAAAGGCGGTACGGAGAGTGGTTCCCGCGAGAACCCTCCACAAGACAGATACAGTGGAAGGCCGACACTACAACGAAAGCGGGCGAATGCGCAAGCGGAGCGAGGTTGCTGTTAAAGCATGATGTTATGATGGCAGCATAAAAAGACGGCCCGGAGAGTGGTTGCCGCGAGAACCATCCGCATGACAGATACAGTGCAAGGCCGACACTACAATAAAAGCGGGCGAATGCGCAAACGAAGTATGGTTGCTGCGAAAGCAGGATGCTATGATGGCAGCATAAAAATGCGGCCCGGAGAGTGGTTGCCGCGAGAACCCTCCGCATGGCAGATACAATGAAGGCCGACACAATAACCAAAGCGGGTGAATGCGCAAGCGGCGCGTGGTTGGTGTGAAAGCAGGTTGCCCTGATGGAAGTGTAAAACGGCGGCCCGGAGAGGGGTTGCCGCGAGAACCCTCCGTATGATAGATACAGTGGAATGCCGACACTATAACGAAAGCGGACGAATGCGCAAGCGGAGCGTGGTTGCTGTGAAAGCAGGATAATATGATGGCAGCATAAAAAGGCGGCCCGGAGAGTGGTTGCTGCGAGAACCCTCCGCATCGCAGATACAGTGGAAGGCCGACACTACAACGAAACCGGGCTAATGTGCAAGCGGAGCGTGGTTGCTGTGAAAGTAGGATGCTATGATGGCAGCATAAAAAGGCGGCCCGGAGAGTGGTTGCTGCGAGAACCCTCTGCATGGCAGATAGAGTGGACGGCCGACACTATAAAGAAAGCGGCCGAATGCGCAAGCGGAGCGTGGTTGCTGTGAAAGTAGGATGCTATGACGGCAGCATGAAAAGGCGGCCCGGAGAGTGGTTTCCGCGAGAACCCTCTGCATGGCAGATACAGTGGACGGCCGACACAATAAAGAAAGCGGCCGAATGCGCAAGCGGAGCGTGGTTGCTGTGAAAGTAGGATGCTATGATTGCAGCATAAAAAGGCGGCACGGAGAGTGGTTGCTGCGAGAACCCTCCGCATGGCAGATACAGTGGCAGGCCGACACTATAATGAAAGCGGGCGAATCTGCAAGCGGAGCGTGGTAGCTGTAAAAGCAGGATGCTATGATGGCAGCATAAAAAGGCGGCACGGAGAGTGGGTGCCGCGAGAACCCTCCGCATGGCAGATACACTGGAAGGCCGACACTATAACTCAAACGGACGAATATGCAAGCGGAGCGTGGTTACTGTGAAAGCAGGATAATATGATGGCAGCGTAAAAAGGCGGCACAGAGAGTGGTTGCTGCGAGAACCCTCCGCATGGCAGATACAGTGGCAGGCCGACACTATAACGAAGGCGGGCGAATGTGCAAGCGGAGCGTGTTGCTGTGAAAGTAGGACGCTATGATCGCAGCCAAAAAGGCGGCACGGAGAGTGGTTTCCGCGAGAACCCTCTGCATGGCAGATACAGTGGACGGACGACACCATAAAGAAAGCGGCCGAATGTGCAAGCGGAGCGTGGTTTTTGTAAAAGCAGGATGTTATGATGGCAGCATAAAAAGGCGGCGCGGAGAGTGGGTGCCGCGAGAACCCTCCGCATGGCAGATACAGTGGAAGGCCGACACTATAACTCAAGGGGACGAATATGCAAGCGGAGCGTGGTTGCTGTGAAAGCAGGATAATATGATGGCAGCATAAAAAGGCGGCCAGGTGTGGGGTTGCCGCGAGAACCAACCGCATAACAGATATCTAAGTCGAAGGCCGACACTATAAAAAACGCGGCCGATTGCGCAAGCAGAGCACGGTTGCTGTGAAAGCAGCACGCTATGACGGCAGCAAGAAAAGGCGGCACGGAGAGCGGTTGCCGCGAGAACCCTCCGCATGGCAGATTCAGTGGCAGGCCAACACTATAACGAAAGCAGGCGAATGTGCAAGCGGAGCGTGGTTGCTGTGAAAGTAGGACGCTATGATGGCAGCCAAAAAGGTGGCACAGAGATTGGTTGCCGCGAGAGCCCTCCGCATGGCAGATACAGTGGAATGCCAACACTATAACGAAACCGGGCCAATGTGCAAGCGGAGCGCGGTTGCTGTGAAAGCAGGTTGCTTTGATGGCAGTATAACAAGGCGGCACGGCGAGTTGGTGCCGCGAGAACCCTCCGCATGACAGATACAGTGGAATGCCGACACTATAACTCAAGGGGACGAATGTGCAAGCGGAGCGTGGTTGCTGTGAAAGCAGGATAATATGATGGCAGCATAAAAAGGCGGTACGGAGAGCGATTTCTCTGAGAACCCTTCAGATGGCACAGAAGGCCGACACTATAACGAAAGCGGGCGAATGCTCAAGCGGAGCGTGGTTGCTGTGGAAGCATGATGCGATGATGGCAGCATAAAAAGGCGGCCCGGAGAGTGGTTCCCGCGAGAACCCTCCACAAGACAGATACAGTGGAAGGCCGACACTACAACGAAAGTGGGCGAATGCGCAAGCGGAGCGAGGTTGCTGTTAAAGCATGATGTTATGATGGCAGCATAAAAAGGCGGCCCGGAGAGTGGTTCCCGCGGGAACCCTCCGCATGACAGATACAGTGAAAGACCGAAACTACAACCAAAGCGGGCAAATGCGCAAGCGGAGCGTGGTTGCTGTAAAAGCAGGATGCTATGATGGCAGCATAAAAACACGGCCCGGAGTGGGGTTGCCGCGAGAACCAACCGCATGACAGATATCTAATTCGAAGGCCGACACTATAAACAAAGCGGCCGAATGCGCAAGCAGTGTGTGGTTGCTGTGAATGCAGGACGCTATGGCGACAGCTTGAGAAGAGGACCCGGAAAGTTGTTGCCGCGAGAACCATCCGCATGAGAGGTATAGTGGAAGGCCGACACTATAACGAAAGCGGCCGAATGCGGAAGCGGAGCGTGGTTGCTGTGAAAGCAGGATACTATGATGGCAGCATAAACAGGCGGCAAAGAGAGTGGTTGCCGCGAGAACCCTCCGCAAGGCAGATACAGTGGAAGGCCGACACTATAACGAAATCGGACGAATGCGCAAGCGGAGCGTGGTTGCTGTGAAAGCAGGATAATATGATGGCAGCGTAAAAAGGCGGCACAGAGAGTGGTTGCTGCGAGAACCCTCCGCATGGCAGATACAGTGGCAAGCCGACACTATAACGAAGGCGGGCGAATGTGCAAGCAGAGCGTGGTTGCTGTAAAAGCAGGATGCTATGATGGCAGCATAAAAAATCGGCACGGAGAGTGGGTGCCGCGAGAACCCTCCGCATGGCAGATACAGTGGAAGGCCGACACTATAACTCAAGGGGACGAATATGCAAGCGGAGCGTGGTTGCTGTGAAAGCAGGATATGATGGCAGCGTAAAAAGGCGGTACGGAGAGTGGTTGCCGCGGGAATTCTCCGCATGACAGATACAGTGAAAGGCCGACACTACAACGAAAGCGGGCGATTGCGCAAGCGGAGCGTGGTTACTGTGAAAGCAGGATGCTATGATGGCAGCATAAAAAGAAAGCCCGGAGTGGGGTTGCCGCGAGAACCAACCGCATGACAGATACAGTGGAAGGCCGAAATTAGAACGAAAGCGGGCAAATGCGCATGCGAAACGTGGTTGCTGTGAAAGCAGGATGCTATGATGGCAGCTTAAAAACACGGCCCGGGGTGGGGTTGCCGCGAGAACCAACCGCATGACAGATATCTAAGTCGAAGACCGACACTATAAACAACGCGGCCGAATGCGCAAGCGGAGCGTGGTTGCTGTGAAAGCAGGATGCTATGATGGCAGCTTAAACAGGCGGCCCGGGGAGTGGTTGCCGCGAGACCCCTGCGCTAGGCAGATACAGTGGAAGGCTGACTCTATAACAAAAGCGGGCGAATGCGCAAGCATATCGTGGTTGCTGTGAAAGCAGGAAAATAGGATGGCAGCATAAAAAGGCGGCCCGGAGAGAGGTTGCCGCGGGAATCCTCCGCATGGCAGATACACTGAAAGGCCGACACTACAAAGAAAGCGGGCGAATGCGCAAGCGAAGCGTGGTTGCTGTGAAAGCAGAATGCTATGATGGCAGCATAAAAAGACAGCTCGGAGTGGGGTTGCCGCGAGAACCAACCGCATAACAGATATCTAATTCGAAGGCCGACACTATAAAAAACGCGGCCGATTGCGCAAGCAGAGCACAGTTGCTGTGAAAGCAGGATGCTATGACGGCAGAAGAAAAGGCGGCCCGGAGAGCGGTTGCCGCGAGAACCCTCCGCATGGCAGATACAGTGGCAGGCCGACACTATAACGAAAGCAGGCGAATGTGCAAGCGGAGCGTGGTTGCTGTGAAAGTAGGACGCTATGATGGCAGCCAAAAAGGCGGCACTGAGATTGGTTGCCGCGAGAGCCTTCCGCATGGCAGATACAGTGGAAGGCCAACACTAACGAAACCGGGCGAATGTGCAAGCGGAGCGCGGTTGCTGTGAAAGCAGGTTGCTTTGATGGCAGTATAAAAAGGCGGCACGGCGAGTGGGTGCCGCGAGAACCCTCCGCATGACAGATACAGTGGAATGCCGACACTATAACTCAAGGGGACGAATGTGCAAGCGGAGCGTGGTTGCTGTGAATGCAGGATAATATGATGGCAGCATAAAAAGGCGGTACGGAGAGCGATTTCCCTGAGAACCCTTCAAATGGCACAGAAGGCCGACACTATAACGAAAGCGGGCGAATGCTCAAGCGGAGCGTGGTTGCTGTGGAAGCATGATGCGATGATGGCAGCATAAAAAGGCGGCCCGGAGAGTGGTTCCCGCGAGAACCCTCCACAAGACAGATACACTGGAAGGCCGACACTAGAACGAAAGCGGACGAATGCGCAAGCGGAGCGTGGTTGCTGTGAAAGCAGAATAATATGATGGCAGCATAAAAAGGCGGCCCGGAGAGTGATTGCAGCGGGAACCCTCCGCATGATAGATACAGTGGAAGGCTGACACAACAACGAAAGCGGGTGAATGCGCAAGCGGAGCGTGGTTGCTGTGAAAGCAGGATGCTATGAGGGCAGTATAAAAAGGCGGCACGGAGAGTGGTTGCTGCGAGAACCCTCCGCATCGCAGATACAGTGGAAGGCCGACACTACAACGAAAGCGGGCTAATGTGCAAGCGGAGCGCTGTTGCTGTGAAAGTAGGATGCTATGATGGCAGCATAAAAAGGCGGCACGGAGAGCGCTTGCAGCGAGAACCCTCTGCATGGCAGATACAGTGGAAGGCCAACACTATAAAGAAAGCGGGCGAATGTGCAAGCGGAGCGTGGTTGCTGTGAAAGCAGGATGCTATGATGGCAGCATAAAAACACGGCCCGGAGTGGGGTTGCCGCGAGAACCATCCGCATGACAGATAGAGTGGACGGCCGACACCATAAAGAAAGCGGCCGAATGCGCAAGTGGAGCGTGGTTGCTGTGAAAGTAGGATGCTATGATTGCAGCATAAAAAGGCGGCCCGGAGAGTGGTTGCCGCGGGAACCCTCCGCATGACAGATACAGTGAAAGACCGAAACTACAACGAAAGCGGGCAAATGCGCTAGCGGAGCGTGGTTGCTGTAAAAGCAGGATGCTATGATGGCAGCATAAAAACACGGCCTGGAGTGGGGTTGCCGCGAGAACCAACCGCATGACAGATATCTAATTCGAAGGCCGACACTATAAACAACGCGGCCGAATGCACAAGCGGTGTGTGGTTGCTGTGAAAGCAGGATGCTATGACGGCAGCATAAAAAGGCGGCACAGAGAGTGGTTGCTGCGAGAACCCTCCCCATAGCAGATACAGTGGAAGGCCAACACTATAACGAAAGCGGGCGAATGTGCATGCGGAGCGTGGTTGCTGTCAAAGCAGGATGCTATGATGGCAGCATAAAAAGGCGGCACGGAGAGTGGTTGCCGCGAGACCCCTGCGCATGGCAGATACAGTGGAAGGCCGGTACTAAAACGAACGCGGCCGAATGCGCAAGCGGAGTGTGGTTGCTGTGAAAGCAGGATACTATGATGGCAGCATAAAAATGTGGTCTTGATAGCGGTTGCCTCACATACCCTCCGGATGACAATTGCTGCGAAAGGAAAACACTACAAGAAAGGCGTCCGAATGCGCAAGCAGAGCGTCGTTGGAGGGAATGCAGGACGCTATGGCGACAGCTTGAGAAGAGGACCCGGAAAGTTGTTGCCGCGAGAACCATCCGCATGAGAGGTATAGTGGAAGGCCGACACTATAACGAAAGCGGCCGAATGCGCAAGCGGAGCGTGGTTGCTGTGAAAGCAGGATACTATGATGGCAGCATAAACAGGCGGCCCAGAGAGTGGTTGCCGCGAGAACCCTCCGCAAGGCAGGTACAGTGGAAGGCCGACACTATAACGAAAGCGGACGAATGCGCAAGCGGAGCGTGGTTGCTGTGAAAGCAGGATAATATGATGGCAGCATAAAAAGGCGGCCAGGTGTGGGGTTGCCGCGAGAACCAACCGCATAACAGATATCTAAGTCGAAGGCCGACACTATAAAAAACACGGCCGATTGCGCAAGCCGAGCACGGTTGCTGTCAAAGCAGGATGCTATGACGGCAGCATGAAAAGGCGGCCCGGAGAGTGGTTTCCGCGAGAACCCTCTGCATGGCAGATACAGTGGACGGCCGACACAATAAAGAAAGCGGCCGAATGCGCAAGCGGAGCGTGGTTGCTGTGAAAGTAGGATGCTATGATTGCAGCATAAAAAGGCGGCCCGGAGAGTGGTTGCCGCGGGAACCCTCCGCATGACAGATATCTAAGTCGAAGGCTGACACTATAAACAACGCGGCCGAATGCACAAGCGGAGCGTGGTTGCTGTGAAAGCAGGATGCTATGATGGCAGCATAAAAAGGCGGCACAGAGAGTGGTTGCTGCGAGAACCCTCCGCATGGCAGATACTGTGGCAGGCCGACACTATAAAGAAAGCGGGCGAATGTGCAAGCGGAGCGTGGTAGCTGTAAAAGCAGGATGCTATGATGGCAGCATAAAAAGGCGGCACGGAGAGTGGGTGCCGCGGGAACCCTCCACATGGCAGATACAGTGGAAGGCCGACACTATAACTCAAACGGACGAATATGCAAGCGGAGCGTGGCTGCTGTGAAAGCAGGATAATATGATGGCAGCGTAAAAAGGCGGCACAGAGAGTGGTTGCTGCGAGAACCCTCCGCATGGCAGATACAGTGGCAGGCCGACACTATAACGAAGGCGGGCGAATGTGCAAGCGGAGCGTGTTGCTGTGAAAGTAGGACGCTATGATGGCAGCCAAAAAGGCGGCACGGAGAGTGGTTTCCGCGAGAACCCTCTGCATGGCAGATACAGTGGACGGCCGACACCATAAAGAAAGCGGCCGAATGTGCAAGCGGAGCGTGGTTGCTGTAAAAGCAGGATGCTATGATGGCAGCATAAAAAGGCGGCACGGAGAGTGGGTGCCGCGAGAACCCTCCGCATGGCAGATACTGTGGAAGGCCGACACTATAACTCAAGGGGACGAATATGCAAGCGGAGCGTGATCGCTGTGAAAGCAGGATGCTATGATGGCAGCATAAACAGGCGGCCCGGAGAGTGGTTGCCGCGAGACCCCTGCGCTAGGCAGATACACTGAAAGGCCGACACTGCAAAGAAAGCGGGCGAATGCGCAAGCGGAGCGGGGTTGCTGTGAAAGCAGAATGCTATGATGGCAGCATAAAAAGACAGCCCGGATGGGGTTGCCGCGAGAACCAACCGCATAACAGATATCTAAGTCGAAGGCCGACACTATAAAGAACGCGGCCGATTGCGCAAGCAGAGCGCGGTTGCTGTGAAAGCAGGACGCTATGACGGCAGCAAGAAAAGGCGGCCCGGAGAGCGGTTGCCGCGAGAACCCTCCGCATGGCAGATACAGTGGCAGGCCGACACTATAACGAAAGCAGGCCAATGTGCAAGCGGAGCGTGGTTGCTGTGAAAGTAGGACGCTATGATGGCAGCCAAAAAGGCGGCACAGAGATTGGTAGCCGCGAGAGCCCTCCGCATGGCAGATACATTGGAAGGCCAACACTATAAAGAAAGCGGGCGAATGTGCAAGCGGAGCGCGGTTGCTGTGAAAGCAGGTTGCTTTGATGGCAGTATAACAAGGCGGCACGGCGAGTGGGTGCCGCGAGAACCCTCCGCATGACAGATACAGTGGAATGCCGACACTATAACTCAAAGGGACGAATGTGCAAGCGGAGCTTGGTTGCTGTGAAAGCAGGATAATATGATGGCAGCATAAAAAGGCGGTACGGAGAGCGATTTCCCTGAGAACCCTTCAAATGGCACAGAAGGCCGACACTATAACGAAAGCGGGCAAATGCGCAAGCGGAGCGTGGTTGCTGTGAAACCATGATGCGATGATGGCAGCATAAAAAGGCGGCCCGGAGAGTGGTTCCCGCGGGAACCCTCCACATGACAGATACAGTGAAAGACCGAAACTACAACGAAAGCGGGCAAATGCGCAAGCGGAGCGTGGTTGCTGTTAAAGCATAATGTTATGATGGCAGCATGAAAAGACGGCCCGGAGGGTGGTTGCCGCGAGAACCCTCCGCATGACAGATACAGTGCAAGGCCGACACTGCAACAAAAGCGGGCGAAGGCGTAAACGAAGCATGGTTGCTGCGAAAGCAGGATGCTATGATGGCAGCATAAAAATGCGGCCCGGAGATTGGTTGCCGCGAGAACCCTCCGCATGGCAGATATCTAAGTCGAAGGCCGACACTATAAAAAACGCGGCCGATTGCGCAAGCAGAGCACGGTTGCTGTGAAAGCAGGATGCTATGACGGCAGCATGAAAAGGCGGCCCGGAGAGCGGTTGCCGCTAGAACCCTCCGCTTGGCAGATACAGTGGCAGGCCGACGCTATAACGAAAGCGGGGGAATGCGCATGCGGAGCATGGTTGCTGTGAAAGCATGATGCGATGATGGCAGCAAAAAAGGCGGCCCGGAGAGTGGTTCCCGCGAGAACCCTCCACAAGACAGATACAGTGGAAGGCCAACACTATAACGAACGCGGGCGATTGTGCAAGCGGAGCGCGGTTGCTGTGAAAGCAGTTTGCTTTGATGGCAGCATAACAAGGCAGCACGGCGAGTGGGTGCCGCGAGAAATCTTCGCATGGCAGATAGAGTGGAATGCCGACACTATAACTGAAGGGGACGAATGTGCAAGCGGAGCGTGGTTGCTGTGAAAGCAGGATAATATGATGGCAGCATAAAAAGTCGGCCCGGAGAGTGATTGCAGCGGGAACCCTCCGCATGATAGATACAGTGGAAGGCTGACACAACAAAGAAAGCGGGTGAATGCGCAAGCGGAGCGTGGTTGCAGTGAAAGCAGGATGCTATGAGGGCAGTATAAAAAGGCGGCACGGAGAGTGGTTGCTGCGAGAACCCTCCGCATCGCAGATACAGTGGCAGGCCGACACTATAACGAAAGCAGGCGAATGTGCAAGCGGAGCGTGGTTGCTATGAAAGTAGGACGCATGATGGCAGCCAAAAAGGCGGCACGGAGATTGGTTGCCGCGAGAGCCCTCCGCATGGCAGATACAGTGGAAGGCCAACACTATAACGAAAGCGGGCGAATGTGCAAGCGGAGCGCGGTTGCTGTGAAAGCAGGATAATATGATGGCAGCATAAAAAGGCGTCCCGGAGAGTGGTTCCCGCGAGAACCCTCCACAAGACAGATACAGTGGAAGGCCGACACTACAACGAAAGCGGGCGAATGCGCAAGCGGAGCGTGGTTGCTGTTAAAGTATGATGTGATGATGGCAGCATAAAAAGACGGCCCGGAGAGTGATTGCCGCGAGAACCCTCCGCATGGCAGATACCGTGGAAGGCCAACACTATAACGAAAGCGGGCGAATGTGAAAGCGGAGCGCGGTTGCTGTGAAAGCAGGATAATATGATAACAGCATAAAAAGGCGACCCGGAGAGTGGTTCCCGCGAGAACCCTCCACAAGACAGATACAGTGGAATGCCGACACTACAACGAAAGCGGGCGAATGCGCAAGCGGAGCGTGGTTGCTGTTAAAGTATGATGTGATGATGGCAGCATAAAAAGACGGCCCGGAGAGTGGTTGCCGCGAGAACCCTCCGCATGAAAGATACAGTGCAAGGCCGACACTACAATAAAAGCGGGCGAATGCGCAAACGAAGCATGGTGGCTGCGAAAGCAGGATGCTATGAGGGCAGTATAAAAAGGCGGCACGGAGAGTGGTTGCTGCGAGAACCCTCCGCATCGCAGATACATTGGCAGGCCGACACTATAACGAAAGCAGGCGAATGTGCAAGCGGAGCGTGGTTGCTATGAAAGTAGGACGCATGATGGCAGCCAAAAAGGCGGCACGGAGATTGGTTGCCGCGAGAGCCCTCCGCATGGCAGATACCGTCGAAGGCCAACACTATAACGAAAGCGGGCGAATGTGCAAGCGGAGCGCGGTTGCTGTGAAAGCAGGTTGCTTTGATGGCAGCATAACAAGGCGGCACGGCGAGTGGGTGCCGCGAGAACCCTCCGCATGGCAGATACAGTGGAATGCCGACACTATAACTCAAGGGGACGAATGTGCAAGCGGAGCGTGGTTGCTGTGAATGCAGGATAATATGATGGCAGCATAAAAAGGCGGTACGGAGAGCGATTTCCCTGAGAACCCTTCAAATGGCACAGAAGGCCGACACTATAACGAAAGCGGGCGAATGCGCAAGCGGAGCGTGGTTGCTGTGAAAGCAGAATGCTATGATGGCAGCATAAAAAGATGGCCCGGAGAGTGATTGCCGCGAGAACCATCCGCATGACAGATACAGTGCAAGGCCGACACTACAATAAAAGCGGGCGAATGCGCAAACGAAGCATGGTTGCTGCGAAAGCAGGATGCTATGATGGCGGCATAAAAATGCTTCCCGGAGAGTGGTTGCCGCGAGAACCCTCCGCATGGCAGATACAATGAAGGCCGACACTATAACCAAAGTGGGTGAATGCGCAAGCGGCGCGTGGATGGTGTGAAAGCAGGTTGCCCTGATGGAAGTGTAAAAAGGCGGCCCGGAGAGGGGTTGCCGCGATAACCCTCCGTATGAGAGATACAGTGGAAGGCCGACACTATAACGAAAGCGGACGAATGCGCAAGCGGAGCGTGGTTGCTGTGAAAGCAGGATAATATGATGGCAGCATAAAAAGGCGGCCCGGAGAGTGATTGCAGCGGGAACCCTCCGCATGATAGATACAGTGGAAGGCTGACACAACAACGAAAGCGGATGAATGCGCAAGCGGAACGTGGTTGCTGTGAAAGCAGGATGCTATTGGGGCAGTATAAAAAGGCGGCACGGAGAGTGGTTGCTGCGAGAACCCTCCGCATAGCAGATACAGTGGAAGGCCGACACTACAACGAAAGCGGGCTAATTTGCAAGCGGAGCGTGGTTGCTGTGAAAGTAGGATGCTATGATGGCAGCATAAAAAGGCGGCACGGAGAGCGCTTGCCGCGAGAACCCTCTGCATGGCAGATACAGTGGAAGGCCAACACTATAAAGAAAGCGGGCGAATGTGCAAGCGGAGCGTGGTTGCTGTGAAAGCAGGATGCTATGATGGCAGCATAAAAACACAGCCCGGAGTGGGGTTGCCGCGAGAACCATCCGCATGACAGATATCTAAGTCGAAGGCCGACACTATAAAAAACGCGGCCGATTGCGCAAGCAGAGCACGGTTGCTGTGAAAGCAGGATGCTATGACGGCAGCATGAAAAGGCGGCCCGGAGAGTGGTTGCTGCGAGAACCCTCTGCATGGGAGATACAGTGAAACACCGAAACTACAACGAAACCGGGCAAATGCGCAAGCGGAGCGTGGTTGCTGTAAAAGCAGGATGCTATGATGGCAGCATAAAAACACGGCCCGGAGTGGGGTTGCCGCGAGAACCAACCGCATGACAGATATCTAATTCGAAGGCCGACACTATAAACAACGCGGCCGAATGCGCAAGCGGTGTGTGGTTGCTGTGAAAGCAGGATGCTATGACGGCAGCATAAAAAGGCGGCACAGAGAGTGGTTGCTGCGAGAACCCTCCGCATAGCAGATACAGTGGAAGGCCAACACTATAACGAAAGCGGGCGAATGTGCATGCGGAGCGTGCTTGCTGTGAAAGCAGGATGCTATGATGGCAGCATAAAAAGGCGGCACGGAGAGTGGGTGCCGCGAGAACCCTCCGCATGGCAGATACTGTGGAAGGCCGACACTATAACTCAAGGGGACGAAAATGCAAGCGGAGCGTTTTTGCTGTGAAAGCAGGATAATATGATGGCAGCGTAAAAAGGCGGCACAGAGTGGTTGCCCCGAGAACCCTACGCATGGCAGATACAGTGGCAGGCCGACACTATAACGAAAGCAGGCGAATGTGCAAGCGGAGCGTGGTTGCTGTGAAAGTAGGACGCTATGATGGCAGCCAAAAAGGCGGCACTGAGATTTGTTGCCGCGAGAGCCCTCCGCATGGCAGATACAGTGGAATGCCAACACTATAACGAAACCGGGCGAATGTGCAAGCGGAGCGCGGTTGCTGTGAAAGCAGGTTGCTTTGATGGCAGTATAACAAGGCGGCTCGGCGAGTGGGTGCCGCGAGAACCCTCCGCATGACAGATACAGTGGAATGCCGACACTATAACTCAAGGGGACGAATGTGCAAGCGGAGCGTGGTTGCTGTGAATGCAGGATAATATGATGGCAGCATAAAAAGGCGGTACGGAGAGTGGTTCCCGCGAGAACCCTCCACAAGACAGATACAGTGGAAGGCCGACACTACAACGAAAGCGGGCGAATGCGCAAGCGGAGCGAGGTTGCTGTTAAAGCATGATGTTATGATGGCAGCATAAAAAGACGGCCCGGAGAGTGGTTGCCGCGAGAACCATCCGCATGACAGATACAGTGCAAGGCCGACACTACAATAAAAGCGGGCGAATGCGCAAACGAAGTATGGTTGCTGCGAAAGCAGGATGCTATGATGGCAGCATAAAAATGCGGCCCGGAGAGTGGTTGCCGCGAGAACCCTCCGCATGGCAGATACAATGAAGGCCGACACAATAACCAAAGCGGGTGAATGCGCAAGCGGCGCGTGGTTGGTGTGAAAGCAGGTTGCCCTGATGGAAGTGTAAAACGGCGGCCCGGAGAGGGGTTGCCGCGAGAACCCTCCGTATGATAGATACAGTGGAATGCCGACACTATAACGAAAGCGGACGAATGCGCAAGCGGAGCGTGGTTGCTGTGAAAGCAGGATAATATGATGGCAGCATAAAAAGGCGGCCCGGAGAGTGGTTGCTGCGAGAACCCTCCGCATGGCAGATACAGTGGCAGGCCGACACTATAACGAAGGCGGGCGAATGTGCAAGCGGAGCGTGTTGCTGTGAAAGTAGGACGCTATGATCGCAGCCAAAAAGGCGGCACGGAGAGTGGTTTCCGCGAGAACCCTCTGCATGGCAGATACAGTGGACGGACGACACCATAAAGAAAGCGGCCGAATGTGCAAGCGGAGCGTGGTTTTTGTAAAAGCAGGATGTTATGATGGCAGCATAAAAAGGCGGCGCGGAGAGTGGGTGCCGCGAGAACCCTCCGCATGGCAGATACAGTGGAAGGCCGACACTATAACTCAAGGGGACGAATATGCAAGCGGAGCGTGGTTGCTGTGAAAGCAGGATAATATGATGGCAGCATAAAAAGGCGGCCAGGTGTGGGGTTGCCGCGAGAACCAACCGCATGACAGATATCTAATTCGAAGGCCGACACTATAAACAAAGCGGCCGAATGCGCAAGCGGTGTGTGGTTGCTGTGAATGCAGGACGCTATGGCGACAGCTTGAGAAGAGGACCCGGAAAGTTGTTGCCGCGAGAACCATCCGCATGAGAGGTATAGTGGAAGGCCGACACTATAAAAAACGCGGCCGATTGCGCAAGCAGAGCACGGTTGCTGTGAAAGCAGCACGCTATGACGGCAGCAAGAAAAGGCGGCACGGAGAGCGGTTGCCGCGAGAACCCTCCGCATGGCAGATTCAGTGGCAGGCCAACACTATAACGAAAGCAGGCGAATGTGCAAGCGGAGCGTGGTTGCTGTGAAAGTTGGACGCTATGATGGCAGCCAAAAAGGTGGCACAGAGATTGGTTGCCGCGAGAGCCCTCCGCATGGCAGATACAGTGGAATGCCAACACTATAACGAAACCGGGCGAATGTGCAAGCGGAGCGCGGTTGCTGTGAAAGCAGGTTGCTTTGATGGCAGTATAACAAGGCGGCACGGCGAGTTGGTGCCGCGAGAACCCTCCGCATGACAGATACAGTGGAATGCCGACACTATAACTCAAGGGGACGAATGTGCAAGCGGAGCGTGGTTGCTGTGAAAGCAGGATAATATGATGGCAGCATAAAAAGGCGGTACGGAGAGCGATTTCTCTGAGAACCCTTCAGATGGCACAGAAGGCCGACACTATAACGAAAGCGGGCGAATGCTCAAGCGGAGCGTGGTTGCTGTGGAAGCATGATGCGATGATGGCAGCATAAAAAGGCGGCCCGGAGAGTGGTTCCCGCGAGAACCCTCCACAAGACAGATACAGTGGAAGGCCGACACTACAACGAAAGTGGGCGAATGCGCAAGCGGAGCGAGGTTGCTGTTAAAGCATGATGTTATGATGGCAGCATAAAAAGGCGGCCCGGAGAGTGGTTCCCGCGGGAACCCTCCGCATGACAGATACAGTGAAAGACCGAAACTACAACCAAAGCGGGCAAATGCGCAAGCGGAGCGTGGTTGCTGTAAAAGCAGGATGCTATGATGGCAGCATAAAAACACGGCCCGGAGTGGGGTTGCCGCGAGAACCAACCGCATGACAGATATCTAATTCGAAGGCCGACACTATAAACAAAGCGGCCGAATGCGCAAGCGGTGTGTGGTTGCTGTGAATGCAGGACGCTATGGCGACAGCTTGAGAAGAGGACCCGGAAAGTTGTTGCCGCGAGAACCATCCGCATGAGAGGTATAGTGGAAGGCCGACACTATAACGAAAGCGGCCGAATGCGGAAGCGGAGCGTGGTTGCTGTGAAAGCAGGATACTATGATGGCAGCATAAACAGGCGGCAAAGAGAGTGGTTGCCGCGAGAACCCTCCGCAAGGCAGATACAGTGGAAGGCCGACACTATAACGAAATCGGACGAATGCGCAAGCGGAGCGTGGTTGCTGTGAAAGCAGGATAATATGATGGCAGCGTAAAAAGGCGGCACAGAGAGTGGTTGCTGCGAGAACCCTCCGCATGGCAGATACAGTGGCAAGCCGACACTATAACGAAGGCGGGCGAATGTGCAAGCAGAGCGTGGTTGCTGTAAAAGCAGGATGCTATGATGGCAGCATAAAAAATCGGCACGGAGAGTGGGTGCCGCGAGAACCCTCCGCATGGCAGATACAGTGGAAGGCCGACACTATAACTCAAGGGGACGAATATGCAAGCGGAGCGTGGTTGCTGTGAAAGCAGGATATGATGGCAGCGTAAAAAGGCGGTACGGAGAGTGGTTGCCGCGGGAATTCTCCGCATGACAGATACAGTGAAAGGCCGACACTACAACGAAAGCGGGCGATTGCGCAAGCGGAGCGTGGTTACTGTGAAAGCAGGATGCTATGATGGCAGCATAAAAAGAAAGCCCGGAGTGGGGTTGCCGCGAGAACCAACCGCATGACAGATACAGTGGAAGGCCGAAATTAGAACGAAAGCGGGCAAATGCGCATGCGAAACGTGGTTGCTGTGAAAGCAGGATGCTATGATGGCAGCTTAAAAACACGGCCCGGGGTGGGGTTGCCGCGAGAACCGACCGCATGACAGATATCTAAGTCGAAGACCGACACTATAAACAACGCGGCCGAATGCGCAAGCGGAGCGTGGTTGCTGTGAAAGCAGGATGCTATGATGGCAGCTTAAACAGGCGGCCCGGGGAGTGGTTGCCGCGAGACCCCTGCGCTAGGCAGATACAGTGGAAGGCTGACTCTATAACAAAAGCGGGCGAATGCGCAAGCATATCGTGGTTGCTGTGAAAGCAGGAAAATAGGATGGCAGCATAAAAAGGCGGCCCGGAGAGAGGTTGCCGCGGGAATCCTCCGCATGGCAGATACACTGAAAGGCCGACACTACAAAGAAAGCGGGCGAATGCGCAAGCGAAGCGTGGTTGCTGTGAAAGCAGAATGCTATGATGGCAGCATAAAAAGACAGCTCGGAGTGGGGTTGCCGCGAGAACCAACCGCATAACAGATATCTAATTCGAAGGCCGACACTATAAAAAACGCGGCCGATTGCGCAAGCAGAGCACAGTTGCTGTGAAAGCAGGATGCTATGACGGCAGAAGAAAAGGCGGCCCGGAGAGCGGTTGCCGCGAGAACCCTCCGCATGGCAGATACAGGGGCAGGCCGACACTATAACGAAAGCAGGCGAATGTGCAAGCGGAGCGTGGTTGCTGTGAAAGTAGGACGCTATGATGGCAGCCAAAAAGGCGGCACTGAGATTGGTTGCCGCGAGAGCCTTCCGCATGGCAGATACAGTGGAAGGCCAACACTAACGAAACCGGGCGAATGTGCAAGCGGAGCGCGGTTGCTGTGAAAGCAGGTTGCTTTGATGGCAGTATAAAAAGGCGGCACGGCGAGTGGGTGCCGCGAGAACCCTCCGCATGACAGATACAGTGGAATGCCGACACTATAACTCAAGGGGACGAATGTGCAAGCGGAGCGTGGTTGCTGTGAATGCAGGATAATATGATGGCAGCATAAAAAGGCGGTACGGAGAGCGATTTCCCTGAGAACCCTTCAAATGGCACAGAAGGCCGACACTATAACGAAAGCGGGCGAATGCTCAAGCGGAGCGTGGTTGCTGTGGAAGCATGATGCGATGATGGCAGCATAAAAAGGCGGCCCGGAGAGTGGTTCCCGCGAGAACCCTCCACAAGACAGATACACTGGAAGGCCGACACTAGAACGAAAGCGGACGAATGCGCAAGCGGAGCGTGGTTGCTGTGAAAGCAGAATAATATGATGGCAGCATAAAAAGGCGGCCCGGAGAGTGATTGCAGCGGGAACCCTCCGCATGATAGATACAGTGGAAGGCCAACACTATAAAGAAAGCGGGCGAATGTGCAAGCGGAGCGTGGTTGCTGTGAAAGCAGGATGCTATGATGGCAGCATAAAAACACGGCCCGGAGTGGGGTTGCCGCGAGAACCATCCGCATGACAGATAGAGTGGACGGCCGACACCATAAAGAAAGCGGCCGAATGCGCAAGCGGAGCGTGGTTGCTGTGAAAGTAGGATGCTATGATTGCAGCATAAAAAGGCGGCCCGGAGAGTGGTTGCCGCGGGAACCCTCCGCATGACAGATACAGTGAAAGACCGAAACTACAACGAAAGCGGGCAAATGCGCTAGCGGAGCGTGGTTGCTGTAAAAGCAGGATGCTATGATGGCAGCATAAAAACACGGCCTGGAGTGGGGTTGCCGCGAGAACCAACCGCATGACAGATATCTAATTCGAAGGCCGACACTATAAACAACGCGGCCGAATGCACAAGCGGTGTGTGGTTGCTGTGAAAGCAGGATGCTATGACGGCAGCATAAAAAGGCGGCACAGAGAGTGGTTGCTGCGAGAACCCTCCCCATAGCAGATACAGTGGAAGGCCAACACTATAACGAAAGCGGGCGAATGTGCATGCGGAGCGTGGTTGCTGTGAAAGCAGGATGCTATGATGGCAGCATAAAAAGGCGGCACGGAGAGTGGTTGCCGCGAGACCCCTGCGCATGGCAGATACAGTGGAAGGCCGGTACTAAAACGAACGCGGCCGAATGCGCAAGCGGAGTGTGGTTGCTGTGAAAGCAGGATACTATGATGGCAGCATAAACAGGCGGCCCAGAGAGTGGTTGCCGCGAGAACCCTCCGCAAGGCAGGTACAGTGGAAGGCCGACACTATAACGAAAGCGGACGAATGCGCAAGCGGAGCGTGGTTGCTGTGAAAGCAGGATAATATGATGGCAGCATAAAAAGGCGGCCAGGTGTGGGGTTGCCGCGAGAACCAACCGCATAACAGATATCTAAGTCGAAGGCCGACACTATAAAAAACACGGCCGATTGCGCAAGCCGAGCACGGTTGCTGTCAAAGCAGGATGCTATGACGGCAGCATGAAAAGGCGGCCCGGAGAGTGGTTTCCGCGAGAACCCTCTGCATGGCAGATACAGTGGACGGCCGACACAATAAAGAAAGCGGCCGAATGCGCAAGCGGAGCGTGGTTGCTGTGAAAGTAGGATGCTATGATTGCAGCATAAAAAGGCGGCCCGGAGAGTGGTTGCCGCGGGAACCCTCCGCATGACAGATATCTAAGTCGAAGGCTGACACTATAAACAACGCGGCCGAATGCACAAGCGGAGCGTGGTTGCTGTGAAAGCAGGATGCTATGATGGCAGCATAAAAAGGCGGCACAGAGAGTGGTTGCTGCGAGAACCCTCCGCATGGCAGATACTGTGGCAGGCCGACACTATAAAGAAAGCGGGCGAATGTGCAAGCGGAGCGTGGTAGCTGTAAAAGCAGGATGCTATGATGGCAGCATAAAAAGGCGGCACGGAGAGTGGGTGCCGCGGGAACCCTCCACATGGCAGATACAGTGGAAGGCCGACACTATAACTCAAACGGACGAATATGCAAGCGGAGCGTGGTTGCTGTGAAAGCAGGATAATATGATGGCAGCGTAAAAAGGCGGCACAGAGAGTGGTTGCTGCGAGAACCCTCCGCATGGCAGATACAGTGGCAGGCCGACACTATAACGAAGGCGGGCGAATGTGCAAGCGGAGCGTGTTGCTGTGAAAGTAGGACGCTATGATGGCAGCCAAAAAGGCGGCACGGAGAGTGGTTTCCGCGAGAACCCTCTGCATGGCAGATACAGTGGACGGCCGACACCATAAAGAAAGCGGCCGAATGTGCAAGCGGAGCGTGGTTGCTGTAAAAGCAGGATGCTATGATGGCAGCATAAAAAGGCGGCACGGAGAGTGGGTGCCGCGAGAACCCTCCGCATGGCAGATACTGTGGAAGGCCGACACTATAACTCAAGGGGACGAATATGCAAGCGGAGCGTGATCGCTGTGAAAGCAGGATGCTATGATGGCAGCATAAACAGGCGGCCCGGAGAGTGGTTGCCGCGAGACCCCTGCGCTAGGCAGATACACTGAAAGGCCGACACTACAAAGAAAGCGGGCGAATGCGCAAGCGGAGCGGGGTTGCTGTGAAAGCAGAATGCTATGATGGCAGCATAAAAAGACAGCCCGGATGGGGTTGCCGCGAGAACCAACCGCATAACAGATATCTAAGTCGAAGGCCGACACTATAAAGAACGCGGCCGATTGCGCAAGCAGAGCGCGGTTGCTGTGAAAGCAGGACGCTATGACGGCAGCAAGAAAAGGCGGCCCGGAGAGCGGTTGCCGCGAGAACCCTCCGCATGGCAGATACAGTGGCAGGCCGACACTATAACGAAAGCAGGCCAATGTGCAAGCGGAGCGTGGTTGCTGTGAAAGTAGGACGCTATGATGGCAGCCAAAAAGGCGGCACAGAGATTGGTAGCCGCGAGAGCCCTCCGCATGGCAGATACATTGGAAGGCCAACACTATAAAGAAAGCGGGCGAATGTGCAAGCGGAGCGCGGTTGCTGTGAAAGCAGGTTGCTTTGATGGCAGTATAACAAGGCGGCACGGCGAGTGGGTGCCGCGAGAACCCTCCGCATGACAGATACAGTGGAATGCCGACACTATAACTCAAAGGGACGAATGTGCAAGCGGAGCTTGGTTGCTGTGAAAGCAGGATAATATGATGGCAGCATAAAAAGGCGGTACGGAGAGCGATTTCCCTGAGAACCCTTCAAATGGCACAGAAGGCCGACACTATAACGAAAGCGGGCAAATGCGCAAGCGGAGCGTGGTTGCTGTGAAACCATGATGCGATGATGGCAGCATAAAAAGGCGGCCCGGAGAGTGGTTCCCGCGGGAACCCTCCACATGACAGATACAGTGAAAGACCGAAACTACAACGAAAGCGGGCAAATGCGCAAGCGGAGCGTGGTTGCTGTTAAAGCATAATGTTATGATGGCAGCATGAAAAGACGGCCCGGAGGGTGGTTGCCGCGAGAACCCTCCGCATGACAGATACAGTGCAAGGCCGACACTGCAACAAAAGCGGGCGAATGCGTAAACGAAGCATGGTTGCTGCGAAAGCAGGATGCTATGATGGCAGCATAAAAATGCGGCCCGGAGATTGGTTGCCGCGAGAACCCTCCGCATGGCAGATATCTAAGTCGAAGGCCGACACTATAAAAAACGCGGCCGATTGCGCAAGCAGAGCGCGGTTGCTGTGAAAGCAGGACGCTATGACGGCAGCAAGAAAAGGCGGCCCGGAGAGTGGTTCCCGCGAGAACCCTCCACAAGACAGATACAGTGGAAGGCCAACACTATAACGAACGCGGGCGATTGTGCAAGCGGAGCGCGGTTGCTGTGAAAGCAGTTTGCTTTGATGGCAGCATAACAAGGCAGCACGGCGAGTGGGTGCCGCGAGAAATCTTCGCATGGCAGATAGAGTGGAATGCCGACACTATAACTGAAGGGGACGAATGTGCAAGCGGAGCGTGGTTGCTGTGAAAGCAGGATAATATGATGGCAGCATAAAAAGTCGGCCCGGAGAGTGATTGCAGCGGGAACCCTCCGCATGATAGATACAGTGGAAGGCTGACACAACAAAGAAAGCGGGTGAATGCGCAAGCGGAGCGTGGTTGCTGTGAAAGCAGGATGCTATGAGGGCAGTATAAAAAGGCGGCACGGAGAGTGGTTGCTGCGAGAACCCTCCGCATCGCAGATACAGTGGCAGGCCGACACTATAACGAAAGCAGGCGAATGTGCAAGCGGAGCGTGGTTGCTATGAAAGTAGGACGCATGATGGCAGCCAAAAAGGCGGCACGGAGATTGGTTGCCGCGAGAGCCCTCCGCATGGCAGATACAGTGGAAGGCCAACACTATAACGAAAGCGGGCGAATGTGCAAGCGGAGCGCGGTTGCTGTGAAAGCAGGATAATATGATGGCAGCATAAAAAGGCGTCCCGGAGAGTGGTTCCCGCGAGAACCCTCCACAAGACAGATACAGTGGAAGGCCGACACTACAACGAAAGCGGGCGAATGCGCAAGCGGAGCGTGGTTGCTGTTAAAGTATGATGTGATGATGGCAGCATAAAAAGACGGCCCGGAGAGTGATTGCCGCGAGAACCCTCCGCATGGCAGATACCGTGGAAGGCCAACACTATAACGAAAGCGGGCGAATGTGAAAGCGGAGCGCGGTTGCTGTGAAAGCAGGATAATATGATAACAGCATAAAAAGGCGACCCGGAGAGTGGTTCCCGCGAGAACCCTCCACAAGACAGATACAGTGGAATGCCGACACTACAACGAAAGCGGGCGAATGCGCAAGCGGAGCGTGGTTGCTGTTAAAGTATGATGTGATGATGGCAGCATAAAAAGACGGCCCGGAGAGTGGTTGCCGCGAGAACCCTCCGCATGAAAGATACAGTGCAAGGCCGACACTACAATAAAAGCGGGCGAATGCGCAAACGAAGCATGGTGGCTGCGAAAGCAGGATGCTATGAGGGCAGTATAAAAAGGCGGCACGGAGAGTGGTTGCTGCGAGAACCCTCCGCATCGCAGATACATTGGCAGGCCGACACTATAACGAAAGCAGGCGAATGTGCAAGCGGAGCGTGGTTGCTATGAAAGTAGGACGCATGATGGCAGCCAAAAAGGCGGCACGGAGATTGGTTGCCGCGAGAGCCCTCCGCATGGCAGATACCGTCGAAGGCCAACACTATAACGAAAGCGGGCGAATGTGCAAGCGGAGCGCGGTTGCTGTGAAAGCAGGTTGCTTTGATGGCAGCATAACAAGGCGGCACGGCGAGTGGGTGCCGCGAGAACCCTCCGCATGGCAGATACAGTGGAATGCCGACACTATAACTCAAGGGGACGAATGTGCAAGCGGAGCGTGGTTGCTGTGAAAGCAGGATAATATGATGGCAGCGTAAAAAGGCGGTACGGAGAGCGATTTCCCTGTGAACACTTCAAATGGCACAGAAGGCCGACACTATAACGAAAGCGGGCGAATGCGCAAGCGGAGCGTGGTTGCTGTGAAAGCATGATGCGATGATGGCAGTATAAAAAGGCGGCCCGGAGAGTGGTTCCCGCGAGAACCCTCCACAAGACAGATACAGTGGAACGCCGATACTACAACGACAGCGGGCGAATGCGCAAGCGGAGCGTGGTTGCTGTTTAAGCAGGATGCTATGAGTGCCGTATAAAAAGGCGGCACGGAGAGCGCTTGCCGCGAGAACCCTCTGCATGGCAGATACAGTGGAAGGCCAACACTATAAAGAAAGAGGGCGAATGCGCAAGAGGAGCGTGGTTGCTGTGAATGCATGATGCTATGATGGCAACATAAAATGCGGCCCGGAGAGTGGTTGCCTCCGATAGCCTGCGCTTGAGATGCTGTAAAAGAAAAACACTACAAGAAAGGCGGCCGAATTCGCAAGCAGAGCGTCGTTGGCGTGAATGCAGGACGCTATGGCGACAGCTTGAGAAGATGAACCGGTAGTGGTTTTGCCGAGAACCATCCGCATGACAGATACAGTGGAAGGCCGACACCATAACGAAAGCGGCTGAATGCGCAAGCGGAGTGTGGTTGGCGAAAGCAGGATAATATGATGGCAGAATAAAAAGGCGGCCCGGAGATTGGTTGCCGCGGGAATTCTCCTCATGGCATATACAGGGAAAGGCCGACACTACAACGAAAGCGGTCGAATGCGCAAGCGGAGCGTGATTGCCGTAAAAGCAGGATGCTATGATGGCAGCATAAAAAACACGGCCCGGAGTGGGGTTGCGGCGAGAACCATCCGCATGACAGATATCTAAATCGAAGGCCGACACTATAAAAAACGCGGCCGATTGTGCAAGCAGAGCACGGTTGCTGTTAAAGCAGGATGCTATGACGGCAGCATGAAAAGGCGGCCCGGAGGGTGGTTGCTGCGAGAACCCTCTGCATGGCAGATACAGTGGACGGCCGACACCATAAAAAAAGCGGCCGAATGTGCAAGCGGAGCGTGGTTGCTGTAAAAGCAGGATGCTTTGATGGCAGCATAAAAAGGCGGCACGGAGAGTGGGTGCCGCGAGAACCCTCCGCATGGCAGATACTGTGGAAGGCCGACACTATAACTCAAGGGGACGAATATGCAAGCGGAGCGTGGTTGCTGTGAAAGCAGGATGCTATGATGGCAGCATAAAAATGTGGTCTGGATAGCGTTTGCATCACATACCCTCCGGATGACAGTTGCTGCGAAAGGAAAACACTACAAGAAAGGTGTCCGAATGCGCAAGCAGAGCGTCGTTGGTGGGAATGCAGGACGCTATGATGGCAGCATAATAAGGCGGCACGGAGAGTGGGTGCCGCGAGAACCCTCCGCATGGCAGATACTGTGGAAGGCCGACACTATAACGAAAGCGGGCGAATGCGCAAGCATATCGTGGTTGCTGTGAAAGCAGGATAATATGATGGCAGCATGAAAAGGCGGCCCGGAGAGAGGTTGCCGCGGGAATCCTCCGCATGGCAGATACTGTGGAAGGCCGACACTACAAAGAAAGCGGGCGAATGCGCAAGCGGAGCGTGGTTGCTGTGAAAGCAGAATGCTATGATGGCAGCATAAAAAGACAGCCCGGATGGGGTTGCCGTGAGAACCAACCGCATAACAGATATCTAAGTCGAAGGCCGACACTATAAAAAACGCGGCCGATTGCGCAAGCAGAGCACGGTTGCTGTGAAAGCAGGACGCTATGACGGCAGCAAGAAAAGGCGGCCCGGAGAGCGGTTGCCGCGAGAACCCTCCGCATGGCAGATACAGTGGCAGGCCGACACTATAACGAAAGCAGGCGAATGTGCAAGCGGAGCGTGGTTGCTGTGAAAGCAGGATAATATGATGGCAGCATAAAAAGGCGGTACGGAGAGCGATTTCCCTGAGAACCCTTCAAATGGCACAGAAGGCCGACACTATAACGAAAGCGGGCAAATGCGCAAGCGGAGCGTGGTTGCTGTGAAAGCATGATGTGATGATGGCAGCATAAAAAGGCTGCCCGGAGAGTGTTTCCCGCGGGAACCCTCCGCATGACAGATACAGTGAAAGACCGAAACTACAACGAAAGCGGGCAAATGCGCAAGCGGTGTGTGGTTGCTGTGAAAGAAGGATGCTATGACGGCAGCATAAAAAGGCGGCACAGAGAGTGGTTGCTGCGAGAACCCTCCGCATAGCAGATACAGTGGAAGGCCGGCACTAAAACGAACGCGGCCGAATGCGCAAGCGGAGTTTGGTTGCTGTGAAAGCAGGATACTATGATGGCAGCATAAAAATGTGGTCTGGATAGCGTTTGCATCACATACCCTCCGGATGACAGTTGCTGCGAAAGGAAAACACTACAAGAAAGACGTCCGAATGCGCAAGCAGAGCGTCGTTGGTGGGAAAGCAGGACGCTATGGCGACAGCTTGAGAAGAGGACCCGGAAAGTTGTTGCCGCGAGAACCATCCGCATGAGAGGTATAGTGGAAGGCCGACACTATAACGAAAGCGGCCGAATGCGCTAGCGGAGCGTGGTTGCTGTGAAAGCAGGATAATATGATGGTAGCATAAAAAGGCGGCCAGGTGTGGGGTTGCCGCGAGAACCAACCGCATAACAGATATCTAAGTCGAAGGCCGACACTATAAAAAACGCGGCCGATTGCGCAAGCAGAGCACGGTTGCTGTCAAAGCAGGATGCTATGACGGCAGCATGAAAAGGCGGCCCGGAGAGTGGTTGCCGCGAGAACCCTCTGCATGGCAGATACAGTGGACGGCCGACACCATAAAGAAAGCGGCCGAATGCGCAAGCGGAGCGTGGTTGCTGTGAAAGTAGGATGCTATGATTGCAGCATAAAAAGGCGGCCCGGAGAGTGGTTGCCGCAGGAACCCTCCGCATGACAGATACAGTGGAAGGCCGAAACTACAACGAAAGCGGGCAAATGTGCAAGCGGAGCGTGGTTGCTGTGAAAGCAGGATGCTATGATGGCAGCTTAAAAACACGGCCCGGTGTGGGGTTGCCGCGAGAACCAACCGCACGACAGATATCTAAGTCGAAGGCCGACACTATAAACAACGCGGCCGAATGCACAAGCGGAGCGTGGTTGCTGTGAAAGCAGGATGCTATGATGGCAGCATAAAAAGGCGGCACAGAGATTGGTTGCCGCGAGAACCCTCCGCATGGCAGATACAGTGGCAGGCCGACACTATAATGAAAGCGGGCGAATGTGCAAGTGGAGCGTGGTTGCTGTAAAAGCAGGATGCTATGATGGCAGCATAAAAAGGCGGCACGGAGAGTGGGTGCCGCGAGGACCCTCCGCATGGCAGATACAGTGGAAGGCCGACACTATAACTCAAGGGGACGAATATGCACGCGGAGCGTGGTTGCTGGGAAAGCAGGATAATATGATGGCAGCGTAAAAAGGCGGCACAGAGAGTGGTTGCTGCGAGAACCCTCCGCATGGCAGATACAGTGGCAGGCCGACACTATAACGAAGGCGGGCGAATGTGCAAGCGGAGCGTGGTTGCTTTGAAAGTAGGACGCTATGATGGCAGCCAAAAAGGCGGCACGGAGAGTGGTTACCGCGAGAGCCCTCCGCATGGCAGATACAGTGGAAGGCCACAACTATAACAAAAGCGGGCGAATGTGCAAGCGGAGCGTGGTTGCTGTAAAAGCAGGATGCTATGATGGCAGCATAAAAAGGCGGCACGGAGAGTGGGTGCCGCGAGAACCCTCCACATGGCAGATACGGTGGAAGGCCGACATTATAAATCAAGGGGACGAATATGCAAGCGGAGCGTGGTTGCTGTGAAAGCAGGATGCTATGATTGCAGCATAAAAAGGCGGCCCGGAGAGTGGTTGCTGCGAGAACCCTCTGCATGGCAGATAGAGTGGATGGCCGACACCATAAAGAAAGCGGCCGAATGCGCAAGCGGAGCGTGGTTGCTGTGAAAGTAGGATGCTATGATTGCAGCGTAAAAAGGCGGCCCGGAGAGTGGTTGCCGCGGGAACCCTCCACATGACAGATACAGTGAAAGACCGAAACTACAACGAAAGCGGGCAAATGCGCAAGCGGAGCGTGGTTGCTGTAAAAGCAGGATGCTATGATGGCAGCATAAAAACACGGCCCGGAGTGGGGTTGCGGCGAGAACCAACCGCATGACAGATATCTAAGTCAAAGGCCGACACTATAAACAACGCGGCCGAATGCGCAAGCGGTGTGTGGTTGCTGTGAAAGCAGGATGCTATGACGGCAGCATAAAAAGGCGGCACAGAGAGTGGTTGCTGCGAGAACCCTCCGCATAGCAGATACAGTGGAAGGCCAACACTATAACGAAAGCGGGCGAATGTGCATGCGGAGCGTGGTTGCTGTGAAAGCAGGATGCTATGATGGCAGCATAAAAAGGCGGCACGGAGAGTGGTTGCCGCGAGACCCCTGCGCATGGCAGATACAGTGGAAGGCCAGCACTAAAGCGAACGCGGCCGAATGCGCAAGCGGAGTGTGGTTGCTGTGAAAGCAGGATACTATGATGGCAGCATAAAAATGTGGTCTGGATTGCGGTTGCCTCACATACCCTCCGGATGACAATTGCTGCGAAAGGATAACACTACAAGAAAGGCGTCCGAATGCGCATGCAGAGCGTCGTTTGAGGGAATGCAGGACGCTATGGCGACAGCTTGAGAAGAGGACCCGGAAAGTTGTTGCCGCGAGAACCATCCGCATGAGAGATATAGTGGAAGGCCGACACTATAACGAAAGCGGCCGAATGCGCAAGCGGAGCGTGGTTGCTGTGAAAGCAGGATACTATGATGGCAGCATAAACAGGCGGCCCAGAGAGTGGTTCAAGTTCAAGTTCAAGTTTATTTTCCTTTCTTACAAAGGAGGAGCCGGGACTAAAAGCTGTGGTAACAGCTTGACTGGAGGTCCCGACTCCTTGAGACAGTGGCAGTACAGAAGGAAGGCGAGGGTCACATCATTTACATCAATTAGTAATGTCATGGGTATCCGATGCAAATCCACATTTACGCGAAGCGCGAACACACATGCAAAACGAAAGTCGCAATACACACATGTACTCAAAGCAAATGTTTTACATCACTAAAATATACTAAAATATATCATGTCTGCTTCTTTCACAGATTGAAATTGTCTCGGCAGTAGTCACGGATATTGTGTTTTGAATTTCTGGTAATATCAAAATTGTCATGGATTAGTTTGTTTAGCAAGAGGGGAAGGTTGTAACTTAAGGACTGGTTCATAGAGTAAGTTCTTGGTGTTGGAGTGATCCAAGTTTCTTTGTATCTAGTGTTACGGCAGCTGTTATTTTCTCTCAGTTGTCCAAGTACAATAAAGGGATTGTCACGTTGTTGTGAAGAGTATTTATAGCATAATAGAAGCCTGTAAAAGTATAACGCGAAGATTGGAAGGATATCATACTTTATAAAGATATTTCTTGTGGGGAAAAGGAATGGCACATTTGCTATGGACCGGACGGCTTTTTTCTGCAGCAAATGCAATCTATGAAGATTTGTTACCCCTGTTGTTCCCCAAACCAAGCTGCAGTATTGGATATGACTTAGTACTAACGCGTTGTAGAGCAACATCTTTACCCTTACTGGAAAAATATGTCTAAAGCGACCAAGTATACCTAGAGCTGAGGAAACTTTCGAACAAATGTGTTCTATGTGCGCATTCCAAGTTAGGTTGTGAGAAAAGATAACGCCCAGTGTTTTTACAGAAGTCACAAGCTCTATTGGTTGGCTGTTTAAGGCTATTTTGAGAGGCCTAGATATTTTCTTTCCCTTGGGGAGGTATAACAGAATTTGTGTTTTTGACAGATTTATGCGCAAGGAGTTTGCATCTGCCCATGAGTGCAGTTTATTAAGGGCTTCGCTTGTTTCGCTTTCAACCTCGGCCTCGGAAATACCTGTGACAAAAAAAGTTGTGTCATCTGCAAATGACACAACCTGAACATTACTAGCGCTGTAGACGATGTCATTTATATAAACTAAAAATAGCAAAGGCCCAAGAATGCTTCCTTGGGGCACTCCGCATGTTATATGGAGGGTAGGAGAGGATGCTGTGTTTATATCTACATATTGGGTTCTGTGAGATAAGTAAGATTGTGATAGGGTTAGCGCTAGGCCCCGCACACCATACCTTTCCAATTTAAAGAGAAGAATATCATGATTTATGAGGTCAAAGGCCTTAGTAAAATCGATGTAAATACCCATGGTGAGCTTGTTTTCACTGAATGCCTTAATTATAATTTCTTTTTGAGTTAGAAGTGCTGTCTCTGTAGATCTTTTCTTCCTGAATCCATGTTGAAAATCTAGAAATAAGTGATTTTCGTCAAAATAAGAAGTCACTCTGTGATGTATTATTTTCTCGATGCCTTTGGAAAACACAGGCAGTATAGAAATCGGTCGGTAGTTTGTGAATAGGTTCTTATCACCTTTTTTAAAAATGGGTATCACTCGAGCAATTTGCATTCCTGTAGGGAAAACCCCAGTAGAGAGAATCAAATTATAAATATAGGTAATAATCGGGCACAGTATGTCAAGTACGTATTTTACGGGCAATATCTGGAAGCCATTTACGTCCAGCGTTTTACTATTCTTCAAGTTATTGATGGAAGAAAAAACCTCAGCTGTTTCAGTCGGGGCCAAGAACAGCGAACTTGTCCTATCGTTTCCTCGCACGTACTGAGCGTAGTTTCTACTGCAACTCCCATCGAGTTCATTATCTTTCGTTTGCTGAATAAAAAAGTGATTGAAAGCATCTGCCAATGGAACACCGGAGAGCTCTTTTTCCCCATGCTTAAAGGTGCCAAGTGTAAGCGTAGGAGTACCGGGACGCACCAAAGAGTTCAACTTGCCCCAGGCTGCATCTGGACGCAGTGTAGTTTCAGCATCGAACATATCTATTAGGTATGAATCCTTAGCTTTCCGCAGCGTAGACGTAAGTTTATTCCGGTAGCTCTTAAATTCTGCAAGTATATTTAAATCTTTAGTTTTTACAAATTTGGCATACAACGCATTTTTATGCTTGACCATTCTCAGGTGTTCTCTCGTTAACCAAGGTTTTCGCGCTCTCTTTGGCTTTTTTACGTGTGTTACTGGAAAATGCTGGTGGTATATTTTCTTAAGGATACTTATAAAGATAAGGTACGCTGTATTGCTCTCACGGCATTCATATACTGCATCCCATGTTTGTTTTTCAACATCCTGGCGGAATGATTCAAGACGCGAAGATGTAATAACTTGACGATATGTGGGCTTTGGTTCATTCCACTTGATGGGAAATTGCTTGTCTACGAATAAAAAGGTTCCCAGATGATCACTTATACCTGTACAAAGAGTGCCAGCAAATGTAGTGTCTGTGTTAACGTTGGTAATAAATACGTCTAGTAATGTAGAACTTTGTTCTGTGATGCGCGTTGGGTTGGTGATTACATTAGATAGGCCATAAGTAGAAAGGGTAAGGCTCAAGTCTTTCTGGTAAGGAGTAGGTACAATCATGTTCACATTCATGTCTCCACCTAAGAAGATCTGTGCTTTTTGCTCCGTCACATATTCTAAAAGTTCTTCAAGGAAGGCCAAAAAACGGCTAAAGGTACCAGATGGCGGTCTGTAGACCACGCAAAACATATTGTCAAGGTGTCGTAAGGTAAGCACTTCAAAATCAGGAGTGACAGCACAGAATTTCTCTTCGGTATCACACAGCAGATTATCTTTTACCAAGATAGAAACACCACCGCCTCTTTTGTCGTGACGATTTCGATAGAAGCATTGATAACCAGATGGGCAGAATATAGCCGTTTCGCGTTCATACCATGTTTCAGTGAGCATGAGCACAGTGAAAGACATTTCAAATACTTCTAGCAAAGCATGCATTTCATTATCTTTGTTTCTTAAAGATCGGACGTTCTGATGAAAAAAAGATAGGGCAGGTTTTTTCTTTTTGGCCAATTTATGAATTTGCTGTGGTAGAAAATCCATGTTTAGAGCATACAAGCTGTACAGATAAGCTGGAACATTTTAAGCAATCCTAGAGAGCTGATCCTTGCTAGTGATAGGAATAACTGTTGATGTTTCAGTTTGGCGAACGTAGATTTTTCCATTCTTGACCCAGGCGTATTTCCATCCTCGTTCCTTTTTCGCGGCATTTACAGCACCGAAGAGGCGTTTCATTGCCGGACACAGGTGCTCATTGACAAAAATTTTATCATCTTGTTCTATCGCGAGGTCACGAGCCGTTAGCCTGTGCTTTCTTGCTTTTTCTAAGAAATAGTTACGCGGAGCTCTGTGAGTAAACTGCTCAATTATGTTAGGGGAGGTAGAATTTCCGGTGGTCTGGACCCGATGGCAGACTTCAATGTCAGTGTCCTTCAGAGGCGTCCCGATTACTTCACCCAACTGTTTTGTCAGTTCGTGCAGGTTTTCACCGTCTACCCGTGGCACTCCTTTAATTTCGACGTTCAGGCACCGCGAGTGTTGCTCGTTCTGCATAAGTCGGGATTCCTGCTCTTTTACTTGCGCATAGAGAGCTTCGCGTTCTTCCTTCAACGTGCTTATACTTTCTTTCAGAGCCTCGTTCTCAGCTTCAACTTTTTTCACGGAAGCTTTCATTTCCTCATAGCACTGGTTTATGAAACTCATGCTGGCCTTAATATCTCTGACATCCTTCCTGAGTTCTCGCTCGAAACTTTCTTTTAGCTCGCGAAACTCTTGTTTAATCTCACGCTTAAGGTCCTCAAACAATTTCTGAAGTTCTTTGGCCATTTTTCAAAGTACTGAACTCGCGTATCAACAGTTTTGGCAGCAGCAGTGGCGGCAAGACAGTTACACTGACGTTAAAATGAGGGGAAAAAGTGCACCAACCTGGAAAAAGTGCGCAAAACTTGTAAGACGTGTCTGTCGCTCACCACTGCCACTGCCAAACTGCCGAGAGCGGGGGGCGTGGCCGGTTACTGCTGACGGAGGGAATAGCACACGGTTGCTGGAAGGCGTTGACGGTGGCCGCTGTGTCCTGGATGTCGCAGAAAAGACGACGATTTAAACCAACTTGTTCAGCTCCGGTAGGGCCAGGGCCGAAGCGAGGCGACAGCCTCATCAAAACAGGAACGGACCTGGAAAAAGTGCGCAAAACTTGTAAGACGTGTCTGTCGCTCACCACTGCGACTGCCAAACTGCCGAGAGCGGGGGGCGTGGCCGGTTACTGCTGACGGAGGGAATAGCACACGGTTGCTGGAAGGCGTTGACGGTGGCCGCTGTGTCCTGGAAAAAGTGCGCAAAACTTGTAAGACGTGTCTGTCGCTCACCACTGCCACTGCCAAACTTGGTTGCCGCGAGAACCCTCCGCAAGGCAGATACAGTGGAAGGCCGACACTATAACGAAATCGGACGAATGCGCAAGCGGAGCGTGGTTGCTGTGAAAGCAGGATAATATGATGGCAGCATAAAAAGGCGGCCAGGTGTGGGGTTGCCGCGAGAACCAACCGCATAACAGATATCTAAGTCGAAGGCCGACACTATAAAAAACGCGGCCGATTGCGCAAGCAGAGCACGGTTGCTGTCAAAGCAGGATGCTATGACGGCAGCATGAAAAGGCGGCCCGGAGAGTGGTTGCCGCGAGAACCCTCTGCATGGCAGATAGAGTGGACGGCCGACACCATAAAGAAAGCGGCCGAATGCGCAAGCGGAGCGTGGTTGCTGTGAAAGTAGGATGCTATGATTGCAGCATAAAAAGGCGGCCCGGAGAGTGGTTGCCGCGGGAACCCTCCGCATGACAGATACAGTGGAAGGCCGAAACTACAACGAAAGCGGGCAAATGTGCAAGCGGAGCGTGGTTGCTGTGAAAGCAGGATGCTATGATGGCAGCTTAAAAACACGGCCCGGTGTGGGGTTGCCGCGAGAACCAACCGCACGACAGATATCTAAGTCGAAGGCCGACACTATAAACAACGCGGCCGAATGCACAAGCGGAGCGTGGTTGCTGTGAAAGCAGGATGATATGATGGCAGCACAAAAAGGCGGCACAGAGATTGGTTGCCGCGAGAACCCTCCGCATGGCAGATACAGTGGCAGGCCGACACTATAATGAAAGCGGGCGAATGTGCAAGTGGAGCGTGGTTGCTGTAAAAGCAGGATGCTATGATGGCAGCATAAAAAGGCGGCACGGAGAGTGGGTGCCGCGAGGACCCTCCGCATGGCAGATACAGTGGAAGGCCGACACTATAACTCAAGGGGACGAATATGCACGCGGAGCGTGGTTGCTGGGAAAGCAGGATAATATGATGGCAGCGTAAAAAGGCGGCACAAAGAGTGGTTGCTGCGAGAACCCTCCGCATGGCAGATACAGTGGCAGGCCGACACTATAACGAAGGCGGGCGAATGTGCAAGCGGAGCGTGGTTGCTTTGAAAGTAGGACGCTATGATGGCAGCCAAAAAGGCGGCACGGAGAGTGGTTACCGCGAGAGCCCTCCGCATGACAGATACAGTGGAAGGCCACAACTATAACAAAAGCGGGCGAATGTGCAAGCGGAGCGTGGTTGCTGTAAAAGCAGGATGCTATGATGGCAGCATAAAAAGGCGGCACGGAGAGTGGGTGCCGCGAGAACCCTCCACATGGCAGATACGGTGGAAGGCCGACATTATAAATCAAGGGGACGAATATGCAAGCGGAGCGTGGTTGCTGTGAAAGCAGGATGCTATGATTGCAGCATAAAAAGGCGGCCCGGAGAGTGGTTGCTGCGAGAACCCTCTGCATGGCAGATAGAGTGGACGGCCGACACCATAAAGAAAGCGGCCGAATGCGCAAGCGGAGCGTGGTTGCTGTGAAAGTAGGATGCTATGATTGCAGCATAAAAAGGCGGCCCGGAGAGTGATTGCCGCGGGAACCCTCCACATGACAGATACAGTGAAAGACCGAAACTACAACGAAAGCGGGCAAATGCGCAAGCGGAGCGTGGTTGCTGTAAAAGCAGGATGCTATGATGGCAGCATAAAAACACGGCCCGGAGTGGGGTTGCGGCGAGAACCAACCGCATAACAGATATCTAAGTCAAAGGCCGACACTATAAACAACGCGGCCGAATGGGCAAGCGGTGTGTGGTTGCTGTGAAAGCAGGATGCTATGACGGCAGCATAAAAAGGCGGCACAGAGAGTGGTTGCTGCGAGAACCCTCCGCATAGCAGATACAGTGGAAGGCCAACACTATAACGAAAGCGGGCGAATGTGCATGCGGAGCGTGGTTGCTGTGAAAGCAGGATGCTATGATGGCAGCATAAAAAGGCGGCACGGAGAGTGGTTGCCGCGAGACCCCTGCGCATGGCAGATACAGTGGAAGGCCAGCACTAAAGCGAACGCGGCCGAATGCGCAAGCGGAGTGTGGTTGCTGTGAAAGCAGGATACTATGATGGCAGCATAAAAATGTGGTCTGGATTGCGGTTGCCTCACATACCCTCCGGATGACAATTGCTGCGAAAGGATAACACTACAAGAAAGGCGTGCGAATGCGCAAGCAGAGCGTCGTTGGAGGGAATGCAGGACGCTATGGCGACAGCTTGAGAAGAGGACCCGGAAAGTTGTTGCCGCGAGAACCATCCGCATGAGAGATATAGTGGAAGACCGACACTATAACGAAAGCGGCCGAATGCGCAAGCGGAGCGTGGTTGCTGTGAAAGCAGGATACTATGATGGCAGCATAAACAGGCGGCCCGGAGAGTGGTTGCCATGAGAACCCTCCGCAAGGCAGATACAGTGGAAGGCCGACACTGTAACGAAAGCGGACGAATGCGCAAGCGGAGCGTGGTTGCTGTGAAAGTAGGATGCTATTATTGCAGCATAAAAAGGCGGCCCGGAGAGTGGTTGCCGCGGGAACACTCCGCATGACAGATACAGTGGAAGGCCGACTCTACAACGAAAGCGGGCGAAGGTGCAAGCGGAGCGTGGTTACTGTGAAAGCAGGATGCGATGATGGCAGCATAAAAAGAAAGCCCAGAGTGGGGTTGCCGCGAGAACCAACCGCATGACAGATACAGTGGAAGGCCGAAACTATAACGAAAGCGGACGAATGCGCAAGCGGAGCGTGGTTGCTGTGAAAGCAGATAATATGATGGCAGCATAAAATGCGGCCCGGAGTGGGGTTGCCGCGAGAACCAACCGCATAACAGATATCTAAGTCGAAGGCCGACACTATAAAAAACGCGGCCGATTGCGCAAGCAGAGCACGGTTGCTGTCAAAGCAAATTGCTATGATGGCAGCGTAAAAAGGCGGTACGGAGAGCGATTACCCTGAAAACCCTCCAAATGGCACAGTAGAAGGCCGACACCATAACGAAAGTGGGCGAATGCGCATGCGGAGCGTGGTTGCTGTGAAAGCATGATGCGATGATGGCAGCATAAAAAGGCGGCCCGGAGAGTGGTTCCCGCGAGAACCCTCCACAAGACAGATACAGTGGAAGGCTGACACTACAACGAAAGCGGGCGAATGCGCAAGCGGAGCGTGGTTGCTGTTAAAGCATGATGTTATGATGGCAGCATAAAAAGACGGCCCGGAGGGTGGTTGCCGCGAGAACCGTCCGCATGACAGATAAAATGAAGGCCGAATCTATAACGAAAGCAGACGAATGCGCAAGCGGAGCGTGGTTGCTGTGAAAGCAGGATACTATGATGGCAGCATAAACAGGGCGCCCAGAGAGTGGTTGCCGCGAGACCCCTGCGCATGGCAGATACAGTGGAAGTCCGACACTAAAACGAAAGCGGCCGAATGCGCAAGCGGAGCGTGGTTGCTGTGAAAGCAGGATAATATGATGGCAGCATAAAAGGCGGCCCGGAGAGAGGTTGCCGCGGGAATCCTCCGCATGGCAGATACACTGAAAGGCCGACACTACAAAGAAAGCGGGCGAATGCTCAAGCGGAGCGTGGTTGCTGTGAAAGCAGGATGCTATGATGGCAGCATAAAAAGACAGCCCGGAGTGGGGTTGCCGCAAGAACCAACCGCATAACAGATATCTAAGTCGAAGGCCGACACTATAAAAAACACGGCCGATTGCGCAAGCAGAGCACGGTTGCTGTGAAAGCAGGATGCTATGACGGCAGCATGAAAAGGCGGCCCGGAGAGCCGTTGCCGCGAGAACCCTCCGCTTGGCAGATACAGTGGCAGGCCGACGCTATAACGAAAGCGGGGGAATGCGCATGCGGAGCGTGGTTGCTGTGAAAGCATGATGCGATGATCGCAGCATAAAAAGGCGGCCCGGAGAGTGGTTCCCGCGAGAACTCTCCACAAGACAGATACAGTGGAAGGCCGACACTATAACTCAAGGGGACGAATGTGCAAGCGGAGCGTGGTTGCTGTGAAAGCAGGATAATATGATGGCAGCATAAAAAGTCGGCCCGGAGAGTGGTTGCTGCGAGAACCCTCCGCATCGCAGATACAGTGGCAGGCCGACACTATAACGAAAGCAGGCGAATGTGCAAGCGGAGCGTGGTTGCTATGAAAGTAGGACGCATGATGGCAGCCAAAAAGGCGGCACGGAGATTGGTTGCCGCGAGAGCCCTCCGCATGGCAGATACAGTGGAAGGCCAACACTATAACGAAAGCGGGCGAATGTGCAAGCGGAGCGCGGTTGCTGTGAAAGCAGGATAATATGATGGCAGCATAAAAAGGCGGCCCGGAGAGTGGTTCCCGCGAGAACCCTCCACAAGACAGATACAGTGGAAGGCCGACACTACAACGAAAGCGGGCGAATGCGCAAGCGCAGCGTGGTTGCTGTGAAAGTAGGATGCTATGAGGGCAGTATAAAAAGGCGGCACGGAGAGTGGTTGCTGCGAGAACCCTCCGCATCGCAGATACAGTGGCAGGCCGACACTATAACGAAAGCAGGCGAATGTGCAAGCGGAGCGTGGTTGCTATGAAAGTAGGACGCGTGATGGCAGCCAAAAAGGCGGCACGGAGATTGGTTGCCGCGAGAGCCCTCCGCATGGCAGATACAGTGGAAGGCCAACACTATAACGAAAGCGGGCGAATGTGCAAGCGGAGCGCGGTTGCTGTGAAAGCAGGATAATATGATGGCAGCCTAAAAAGGCGGCCCGGAGAGTGGTTCCCGCGAGAACCCTCCACAAGACAGATACAGTGGAAGGCCGACACTACAACGAAAGCGGGCGAATGCGCAAGCGGAGCGTGGTTGCTGTTAAAGTATGATGTGATGATGGCAGCATAAAAAGACGGCCCGGAGAGTGATTGCCGCGAGAACCCTCCGCATGGCAGATACAGTGGAAGGCCAACACTATAACGAAAGCGGGCGAATGTGCAAGCGGAGCGCGGTTGCTGTGAAAGCAGGATAATATGATGGCAGCATAAAAAGGCTGCCCGGAGAGTGGTTCCCGCGAGAACCCTCCACAAGACAGATACAGTGGAAAGCCGACACTACAACGAAAGCGGGCGAATGCGCAAGCGGAGCGTGGTTGCTGTTAAAGTATGATGTGATGATGGCAGCATAAAAAGACGGCCCGGAGAGTGGTTGCCGCGAGAACCCTCCGCATGAAAGATACAGTGCAAGGCCGACACTACAATAAAAGCGGGCGAATGCGCAAACGAAGCATGGTGGCTGCGAAAGCAGGATGCTATGATGGCAGCATAAAAATGCGGCCCGGAGAGTGGTTGCAGCGGGAACCCTCCGCATGATAGATACAGTGGAAGGCTGACACAACAACGAAAGCGGGTGAATGCGCCAGCGGAGCGTGGTTGCTGTGAGAGCAGGATGCTATGAGGGCAGTATAAAAAGGCGGCACGGAGAGTGGTTGCTGCGAGAACCCTCCGCATCGCAGATACAGTGGCAGGCCGACACTATAACGAAAGTAGGCGAATGTGCAAGCGGAGCGTGGTTGCTATGAAAGTAGGACGCATGATGGCAGCCAAAAAGGCGGCACGGAGATTGGTTGCCGCGAGAGCCCTCCGCATGGCAGATACCGTCGAAGGCCAACACTATAACGAAATCGGGCGAATGTGCAAGCGGAGCGCGGTTGCTGTGAAAGCAGGTTGCTTTGATGGCAGCATAACAAGGCGGCACGGCGAGTGGGTGCCGCGAGAACCCTCCGCATGGCAGATACTGTGGAATGCCGACACTATAACTCAAGGGGACGAATGTGCAAGCGGAGCGTGGTTGCTGTGAAAGCAGGATAATATGATGGCAGCGTAAAAAGGCGGTACGGAGAGCGATTTAACTGTGAACCCTTCAAATGGCACAGAAGGCCGACACTATAACGAAAGCGGGCGAATGCGCAAGCGGAGCGTGGTTGCTGTGAAAGCATGATGCGATGATGGCAGCATAAAAAGGCGGCCCGGAGAGTGGTTCCCGCGAGAACCCTCCACAAGACAGATACAGTGGAACGCCGATACTACAACGAAAGCGGGCGAATGCGCAAGCGGAGCGTGGTTGCTGTTTAAGCAGGATGCTATGAGGGCAGTATAAAAAGGCGGCACGGAGAGCGCTTGCCGCGAGAACCCTCTGCATGGCAGATACAGTGGAAGGCCAACACTATATAGAAAGAGGGCGAATGCGCAAGAGGAGCGTGGTTGCTGTGAATGCATGATGCTATGATGGCAACATAAAATGCGGCCCGGAGAGTGGTTGCCTCCGATTGCCTGCGCTTGAGATGCTGTAAAAGGAAAACACTACAAGAAAGGCGGCCGAATTCGCAAGCAGAGCGTCGTTGGCGTGAATGCAGGACGCTATGGCGACAGCTTGAGAAGATGAACCGGTAGTGGTTTTGGCGAGAACCATCTGCATGCCAGATACAGTGGAAGGCCGACACCATAACGAAAGCGGCCGAATGCGCAAGCGGAGTGTGGTTGGCGAAAGCAGGATAATATGATGGCAGAATAAAAAGGCGGCCCAGAGATTGGTTGCCGCGGGAATTCTCCTCATGGCATATACAGGGAAAGGCCGACACTACAACGAAAGCGGGCGAATGCGCAAGCGGAGCGTGATTGCTGTAAAAGCAGGATGCTATGATGGCAGCATAAAAACACGGCCCGGAGTGGGGTTGCCGCGAGAACCATCCGCATGACAGATATCTAAGTCGAAGGCCGACACTATAAAAAACGCGGCCGATTGTGCAAGCAGAGCACGGTTGCTGTGAAAGCAGGATGCTATGAAGGCAGCATGAAAAGGCGGCCCGGGGGGTGGTTGCTGCGAGAACCCTCTGCATGGCAGATAGAGTGGATGGCCGACACCATAAAGAAAGCGGCCGAATGCGCAAGCGGAGCGTGGTTGCTGTGAAAGTGGGTTCTATGATTGCAGCATAAAAAGGCGGCCCGGAGAGTGGTTGCCGCGGGAACTCTCCGCATGACAGATACAGTGAAAGACCGAAACTACAACGAAAGCGGGCAAATGCGCAAGCGGAGCGTGGTTGCTGTAAAAGCAGGATGCTATGATGGCAGCATAAAAACACGGCCCGGAGTGGGGTTGCCGCGAGAACCAACCGCATGACAGATATCTAAGTCGAAGGCCGACACTATAAACAACGCGGCCGAATGCGCAAGCTGTGCGTGGTTGCTGTGAAAGCAGGATGCTATGACGGCAGCATAAAAAGGCGGCACAGAGAGTGGTTGCTGCTAGAACCCTCCGCATGGCAGATACCGTGGAAGGCCAACAATACAACGAAAGCGGGCGAATGTGCATGCGGAGCCCGGTTGCTGTGAAAGCAGGATGCTATGATGGCACCAAAAAAAGGCGGCACGGAGAGTGGGTGCCGCGAGAACCCTCCGCATGGCAGATACAGTGGAAGGCCGAAACTATAACTCAATGGGACGAATGTGCAAGCGGAGCATGGTTGCTGTGAAAGCAGGATAATATGATGGCAGCGTAAAAAGGCGGTACGGAGAGCGATTTCCCTGAGAACCCTCCAAATGGCACAGTGGAAGGCCGACACTATAACGAAAGCGGGCGAATGCGCTAGCGGAGCGTGGTTGCTGTGAAAGCATGATGCGATGATGGCAGCATAAAAATGCGGCCCGGAGAGTTGTTGCTGCGAGAACCCTCTGCATGGCAGATACAATAGAAGGTTGACACTATAACGAAAGCGGGCGAATGTGCAAGCGTAGCGTGGTTGCTGTGAAAGCAGGATGCTATGATGGCAGCATAAATAGGCGGCCCGGAGAGTGGTTGCCGCGAGAACCCTCCGCATTACAGATACAGTGAAAGGCCGACATTATAACGAAAGCGGGCGAATGCGCAAGCGGAGCGTGGTTGCTGTGAAAGCAGGATGCTATGATGGCAGCATAAAAAGGCGGCCCGAACAGTGGTTCAGTTTAATTCAATTCTTTTATGTTTCTAGAATAAAAAAAGGATCCTGGAAAGGGTCAAGAGCTAAAAGCTGTCTCGACAGCTTGACTAGGCCCATGACCCCTTCTACAAGGCAGTAGGTTTACAGCAACAGGTAGTGTCCATATTAATTAACATCAATTAAGAAATGCAAAGAACAATGAGTTATACAATAGCAGAAATGCAATTTAATTATTAACTAAACAGCATATGATTTCAAAATGTGTCTACAAAAACTGTACTTACAGTTTTGAACACAGCACAATACCAACAAAAGAAGTTAAGCGGACAGAAATATAAAGAAAAATGGAATACATACATGTTCTTGAAAAACAGCACTTGCAAATGAAAAGGAATACACGCACAGCCATTCATTCTTTGAATAGAAAAAACATTCTCAGTTCTTTTAAGCGCAACTCATCACACATTTATGCTCTTTTAGAATAAATGGCCAATTATGCTGTAGTGAATGAAATTATAAATATTTCGAAATTTCGGTCGCACCCAGACATCACCATTACGCGTGGATAGTGTAACATGTCTTCTTTTTAGAGATCGTAGATTCATTAAAAAATCCTGAAAAGCTACAGTGGAAACGTAAAAAGACCGGAGCAGGCGATATGGATACATATATTCAGCACTAATGACGTTGTAGCTTATAAAAGCACTTCGCGTGGGAGACAGGTAATCAAGGTTTGCAATGAAATCCAGGGTTCGACAGAAACCCGTCTGGTCGGGTATGTTCATGGCGGAAAATCTTCAAGCGCCGACCAATCGTTAAAAACATCACGTTTCGGCCCCGGCTTACGGGGGCCTTGTTCACAATGAAAGAAAGACAGGAGTGAAGGTAAGTTATATAGGTTTCATGGTATAACGCAAGCAGCGGGAGCATATCGGGGGTAGATTGCCTTCGTTGCGAATAAGCGTGTTGGCAGTCGTTTGAATATAAAAAGATTCTAGGTAAAGCCTTGTCGTCTTGCTCTTTTCTTTTCCGATTATCTTCGAGCCGTCCCAGTCGATGTCATGGCCCTCGGAGAAAACATGATCAGCCAGTGCGTTTGTTGCCACGTGCTTGTTCTTGACATCATTGTGGTGCTGCTGCAATCTTTTCTGAAAATCACCTGTTTCACCGATATAGACATGCTCGCAATCAGCGCAGGGAACCCTATACACGATGCCCGGGAACTTCTTCTTTATCTTGTCTTTCACTGTAACTAACGCGTGTCGCAGCTTTTGCGTGGGTACATGTGCGACGTCGACTTCGTACGACTGGAATATGCGGGATAAACTTTCACTTACTCCGGGGAAGTAGGATATCGGAATCCTTTTCTTCTTCTCTCGCTGGGGTTGCTGTGGCGGCGGGTGAGCTAGGTGATTCTCGGATTTTCGTATAAAAGAACTGGGATAGCCCGAAGCCATCAGGTCGCGGCGAACGGTGTCCAGATCTGTCTTTTTCTCTTCCGGCGTAGAGCAGAGGTTCTCCGATCGGCGGACAAGCGAGGCAACAACGGACTTCTTGTGACAGGTCGGGTGTACGGAACTGAAGTTGAGGTACATGCCAGTGTGCGTGTCCTTCCTGAATACACTGAATGATATTCCAGGGCCGTAGCGTTTCACCAGAACGTCCAAAAAGGCAGACGGCCATCTACTTCCTCTTCCGTGGTAAACTGTATGGCCGGTTCCATGCTGTTAAGGTGCAAAAGGAATGTACTCACAGCCGATTTCTTGATTATGCAGAAACTGTCGTCCACATAACGAAGAAAGACTTTCGAGAGCGGCGTGAAGCATGAAAGGGCGCGGGACTCCAGTGACTCCATTGTCAAGTTCGCAGCGGTCACAGAAATTGATGCTCCCATAGCCGTACCATGAACCTGTTTATATATGCTCTCCTGGAACGTGAAATAGGTGTTCGACAAGCAGAACTGAAGAAGTCTGTTGAGGTCTGGAACTTCAATGGGTGTTCTTTCCGGTAGGGTTGCATCCGCCTGGAGCGCATCTGTGCAAACCTTCACTGCCAGGTCAGTGGGCACGCTCGTAAACAGTGACTTCACGTCAATGACACCAAACTTTCGTCGTCCTCTACAACCATGTTGCGAACCTTTTCAATGAAGTCGTGTGAGTTGTGCACGTGTGTTTCGCTTTTACCAACCAAAGGAGAGATAACACGATGCAAATAGTTCGACAGCTTGTGAAGCGGGGAGCGGGTGAAATCGACGATTGGGCGCATTGGGGTGCCTTCTTTGTGGATCTTTGGCAGTCCATACAGAGCGGGAGCGGAACCATTGTGGCAGAGGAGGAAGTAGTAGAGGGACTTGTGTTGTGGTGGGACAAAGGAGAAGACATCAGCCAAAAGTTTCTGCAAGTCCCTTTGGACCTTTGAAGTGGGGTCCCGATTAAGTGGCATGTAGGTTCTCACATCTTCCAGCATGCTCGTCATCTTGTTCACGTACTCTCGTTTGTCCAAGGCGACCGTTGCGTTTCCCTTGTCCGCGGGCAGGATCACGATGTTCTCATTGCCGCGCAATCTTTTTAGTGCCTTTCTTTTTTCGGGCAAAAGAGGATCAAGTCCTTGATGCCGGTTCAGCTTGGACAGCACGCTGACGACACGGGTGCGTGCCTCGTCGCGACGGGACGGCTCCACATTCTTGACCGCAGTTTCCACGGCGCATACCATCTTTTTTATGTCCGGCTCTGGTCCCAAATTAAAATTGAGACCAAGGCTCAACACTGCGAGCTCAGCGTCGTCCAGTTTCTGTGACGAAACGTTGTGCACAGTGGTGCGGTTAGCAGTTCTGGAAATGTCCATGCGACGAGGTAGTAGCCTTTGAAGCTTTCTCTCGTGTACTGCTTCGTCCCGACGTGAGCGGAGACCAGCATGGAGGTTGGCGTGCAGCTGGATGCTGGCAAAATCATCGGGGCAGTTGTACTCGAGCCGGCGGCGTGCGAAGAAGGCTTGGTTTTTTAGTGAACGGACCTGTTCTCTGCAGACCATGATCCTAGCTTGTAGAAGAAGGCGTTCGGCTTTCGAAACAACGTGAACACCAAAGCGGCTTGCAACGGGCCTGTTCAGGCGTAAGGAGCGCGGAATCACATCCCGTGCCTTGCAGGTTAAGTTGAATTGAAGATGACCTTGAAATGCTGATGCACGGGTTTCTAATGAAATGAAGCGGCGAATCTCAGTGATGATCGGTTGGCCATACACCTCACGAAGTGCGATGAAACCCAGGGTTCGACAAAAACCCGTCTGGTCGGGTATCTTCATGGCGGAAAATCTTCAAGCGCCGACCAATCGTTAAAAAGATGACGTTTCGGCCCCGGCTTACGGGGGCCTTGTTCATAATGAAAGAAAGACAGGAGTGAAGGTAAGTTATATAGGTTTCATGGTATGACGCAAGCAGCGGGAGTATATCGGGGGTAGATTGCCTTCGTTGCGATTAAGCGTGTTTGCCGTCGTCTGAATATAAAAAGATTCTAGGTAAAGCTTTGTCGTCTTGTCTTTTTTCTGTCTTTCCTGACACTCCTGACACACCTGTCTTTCTTTCATTGTGAACAAGGCTCCCGTAAGCCGAGGCCGAAACGTCATCTTTTTAACGATTGGTCGGCGCTTGAAGATTTTCCGCCAATGTTTGCAATATGTCGCATAATTCTCTTTTGAAGTACAACTATCTTTGCAACGTTTCTTTTTGTCGTTGTAGCCCATACTAGACCACAGTAGTCGATATGTGAAGCAAACAGTGCGTAATAAATTTGGATTTTGGCGTGTGTTGGAAGAAGATGTCGAGAGTGAGATAAGATTCCCGTCACTGCAGCCAGTTTTCTACAAACATCTACGTGTTTATCCCAACTTAAGTTTGAAGAAAACGTAACCCCGAGAATTCTGTGTTCATTCACAACTTGAACTTCTTGGCCCTGGCATCAGACAACATGGCATGTCTTGACTATCTTATTTTTAGCTCTAAACATTGCTACTTTCGTCTTCTTAGGATTTATCCTAATGCAATTTAAATTGGACCAGAGGTGTAATTTGTCAAGTATTTGATTACATTTTATAATTAAATCGTCTACATTAGGATCCGAAATATTTATGCGGCTGTCGTCTGCATATATGATAAATTTTAAGTTTGAATCAATGTTCATGATATTATTTAAATATATATTAAAAAGCAAAGGCCCTAATACACTGCCTTGTGGTACACCGTTTTGCACTAGTAAAAAACGGGAATTCTGATTATCTGATTTTCGATTATCTGATTTCTGATTGCCGCGAGAACCCTCCGCATGGCAGACAAATAGAAGGCCGACACTAAAACGAAAACGGGCGAATGCGGAAGTGGAGCGTGGTTGATGTGAAAGTAGGATGCTATGATGGCAGCATAAAAAGGCGGCACGGAGAGTGGTTGCCGCGAGAACCCTCCGCATGGCAGATACAGTGGAAGGCCGACACTATAACGAAAGCAGGCGAATGTGCAAGCGGAGCGTGGTTGCTGTGAAGGCAGGATACTATGATGGCAGCATAAACAGGCGGCCCAGAGAGTGGTTGCCACGAGACCCCTGCGCATGGCAGATACAGTGGAAGGCCGACACTATAACGAAAGCAGGCGAATGTGCAAGCGGAACGTGGTTGCTGTGAAGGCAGGATACTATGATGGCAGCATAAACAGGCGGCCCAGAGAGTGGTTGCCGCGAGAACCCTCCGCATGGCAGATACAGTGGAAGGCCGACACTATAACGAAAGCAGGCGAATGTGCAAGCGGAGCGTGGTTGCTGTGAAGGCAGGATACTATGATGGCAGCATAAACAGGCGACCCGGAGAGTGGTTGCCGCGAGACCCCTGCGCATGGCAGATACAGTGGAAGGCCGGCACTAAAACGAACGCGGCCGAATGCACAAGCGGAGTGTGGTTGCTGTGAAAGCAGGATGCTATGATGGCAGCATAAACAGGCGGCCCAGGGAGTGGTTGCCACGAGAACCCTCCGCAAGGCAGATACAGAGGAAGGTCGACACTATAACGAAAGCGGACGAATGCGCAAGAGGAGCGTGGTTGCTGTGAAAGCAGATAATATGATGGCAGCATAAAAAGGCGGCCCGGAGTGGGGTTGCCGCGAGAACCAACCGCATAACAGATATCTAAGTCGAAGGCCGACACTATAAAAAACGCGGCCGATTGCGCAAGCAGAGCATGGTTGCTGTCAAAGCAGGATGCTATGATGGCAGCATAAAAAGGCGGCATGGAGAGTGGGTGCCGCGAGAACCCTCCTCATGGCAGATACAGTGGAAGGCCGACACTATAACTCAAGGGGACGAATATGAAAGCGGGCCGTGGTTGCTGTGAAAGCAGCATAATATAATGGCAGCGTAAAAAGCCGGCACGGAGAGCGATTACCCTGAAAACCCTCCAAATGGCACAGTAGAAGGCCGACACCATAACGAAAGCGGGCGAATACGCATGAGGTTCGTGGTTGCTGTGAAAGCATGATGCGATGATGGCAGCATAAAAAGGCGGCCCGGAGAGTGGTTCCCGCGAGAACCCTCCACAAGACAGATACAGTGGAACGCCGACACTGCAACGAAAGCAGGCGAATGCGCAAGCGGAGAGTGGTTGCTGTTAAAGCATGATGTTATGATGGCAGCATAAAAAGACCGCCCGGAGGGTGGTTGCCGCGAGAACCCTCCGCATGACAGATACAGTGCAAGGCCGACACTACAACAAAAGCGGGCGAATGCGTAAACGAAGCATGGTTGCTGCGAAAGCAGGATGCTATGATGGCAGCATAAAAATGCGGCCCGGAGAGTGGTTGCCGCGAGAACCCTCCGCATGGCAGATAAAATGAAGGCCGAATCTATAACGAAAGCAGACGAATGCGCAAGCGGAGCGTGGTTGCTGTGAAAGCAGGATAATATGATGGCAGCATAAAAAGGCGGCCCGGAGAGAGGTTGCCGCGGGAATCCTCCGCATGGCAGATACACTGAAAGGCCGACACTACAAAGAAAGCGGGCGAATGCGCAAGCGGAGCGTGGTTGCTGTGAAAGCAAGATGCTATGATGGCAGCCTAAAAAGTCAGCCCGGAGTGGGGTTGCCGCGAGAACCAACCGCATAACAGATATCTAAGTCGAAGGCCGACACTATAAAAAACGCGGCCGATTGCGCAAGCAGAGCACGGTTGCTGTGAAAGCAGGATGCTATGACGGCAGCATGAAAAGGCGGCCCGGAGAGCGGTTGCCGCGAGAACCCTCCGCTTGGCAGATACAGTGGCAGGCCGACGCTATAACGAAAGCGGGCGAATGCGCATGCGGAGCGTGGTTGCTGTGAAAGCATTATGCGATGATGGCAGCATAAAAAGGCGGCCCGGAGAGTGGTTCCCATGAGAAACCTCCACAAGACAGATACAGTGGAAGGCCAACACTATAACGAAAGCGGGCGAATGTGCAAGCGGAGCGCGGTTGCTGTGAAAGCAGGATGCTATGAGGGCAGTATAAAAAGGCGGCACGGAGAGTGGTTGCTGCGAGAACCCTCCGCATCGCAGATACAGTGGCAGGCTGACACTATAACGAAAGCAGGCGAATGTGCAAGCGGAGCGTGGTTGCTATGAAAGTAGGACGCATGATGGCAGCCAAAAAGGCGGCACGGAGATTGGTTGCCGCGAGAGACCTCCGCATGGCAGATACAGTGGAAGGCCAACACTATAACGAAAGCGGGCGAATGTGCAAGCGGAGCGCGGTTGCTGTGAAAGCAGGATAATATGATGGCAGCATAAAAAGGCGGCCCGGAGAGTGGTTCCCGCGAGAACCCTCCACAAGACAGATACAGTGGAAGGCCGACACTACAACGAAAGCGGCCGAATGCGCAAGCGGAGCGTGGTTGCTGTTAAAGTATGATGTGATGATGGCAGCATAAAATGACGGCCCGGAGAGTGGTTGCTGCGAGAACCCTCCGCATGAAAGATACAGTGCAAGGCCGACACTACAGTAAAAGCGGGCGAATGCGCAAACGAAGCATGGTGGCTGCGAAAGAAGGATGCTATGGTGGCAGCATAAAAATGCGGCCCGGAGAGTGGTTGCAGCGGGAACCCTCCGCATGATAGATACAGTGGAAGGCTGACACAACAACGAAAGCGGGTGAATGCGCAAGCGGAGCGTGGTTGCTGTGAAAGCAGGATGCTATGAGGGCAGTATAAAAAGGCTGCACGGAGAGTGGTTGCTGCGAGAACCCTCCGCATCGCAGATACAGTGGCACGCCGACACTATAACGAAAGCGGGCGAATGTACAAGCGGAGCGCGGTTGCTGTGAAAGCAGGTTGCTGTGATGGCAGCATAACAAGGCGGCACGGCGAGTGGGTGCCGCGAGAACCCTCCGCATGGCAGATACAGTGGAATGCCGACACTATAACTCAAGGGGACGAATGTGCAAGCGGAGCGTGGTTGCTGTGAAAGCAGGATAATATGATGGCAGCGTAAAAAGGCGGTGCGGAGAGCGATTTCCCTGAGAACCCTTCAAATGGCACAGAAGGCCGACACTATAACGAAAGCGGGCGAATGCGCAAGCGGAGCGTGGTTCTGTGAAAGCATGATGCGATGATGGCAGCATAAAAAGGCGTCCCGGAGAGTGGTTCCCGCGAGAACCCTCCACAAGACAGATACAGTGGAAGGCCGACACTACAACGAAAGCGGGCGAATGCGCAAGCGGAGCGTGGTTGCTGTTAAAGCATGATGTTATGATGGCAGCATAAAAAGATGGCCCGGAGAGTGGTTGGCGCGAGAACCCTCCGCATGGCAGATACAATGAAGGCCGACACTATAACCAAAGTGGGTGAATGCGCAAGCGGCGCGTGGTTGGTGTGAAAGCAGGATAATATGATGGCAGCATAAAGAGGCGGCCCGGAGAGTGGTTGCAGCGCGAACCCTCCGCATGATAGATACAGTGGAATGCTGACACAACAACGAAAGTGGGCGAATGCGCAAGCGGAGCGTGGTTGCTGTATAAGCAGGATGCTATTAGGGCAGTATAAGAAGGCGGCACGGAGAGTGGTGGCTGCGAGAACCCTCCGCATCGCAGATACAGTGGAAGGCCGACACTACAATGAAAGCGGGCTAATGTGCAAGCGCAACGTGGTGGCTGTGAAAGTAGGATGCTATGATGGCAGCATAAAAAGGTGGCACGGAGAGTGGGTGCCGCGAGAACCCTCCGCATGGCAGATACAGTGGAAGCCGACACTATAAGTCAAGGGGACGAATGTGCAAGCGGTACGTGGTTGCTGTGAAAGCATGATGCTATGATGGCAACATAAAATGCGGCCCGGATCGTGGTTGCCTCGGATAGCTTGCTTGAGAGATGCTGCAAAAGGAAAACACTACAAGAAAGGCGGCCGAATTCGCAAGCAGAGCGTCGTTGGCATGAATGCAGGACGCTATGGCGACAGCTTGAGAAGATGAACCGGGTAGTGGTTTTGGCGAGAACCATCCGCATGACAAATACAGTTAAGGCCGACACTATAACAAAAGCTGCCGAATGCGCAAGCGGAGCGTGGTTGCTGCGAAAGCAGGATACTGTGATGGCAGCATAAAGGGTGGCCTGGATAGCGGTTGCCTCACATACCCTCCAGATGACAGATGCAGTGAAAGGAAAACACTACAAGAAAGGCGGCCGAATGCGCAAGCAGAACGCCGTTGGCGGAAATACAGGACGCTATGGCGACAAATTGAGAAGACGACCCGCAAAGTTGTTGCCGCGAGAACCATCCGCATGACAAATATAGCGGAAGGCCGACACTATGACGAATGCGGCCGAATGCGCAAGCGGAGCGTGGTTGCTGTGAAAGCAGGATACTATGATGGCAGCATAAGCAGGCGGCCCGGAGAGCGGTTGCCACGAGAACCCTCCGCATGGCAGATACAGTGGAAGGCCGACACTATAAAGAAAGCGGGCGAATGTGCAAGCCGAGCGTGGTTGCTGTGAAAGTAGGATGCGAAGATGGCAGCATAAAAAGGTTGCACGGAGAGTGGTTGCCGCGAGAGCCCTCCGCAAGGCAGATACAGTGGAAGGCCGACACTACAACGAAAGCGGGCGAATGCGCAAGCGGAGCGTGGTTGCTGTTAAAGCATGATGTTATGATGGCAGCATAAAAAGACGGCCCGGAGAGTGGTTGCCGCGAGAACCCTCCGCATGACAGAGACAATGCAGGCCGACACTATAACAAAAGTGGGTGAATACGCAAGCGGCGCGTGGTTGGTGTGAAAGCAGGTTGCTCTGATGTAAGTGTAAAAAGGCGGCCCGGAGAGGGGTTGCCGCGAGAACCCTCCGTATGGTAGATACAATGAAAGGCCGACACTATAACAAAAGTGGGTGAATGCGCAAGCTGCGCGTGGTTGGAGTGAAAGCAGGTTGCTCTGATGGAAGCGTAAAAGGGCGGCACGGAGAGTGGTTGCCGCGAGACCCCTGCGCTTGGCAGATACAGTGGAAGGCTGACACTATAACGAAAACGGACGAATGCGCAAGCATATCGTGGTTGCTGTGAAAGCAGGATAATATGATGGCAGCATAAAAAGGCGGCCCGGAGAGAGGTTCCCGCGGGAATCCTCCACATGGCAGATACACTGAAAGGCCGACACTACAAAGAAAGCGGGCGAATACGCAAGCGGAGCGTGGTTGCTGTGAAAGCAGGATGCTATGACGGCAGCAAGAAAAGGCGGCCCGGAGAGCGGTTGCCGCGAGAACCCTCCGCTTGGCAGGTACAATGGAAGGCCGACACTATAACGAAAGTGGGTGAATGCGCAAGCGGCGCGTGGTTGGTGTGAAAGCAGGTTGCTCTGATGGAAGCGTAAATGGGCGGCCCGGAGAAGGGTTGCCGCGAGAACCCTCCGTATGGTAGATACATTGGAAGGCCGACAATATAACTCAAGGGGATAAATGTGCAAGCGTAGCGTGGTTGCTGTGAAAGTAGGATGCTATGATGGCAGCATAAAAAGGCGGCACGGAGAGTGGTTGCCGCGAGAACCCTCCGCAAGGCAGATACAGTGGAACGCCGACACTGTAACTCAAGGGGACGAATATTCAAGCGGAGCGTGGTTGCTGTGAAAACAGGATAATATGATGGCAGCGTAAAAAGACGGTACGGAGAGCGATTTCCCTGTGAACCCTCCAAATGTCACAATAGAAGGCCGACACCATAACGAAAGGGGGCGAATGCGAAAGCGGAGCGTGGTTGCTGTGAAAGCATGATGCGATGATGGCAGCATAAAAAGGCGGCCCGGAGAGTGGTTGCCGCGAGAACCCTCCGCATGACAGATACAATGCAGGCCGACACTATAACAAAAGTGGGTGAATGCGCAAGCGGCGCGTGGTTGGTGTGAAAGCAGGTTACTCTGATGGAAGTGTAAAAAGGCGGCCCGGAGAGGGGTTGCCGCGAGAACCCTCCGTATGGTAGATACAGCGGAAGGCCGACATTATAAAAAAAGCGGACGAATGCGCAAGCGGAGCGTGGTTGCTGTGAAAGCAGGATAATATGATGGCAGCATAAAAAGGCGGCCCGGAGAGTGGTTTCAGCGGGAACCCTCCGCATGATAGATACAGTGGAATGCTGACACAACAACGAAAGCGGGCGAATGCGCAAGCGGAGCGTGGTTGCTGTATAAGCAGGATGCTATTAGGGCAGTATAAGAAGGCGGCACGGAGAGTGGTTGCTGCGAGAACCCTCCGCATCGCAGATACAGTGGAAGGCCGACACTACAATGAAAGCGGGCTAATGTGCAAGCGGAGCGTGGTGGCTGTGAAAGTAGGATGCGATGATGGCAGCATAAAAAGGTGGCCCGGAGAGTGGTTCCCGCGAGACCCTCCGAAAGACAGACACAGTGGAAGGCCGACACTACAACGAAAGCGGGCGAATGCGCAAGCGGAGCGTGGTTGCTGTTAAAGCATGATGTTATGATGGCAGCATAAAAAGACGGCCCGGAGATTGGTTTCCGCGAGTACCCTCCGCATTACAGATACAGTGAAAGGTCCACATTATAACGAAAGCGGGCGAATGCGCAAGCGGAGCGTGGTTGTTGAGAAAGCGGGATGCTATGCTGGCAGCATAAAAAGGCGGCCCGAACAGTGGTTGCCGCGAGAACACTCCGCATGGCAGATACAATGAAAGGCCGACAGAATAACGAAAGCGGGCGAATGCGCAAGCGGAGCGTTGTAGCTTTGAGAGCATGATGCTATGATGGCAACATAAAATGCGGCCCGGAGAGTGGTTGCCTCGGTTAGCCTGCGCTTGAGATATTCTGTAAAAGGAAAACACTACAAGAAAGGCGGCCTAATTCGCAAGCAGAGCGTCTGGTGCGTGAATGCAGGACGCTATGGCGACAGCATGAGAAGATGAACTGGGCAGCGGTTTTGGCGAGAACCATCCGCATGACAGATAGAGTGGAAGGCCGACACCATAAAGAAAGCGGCCGAATGCGCAAGCGCAGTGTGGTTGGTGTGAAAGCAGGATACAATGATGGCAGCATAAACAGGTGGCCTGAATAGCGGTTGCCTCACATACCCTGCGGGTGACAATTGCACCGAAAGTAAAACACTACAAGAAAGGCGGCCGAATGCGCAAGCAGGGCGTCGTTGGCAGGAATGCAGGACGCTATGGCGACAGCTTGAGAAGACACCCGGAAAGTTGTTGCCGCGGGAACCCTCTGCATGGCCGATACAGTTGACGGCCGACACCATAAAGAAAGCGGCCGAATGCGCAAGCGGAGCGTGGTTGCTGTGAAAGCAGGATAATATGATGGCCGAATAAAAAGGCGGCCCGGAGAGTGGTTGCGGCGGGAATTCTCCGCATGGCAGATACAATGAAAGGCCGAAACTACAATGAAAGCGGGCAAATGCGCATGCGGAGCGTGGTTGCTGCGAAAGCAGGATGCTATGATGGCAGCTTAAAAACACGGCCCGGAGTGGGGTCGCCGCGAGAGCCAACCGCACAAAAGATATCTAAGTCGAACACCGACTCTATAAACAACGCGGCCGAATGCGCAAGCGGAGCGTGGTTGCTGTGAAAGCAGGATGCTATGATGGCAGCATAAACAGGCGGCCCAGAGAGTGGTTGCCGCGAGAACACTCCGCTAGGCAGATACAGTGGAAGGCCGACACTATAACGAAAGCGGACGAATGTGCAAGTGGAGCGTGGTTGCTGTAAAAGTAGGATGCTATGATTGCAGCATAAAAAAGGCGGCCCGGAGAGTGGTGTCCGCGGGAACCCTCCGCATGACAGATACAGTGAAAGGCCAAAACTACAACGAAAGCGGGCAAATGCGCAAGCGGAGCGTGGTTGCTGTGAAAGCAGGATGCTATGATGGCAGCTTAAAAACACGGCCCGGAGTGGGGTTGCCGCGAGAACCAACCGCATGACAGATATCTAAGAAAAAGGCCGACACTATAAACAACGCGGCCGAATGCACAAGCGGAGCGTGGTTGCTGTGAAAGCAGGATGCTATGATGGCAGCATAAAAAGGCGACACAGTGAATGGTTGCTGCGAGAACCCTCCGCATGGCAGATAGAGTGGCAGGCCGACACTAAAACGAAAGCGTCCGAATGCGCAAGCGGAGTGTGGTTGCTGTGAAAGCAGGATACTATGATGGCAGCATAAAAATGTGGTCTGGATAGCGGTTGCCTCACATACCCTCGGGATCACAATTGCAGCGAAAGGAAAACACTACAAGAAAGGCGGCCGAATGCGCAAGCAGAGAGTCGTTGGAGGGAATGCAGGACGCTATGGCGACAGCTTGAGAAGAGGACCCGGAAAGTTGTTGCCGCGAGAACCATCCGCATGAGAGGTATAGTGGAAGGCCGACACTATAACGAAAGCGGCCGAATGCGCAAGCGGAGCGTGGTTGCTGTGAAAGCAGGATACTATGATGGCAGCATAAACAGGGGGCCCGGAGAGTGGTTGCCGCGAGACCGCTGCGCTAGACAGATACAGTGGAAGGCTGACACGATAACGAAAGCGGGCGGATGTGCAAGCGGAGCGTGGTTGCTGTGAAAGTAGGATAATATGATGGCAGCATAAAAAGGCGGCCCGGAGAGTGGTTGCCGCGGAAATCCTCCGCATGGCAGATACAGTGAAATGCCGACACTACAACGAAAGCGGGCGAATGCGTAAGCGGAGCGTGGTTGCTGTGAAAGCAGGATGCTATGATCAATAATTTTTTTATTCAGACATGAACTTGTATGCACAGTACATGCCCACGAGATGAGACAAAAGGAAGAAGCTGCTGGCATTCTTCCTGACGAGGCCTCACCCCGGGTCACACATCAAAGGTAGAAGGGTGGTTACATTCATTAAAACTCAACAAGCTCTTTAGTTTAATTTTCACAGTAGTTGAAGGGTAATGAGGCACATAGGATAAGGAAGAGAAAAGAAAAAGACCAGTAACGCTACAGTTCGCAACACAATAGAAAATATGACAGGAGTGAGACTATCACTGTAAACACTACATAGCACAAGTATATGATGGGTCAGTCGTACGCATAAAAAGCATCTTCATTTTCTTTTTGAAATGACAAGTGGTTTTACAAGTTACAGCTTCGTCAATTATGGAGGGATACACATTGCAAACTGCAGAAATTTGGTTATCAATGTGTTCGGTGTCGTAGTTTGTCCGGGCACGACTGGAAATAAAAGAAGTGACTCGCAGACTATAGCGTATGTTTCTGTTCACGTACTTGTTTCTTAAAGATGTGATGTCCTGCTTTATTTTATGATAAATATGAACAGCAACTGAAAGCTTATAGCACAGTGGGAATGGAAGAACATAGAAGGACTGTAATAAGCAGTCACCTGAGGAAGGATTAGGAGAACATGCGCGCAGACCTCTTTTTTGTAATGATAATAATCTGGCTGTGTCAGTTTTGTTGCAAGTGCCCCAAATTAAATTGCAATACACCAGTTGTGAATGGATGAGGGCAAAATACAACTGCTTTTTAGCCTGTATGGGCAACAAGTAGCTGATGCGATTTATCACACCAATAGATCGAGCTACACGCAAACGGACGTGATTTACATGGTCACCCCAGCCTAGGTCACTACGAAAGAATACGCCCAAGAATTTACAAGAATTTACGGATTCAATCAATGTATTGTTGAACTGGAGTTGGATGGGATAGTCTATATATAGGCTTATTTTTGGGACGGAAAATGATAAACTTTGTTTTCTTAACATTCAATTCCAATCTGTTCACTGCAAGCCACAACATAAATTCATGTAGCCAGGAATTTGAACGACGCTCGAGTTCACGAAGATCTGAACCGGAAAAGAAAACGTTAGAGTCATCTGCGTACAGAGCAATGCTAGAATAAGATAAAATGTTTACAATATCATTGATGTATAGTGTAAAAAGAAGGGGCCCCAGTATGGATCCTTGAGGAATGCCAAATTTGATTAATTCTGCGTCGGATATGGCATCATTTAGTCGCGTGAACTGAGTGCGATTTGACAAATAGCTTTGTAGTAACCTGTGAGGTGTTCCGCGGATACCATACGTGTATAACTTATGAAGTAGTATGTCGTGCTTGATGGAATCGAAGGCTTTGGAGAAGTCAAGGAAGACACCGACAGTGTAGAGCTTATGTTCGATATTATGGATCAGACTGTTTTTTATCTCGAGCAGAGCTGCCTGCGTGGATTTTCCGGGCTGAAATTCGTATTGCTCCTTGCAGATGATATCGTTGGAATGCAGGAATTTGTATACCCTCGTGAAGATCACTCGCTCAGCAACTTTGGAGAACAAAGGCAGTATAGATATCGGACGGTAGTTATTGGGATCATTTTTGTTGCCTCCTTTGAAAATTACTGTAACACGGGCAGACTTCATTTTATCCGGGAACTCTCCTGTAAGAAGCATTTGATTACAAATATGCGCAAGAGGAAGGGCAATAATCTTAGCAGCAGCTTTTATTGCGAGTGCAGTAATGCCGTCTCGGCCAGGAGAGCATGTATTACGAAATGAGTTTATAATGGAAAGAATTTCATTATCAGAAGTGGGGGATAAAAATATTGAATGTTCACAAGCTGGGACCAAAAAGGAATCGACTGATTTTACAGCTGAGGGAAGATTATACGAAGTACAATTTCCTACATTTAAAAAATGGGCATTCAGCTTATTGGCGAGAGAGACACCGCTATACATTACTCCATTGATTTGCATTTCCGAAGGAAGAGCGTGCTGCTTCTTTCCAATGAGTTTGTTAATGCTTTGCCACAGTGATCTAGTGTTTTGCATTGATGAAAACTTTAGGCGATAAAAAAGCGACTTTGCCTTTTTTAAGTCAAGGTTTAGTTTATTTCGAAACTTTTTAAATTCCTTAAAATCGTCTTGATTGCGAGTGTCAAGAAATCGTGCAAATAAGGCATTTTTTTGTTTAATACGCTTCAGAAGGTCACCAGAGATCCACTCTTTTCTTGCTTTCCTACATTTCCTGACTTCTACAACTGGAAAGGCTTTGTCGAACGCATCCAGTGTATTCTCAAGGAAGATGTTATACGCGGCAGATGGGTTTTCTGTTTTTATTACTTCATCCATGCCAGTTTCAGACAGAAGTAAACAAAATTTATCAATGTTCTTTTGGTCAAATGTCTTGCGTATAAAGACAGAAGTATCTGGTACCTTCGCACATGAAAAAAGTGCAAAAAAGGGAAGGTGATCGCTTATTCCCGAAGAGAAAACACCAGAATTGGTATTGCAGGGTGAAAAGTCTGTGAAACATACATCGAGTAAGGTTTCCGATTGACAACTTATTCGAGTGGGCGCATCAATGATGTTGTCACAGCCATAAGATAACATCATTTCCATTAATCTGATTTGTGTTGGATTAACATTCATGATATCAATATTCAGGTCACCTAGTAATACAACGTGCATTTTTTGTTGACTGGTAAATTCCAAAAAAGGTTCAACAAACTGGAAAAACACATCCACATCACTGTGAGGGGGACGATACACCACCATTATAGCTATATTATAATACCGGATGGTAACAACTTCAAAATTGTCAGTCACCAGTGAATAGTTGTTCAGTACGTCAAAATGCAGGCGCCTGTTTATGAACAGGGATACTCCCCCTCCTCGTTTATTTACCCTGAACTGAGATACGTTTTCATACCCTGCCAGGGGGATAACATCCTCCTGACAGCTAAACCAAGTTTCCGTAAACGCTAGGAAATAAAATTTGTGCGATAAAGTTTCTATTTCGCCTTCGATGTGCTCCATTTTATTTTTCAAACTCTGAGCGTTTAAATGATAGATAGATAAAGACTTATCTACAGAGTAGCTAGCATTAGTGAGCAAGTCTTTAAATGTATTAGTATTGTAGTAGGGCATGGTGACAAAAATCGGATCTTCGTATAAAGTGCGTATACGAGATCAGACTACACTAGCTTAGCCAAGTCTTCCTCGCACCCAATCCTGATGGCCTTTGCCCCTGCTTCCTTTCGAACGTAGACCTTCCCTTCTTTTCTCCAGACAAATTCGTACCTTTTTTCTTTGGCGGCGGATTTTGCAAGCCACAGCAGTTTCTTATTCAAGACAGTCGGGTTGTCAACAAAATAGACACCGTCCTTGAGGCCTGCACGCTTAGCCATCCAGTTTGTTTTTGTCAATCTTTTCGCAAACCTGATCAATACAGGCGGTACATGTCTGGTCGAGCGGACAGACGGTGTAATCCCTCAATATCGCTCTCCGTGAGGCAAGGCAAATCGACTTGATTGGCAAGGTCGTTCACTTTTTCCAGCAAGTTTTCATTTGCTGAGAGGGACAATCCTCGAATTTCCATATTTTGGCAACGACTGTATCGTTCCATATCATTCAATTCAAGTTTCAACTTTCCAATGTCTTCTGCGTCCTGTTTCTTTTCAATTTCGTCGACCCTCTTGCGAATATCATCGATTTCTTTCTCATGCCTTTCAGACGTTAGTAGCAGCTGATCATATGTATCTGACAGGTGTTGCACAGACGCTTCAATGCTGGTCACAGTTTGTTTTAAGGATGATAAATCATCCACCTTAGCTGTAAGAGCGACTAAGGCTTTGCTTATTTCAGCAAGATGCTGAGCCAAAATTAGGGAGGGAGAACATGAGAGCTGTCTTTCATCGGTGCGGGATTTTGATAATCGACATACCGGGCATCTCAAGGTTTTTCTTGCCTCAATGTTTTTCTTTTTATACGCCTGCACACTAACACCCGCACATTTGCCTAGATGGTAATACTGGCAACACTCAGCGCATTGCATCATTTCTTCCCCTTCTTGAAAAAACTTATAACAGGAAAGGCACGTATCATCAGGCAAAGTTCCCATGACTATGAATCAGCTAAGAGCGTACAGTACGGCTCCACGACACAAAGACAGAAACAGTGCGGTGGCAGCAACGGCAACGGCAGTGACAGAAGAAAGTACAGTGAAGCAAAACCAACCTTTAACACGAAGGTAGGTTTGTAAAGTTGCTCGTCGATAGCCGCTGCCGCCACCGCTGCTGCCAAGCGTGTGAAAGGGTTGTGCAGGGCACACGGGCTTTTGTAGGCAGCACAGGCGCTGTAGTCCGCTTGTTGGGGGCGTAGGCCACTTGATGCTTCCACGAAGATAACTCCCGCAGACTGTCAGTGACGTCAGCCCTCGGAAAACCTTGCCATCCGTTGACACTGTAACACGAAATTAGGTTTGTAAAGTTGCTCGTCGATAGCCGCTGCCGCCACCGCTGCTGCCCGGAGTGGGGTTGCCGCGAGAACCAACCGCATAACACATATATCTAAGTCGAAGGCCGACACTATAAAAAACGCGGCTGATTGCGCAAGCAGAGCACGGTTGCTGTGAAAGCAGGATGCTATGACGGCAGCATGAAAAGGCGGCCCGGAGAGCGGTTGCCGCGAGAATCCTACGCATGGCAGATACAGTGGCAGGCCGACACTATAACGAAAGCGGGCGAATGTGCAAGCGGAGCGTGGTTGCTGTGAAAGTAGGACGCCATGATGGCAACCAAAAAGGCGGCACGGAAAGTGGGTGCCGCGAGAACCCTCCGCATGGCAGGTACAGTTAAAGGCCGACACTGTAACTCAAGGGGACGAATGTGCAAGCGGAGCGTGGTTGCTGTGAAAGCAGGATAATGGCAGCGTAAAAAGGTGGTACGGAGAGCGATTTCTCTGAGAACCCTCCAAATGGCACAGTAGAAGGCCGACACTATAACGAAAGCGGGCTAATGCGCAAGCGGAGCGTGGTTGCTGTGAAAGCATGATGCGATGATGGCAGCATAAAAAGGCGGCCCGGACAGTGGTTCCCGCGAGAACACTCCACAAGACAGATACAGTGCAAGGCCGAAAATACAACGAAAGCGGGCGAATGCGCAAGCGGAGCGTGGTTGCTGTTAAAGCATGATGCTATGATGGCAGCATAAAAAGACGACCCGGAGAGTGGTTGCCGCGAGAGCCCTCCCCATGACAGATACAGTGCAAGGCCGACACTACAACAAAAGCGGGGGAATGCGCAAGCGGCACGTGGTTGGTGTGAAAGCAGGCTGCTCTGATGGAAGTGGAAAAAGGCGGCCCGGAGAAGGGTTGCCGCTTGAACCCTCCGTATGGTAGATACAGTGGAAGGCCGACACTATAACGAAAGCGGACGAATGTGCAAGCGGAGCGTGGTTGCTGTTAAAGCAGGATGCAATAATGGCAGCATAAAAAGACGGCCCGAAGTGTGGTTGCCGCCAGAACCCTCCGCATGACAGATAAAGTGCAAGGACGACATTACAGCGAAAGCGGGCGAATGCGCAAACGAAGCACGGCTGCTGCGAAAGCATGATGCTATGATGGCAGCATAAAAATTTGGCCCGGAGAGTGGTTGCCGCGAGAACTCTCTGCATGGCAGATACAATGGAAGGCCGACACTATAACAAAAGATGGTGAATGCGCATGCGGCGTGTGGTTTATGTGTAAGCAGGTTGCTCTGATGGAAGCGTAAATGGGCGGCCCGCAGATGGGTTGCCACGAGAACCCTCCGTATGGTATATACAGTGGAATGCCGACACTATAACGAAAGAGGACGATTGCGCAAGCAGAGCGTGGTTGCTGTGAAAGCAGGATAATATGATGGCAGCGTAAAAATCGGCCCGGAGAGAGTTATCCCTGGAAACCCTCCAAATGGCACAGTGGAAGGCTGACACTATAACGAAAGCGGGCGAATGCGCATGCGGAGCGTGGTTGCTGTGAAAGCATGATGCGATGATGGCAGCATAAAAAGACGGCCCGGAGAGTGGTTGCCGCGAGAACCCTCCGCATGACAGATACATTGGATGGCCGACACTACAACGAAAGAAGGCGAATGTGCAAGCGGAGCGTGGTTGCTGTTAAGGCATGATGTTATGATCGCAGCATAAAAAGACGGCCCGGAGAGTGGTTTCCGCGAGAACCCTCCGCATTACAGATACAGTGAAAGGCCCACATTATAACGAAAGCGGGCGAATGCGCAAGCGGAGCGTGGTTGTTGTGAAAGCAGGATGCTACGCTGGCAGCATAAAAAGGCGGCCCGAAGAGTGGTTGCCGTGAGAACCCCCCGCATGGCAGATACAATGAAATGCCGACACTATAACGAAAGCGGGCGAATGCGCAAGCGGAGCGTGGTTGCTGTGAAAGCATGATGCTATGATGGCAGCATAAAAATGCGGCCCGGAGAGTAGTTGCCGCGAGAACCCTCCGCATGACAGATACAATGAAAGGCCGACACTATAACAAAAGTGGGTGAATGCGCAAGCGGCGCGTGGTTGGTGTGAAAGCAGGTTGTTCTGATGGAAGCGTAAAAAGACAGCCCGGAGTGGGGTTGCCGCGAGAACCAACCGCATAACAGATATCTAAGTTGAAGGCTGACCCTATAAAAAACACAGCCGATTACGCAAGCAGAGCACAGTTGCTGTGAAAGCAGGATGCTATGACGGCAGCATGAAAAGGCGGCCCGGAGAGCGGTTGCCGCGAGAACTCTCCGCATGGCAGATACAGTGGCAGGCCAACACTATAACGAAAGCGGGCGATGTGCAAGCGGAGCGTGGTTGCTGTGAAAGTAGGACGCCATGATGGCAACCAAAAAGGCGGCACGGAAAGTGGGTGCCGCGAGAACCCTCCGCATGGCAGGTACAGTTAAAGGCCGACAATATAACACAAGGGGACGAATGTGCAAGCGGAGCGTGGTTGCTGTGAAACAGGATAATATGATGGCAGCGTAAAAAGGCGGTACGGAGAGCGATTTCCCTGAGAACCCTCCAAATGGCACAGTAGAAGGCCGACACTATAACGAAAGCGGGCTAATGCGCAAGCGGAGCGTGGTTGCTGTGAAAGGATGATGCGATGATGGCAGCATAAAAAGGCGGCCCGGATAGTGGTTCCCGCGAGAACACTACACAAGACAGATACAGAGGAAGGCCAAAAAAACAACGAAAGCGGGCCAATGCGCAAGCGGAGCGTGGTTGCTGTTAAAGCATGATGCTATGATGGCAGCATAAAAAGACTACCCGCAGAGTGGTTGCCGCGAGAACCCTCCCCATGACAGATACAGTGCAAGGCCGACACTACAACAAGAGCGGGGGAATGCGGAAGCGGCGCGTGGTTGGTGCGAAAGCAGGCTGCTCTGATGGAAGTGTAAAAAGGCGGCCCGGAGGAGGGTTGCTGCGAGAACCCTCCGTATGGTAGATACAGTGGAAGGCCGACACTATAAAGAATGCGGACGAATGTGCAAGCGGAGCGTGGTTGCTGTTAAAGCAGGATGCTATGATGGCAGCGTAAAATGGCGGCCCGAAGAGTGGTTGCCGCGAGAACCCTCCGCATGGCAGATACAGTTGAAGGCCGACATTATAACGAAAGCGGGCGAATGCGCAAGCGGAGCGTTGTTTCTGTGAGAGCAAGATGCTATGATGGCAGCATAAAAATTCGGCCCGGAGAGTGGTTGCCGCGAGAACTCTCTGCATGGCAGATTAAATGGAAGGCCGACACTATAACAACAGTGGGTGAATGCGCAAGCGGCGTGTGGTTTATGTGTAAGCAGGTTGCTCTGATGGAAGCGTAAATGGGCGGCCCGTAGAGGGGTTGCCGCGAGAACCCTCCGTATGGTATATACAGTGGAATGCCGACACTATAACGAAAGAGGACGAATGCGCAAGCAGAGCGTGGTTGCTGTGAAAGCAGGATAATATGATGGCAGCGTAAAAAGGCGGCCCGGAGAGCGATATCCCTGGGAACCCTCCAAATGGCACAGTGGAAGGCTGAGACTATAACGAAAGTGGGCGAATGCGCATGCGGAGCGTGGTTGCTGTGAAAGCATGGTGCGATGATGGCAGCATAAAAAGACGGCCCGGAGAGTGGTTGCCGCGAGAACCCTCCGCATGACAGAGTCATTGGATGGCCGACACTACAACGAAAGCGGGCGAATGTGCAAGCGGAGCGTGGTTGCTGTTAAGGCATGATGTTATGATCGCAGCATAAAAAGACGGCCCGGAGAGTGGTTGCCGCGAGAACCCTCCGCATGGCAGATACAATGAAAGGCCGACACTATAAAGAAAGCGGGCGAATGCGCAAGCGGCGCGTGGTTGCTGTTAAAGCAGGACGCTATGATGGGAGCATAAAGAGGTGGCCCGGAGAGTGGTTGCCGCGAGAACCATCCGCATGACAGATATCTAAGTTGAAGGCCGACACTATAAAGAAAGGGGCCGAATGCGCAAGAAGAGCACGGTTGCTGTGAAAGCAGGATGCTATGGCGGCAGCATAAAAAGGCGGCCCGGAGTGTGGTTGCCGCGAGAACCCTCTGCTTGGCAGGTACAGTGGACAGCCGACACAATAACCAAAGCGGGCGAATGCACAAGCGGAGCGTGGTTGCTGTGAAAGCAGCAAGCTATGATGGGAGCATAAAAAAGCGGCACGAGAGTGGTTGCCGCGACAACTCTCCGCATGGCCGATACAGTGGAAGGCCGACACTACAACGAAATCGGGCGAATGCCCAAGCGGAGTGTGGTTGTTGTGTAAGCAGGATGCTATGATGGCAACATAAAATGCGGCCTGGAGAGTGGTTGCCTCGGATAGCCTGCGCATGACAGATGTTGTAAAAGAAAAAAACTACAAGAACGGCGGCCGAACGCGCAAGCAGAGCGTCGTTGGCGTGGATTCAGGACGCTATGGCGACAGCTTGATACGATGAACCGAATAGTGGTTGCCGCGAGAACCCTCAGCATGGCAGATACAATGGAAGGCCGACACTATAACGAAAGTGGGCGAATGCGCAAGCGGCGCGTGTTCGCTGTGGAAGCAGGATGCTATGTTGGCTGCGTAAAAAGGCGGCCCAGAGAGTGGTTGCCGCGAGAACCCTCTGCATTTCAGATAATGTGGACGGCCGACACTACAACGATAGCGGGCGAATGCGCAAGCGGATCTTGGTTGCTGTGAAAACAAGATGCTATGATGGGAGCATAAAAAGGTGGCACGGATAGTGGTTGTCGCGAGAACCCTTCGCATGGCAGATACAGTGGAAGGCCGACATTATAAAGAAAGAGGGCGAATGCGCAAGCGGAGCGTCGTTGCTGTGAGAGCAAGATGCTATGATGGCAGCATATAAATGCGGCCCGGAGAGTGGTTCCCTTTGAAACCCTCCACATAGGAAAACTTCAATAAAGGCGGCCGAAAGCGCAAGCAGAGTGTCGTTGGCGTGAAAGCAGGATGATATGTAGACACCATAAGAAGGCGACCCGGAGAGTGGTTGCCGCGAGAACCCTCTGCATTTCAGATAATGTGGACGGCCGACACTACAACGATAGCGGGCGAATGCGCAAGCGGATCTTGGTTGCTGTGAAAACAAGATGCTATGATGGGAGCATAAAAAGGTGGCACGGATAGTGGTTGTCGCGAGAACCCTTCGCATGGCAGATACAGTGGAAGGCCGACATTATAAAGAAAGAGGGCGAATGCGCAAGCGGAGCGTCGTTGCTGTGAGAGCAAGATGCTATGATGGCAGCATATAAATGCGGCCCGGAGAGTGGTTCCCTTTGAAACCCTCCACATAGGAAAACTTCAATAAAGGCGGCCGAAAGCGCAAGCAGAGTGTCGTTGGCGTGAAAGCAGGATGATATGTAGACACCATAAGAAGGCGGCCCAGAGAGTGGTTGCCGCGAGAACCCTCTGCATTTCAGATAATGTGGACGGCCGACACTACAACGATAGCGGGCGAATGCGCAAGCGGATCTTGGTTGCTGTGAAAACAAGATGCTATGATGGGAGCATAAAAAGGTGGCACGGATAGTGGTTGTCGCGAGAACCCTTCGCATGGCAGATACAGTGGAAGGCCGACATTATAAAGAAAGAGGGCGAATGCGCAAGCGGAGCGTCGTTGCTGTGAGAGCAAGATGCTATGATGGCAGCATATAAATGCGGCCCGGAGAGTGGTTCCCTTTGAAACCCTCCACATAGGAAAACTTCAATAAAGGCGGCCGAAAGCGCAAGCAGAGTGTCGTTGGCGTGAAAGCAGGATGATATGTAGACACCATAAGAAGGCGGCCCAGAGAGTGGTTGCCGCGAGAACCCTCTGCATTTCAGATAATGTGGACGGCCGACACTACAACGATAGCGGGCGAATGCGCAAGCGGATCTTGGTTGCTGTGAAAACAAGATGCTATGATGGGAGCATAAAAAGGTGGCACGGATAGTGGTTGTCGCGAGAACCCTTCGCATGGCAGATACAGTGGAAGGCCGACATTATAAAGAAAGAGGGCGAATGCGCAAGCGGAGCGTCGTTGCTGTGAGAGCAAGATGCTATGATGGCAGCATATAAATGCGGCCCGGAGAGTGGTTCCCTTTGAAACCCTCCACATAGGAAAACTTCAATAAAGGCGGCCGAAAGCGCAAGCAGAGTGTCGTTGGCGTGAAAGCAGGATGATATGTAGACACCATAAGAAGGCGACCCGGAGAGTGGTTGCCGCGAGAACCCTCTGCATTTCAGATAATGTGGACGGCCGACACTACAACGATAGCGGGCGAATGCGCAAGCGGATCTTGGTTGCTGTGAAAACAAGATGCTATGATGGGAGCATAAAAAGGTGGCACGGATAGTGGTTGTCGCGAGAACCCTTCGCATGGCAGATACAGTGGAAGGCCGACATTATAAAGAAAGAGGGCGAATGCGCAAGCGGAGCGTCGTTGCTGTGAGAGCAAGATGCTATGATGGCAGCATATAAATGCGGCCCGGAGAGTGGTTCCCTTTGAAACCCTCCACATAGGAAAACTTCAATAAAGGCGGCCGAAAGCGCAAGCAGAGTGTCGTTGGCGTGAAAGCAGGATGATATGTAGACACCATAAGAAGGCGGCCCAGAGAGTGGTTGCCGCGAGAACCCTCTGCATTTCAGATAATGTGGACGGCCGACACTACAACGATAGCGGGCGAATGCGCAAGCGGATCTTGGTTGCTGTGAAAACAAGATGCTATGATGGGAGCATAAAAAGGTGGCACGGATAGTGGTTGTCGCGAGAACCCTTCGCATGGCAGATACAGTGGAAGGCCGACATTATAAAGAAAGAGGGCGAATGCGCAAGCGGAGCGTCGTTGCTGTGAGAGCAAGATGCTATGATGGCAGCATATAAATGCGGCCCGGAGAGTGGTTCCCTTTGAAACCCTCCACATAGGAAAACTTCAATAAAGGCGGCCGAAAGCGCAAGCAGAGTGTCGTTGGCGTGAAAGCAGGATGATATGTAGACACCATAAGAAGGCGACCCGGAGAGTGATTGCCAGGAGAACCCTCCCCATGGCAGATACAGTGAAAGGCCGACACTATAACGAAAGCAGGCAAATGCGAGAGCGAAGAATGCTTTCTGTGAGACCAGGATGTTATGATGGCAGCATAAAAAGGCGGCCTGGACAGTGGCGTCCTTGTAAACCCTCCGCATCGCAGATGCTATAGAAGGAAAACACTGAGAGAAAGGCAGCCGAATGCGCAAGCTGAGCATCTTTGGCGGGAAAGGGGGACCCTATGGCGGAACCTTTAGAAGACCCGCAGAGTGGTTGCCCTGAGAACAATCTGCATGACAGACACTATGGAAGACCGACACTATAATAAAAGCGGCCGAATGCGCAAGCGGAGCGTGGTTGCTTTGGAAGCAGGATGCTATGATGGCAGCATAAAAAGGCGGCCTGGAGAGCGGTTGCCTCGGATACCCTCCGTATGACAGATGCTGTAAAAGGAAAACACTACAAGAAAGGCGGCCGAATGCGCAAGCAAAGCGTCGTTGGCGTGAATGCATGACGCTATGGCGACAGCTTGAGAAGACGACCTGAAGAGTGGTTGCCGCGAGAACTATCCACATGACAGACACTATGGAAGAACGACACTATAATGAAAGCGGTCGAATGCGCAAGCGGAGCGTGGTTGCTGTGGAAGCAGGATGCGATGATGGCAGCATAAAAAGGCGGCCCGGAGAGTGGTCGCCGCGAGAACCCTCTGCATGGCAGATACAGTGGACGGCCGACACTATAAAGAAAGCGGCCGAATGCGCAAGCGGAGCGTGGTTGCTGTTAAAGCAGTATGCTATGATGGCAGCATAAAAAGGCGGCACGGAGAGAGGTTGCCACTAGAACCCTTCGCGTGGCAGTTACAGTGGAAGGCCGACATTATAACGAAAGCGGGCGAATGCGCAAGCGGAGCGTTGTTTCTGTGAGAGCAAGATGCTATGATGGCAGCATAAAAAAGCGGCCCGGAGAGTGGTTGCCTTGGAAACACTCCTTATCGCAGGTGCAGCAGAAAGAAAGCACTACAAGAAAGGCGGCCGAAAGCGCAAGCAGAGCGTCGTTGGCGTGAAAGCAGGATGATATGGAGACAGCTTAAATAGACGACCCGGAGAGTGGTTGCCACGAGAACCCTCTGCATGGCAGAAACAGTGAAAGGCCGAGAATATAACGAAAGCAGGCAAATGCGAGAGCGAAGCGTGGGTTCTGTGAAAGCAGGATGCTATGATGGCAGCATAAAAAGGCGGCAGGGAGAGTGGTTGCCTTCGAAACCCTACGCATCGCAGATGCCGTAGAAGGAAAACACTGAGAGAAAGACGGCCGAATGCGCAAGCAGAGCGTCGTTGGCGGGAAAGTTGGACCCTATGGCGGCACCCTCAGAAGACGACCCGGAGAGTGGTTGCCCCGAGATCCATCCGTATGACAGAAGCCGTGGAAGAGCGACACTACAACGAAAGCGGCCGAATGCGCAAGCGGAGCGTGCTTGCTGTTAAAGCAGGATGCTATGATGGCAGCATAAAAAGGCGGCCCGGAGAGTGGTTGCCTCGGATCGCCTGCGCATGAGAGATGCTGTAAAAAGAACACACTACAAGAAAGGCGGCTCAATGCGTAAGCAGAGCGTCATTGGCGTGAATGCAGGACGCTAGGGCGACAGCTTGAGAAGACGACTCGGAAAGTGGTTGCCGCGAGAACCATCCGCATTACAGATACAGTGGAAGCCCGACACTATAACGAAAGCGGCCGAATGTGCAAGCGGAGCGTGGCTGCTGTGAAAGCAGGATGCTATGATTGCAGCATAAAATAGCAGCCCGGAGAGTGGTTGCCGCGAGAACCCTTTGCATGTCAGATACAGTGGAAGGCAGACACTATAACGAAAGCGGGCGAATGCGCAAGCGGAGCTCGGTTGCTGTGAAAACAGGATGCGATGATGGGAGCATAAAAAGGCGGCACGGATAGTGGTTGTCCCGAGAACCCTTCGCATGGCAGATACAGTGGAAGGCCGACATTATAAAGAAAGCGGTGGAATGCGCAAGCGGAGCGTCTTTGGCGGGAAAGGGGGACCCTATGGCACACCTTTAGAAGACGACCCGGAGATTGGTTGCCCTGCGAACAATCCGCATGACAGACACAGTGGAATACCGACACTAATGAAAGCGGTCGAATGCGTAAGCGGAGCGTGGTTGATGTGGAAGCAGGATGCGATGATGGCAGCATAAAAAGGCGGCCTGGAGAGTGGTTGCCTCAGACACCCTCCGCATGACAGATGCAATGAAATGAAAACACTACAAGAAAGGCGGCCGAAAACTCAAGCAGAGCGTCGTTGGTGTGAATCCGTAACGCTATGGCGACAGCTTCAGAAGACGACCTGGAGAGTGGTTGCTGCGAGAACCATCCGCATGACAGATACAGTGGAAGGCCGACACTATAATGAAAGCGGGCGAATGCGCAAACGGAACATGGTTGCTGTGAAAGCAGGATGCTATGATAGCAGCATAAAAAGGCAGCCTGTAGAGTGGTTGCCTCAGATACCCTCCGCATGACAGATGCAGTGAAATGAAAAGACTACAAGAAAGGCGGCCGAATGCGCAAGCAGAGCGTCGTTGGCGTGAATGCAGGACGCTATGGCGACAGCTAGAGAGTACGACCCGGAGAGTGGTTGCCAAGAGAACCATCTGCATGACAGATACAGTTGAAGGCCGACACTATAAGGAAGGCGGGCGAATGCGCAAGAGGAGCATGGTTGCGGTGAAAGCAGGATGCTATGATGGCAAAATAAAAAGGCGGCCCGGAGAGTGGTTGCCGCGAGAACCCTCCGCATGGTAGATATAATGGAAGACCGACACTATAACGAAAGCGGTCGAATGAGCAAGTGGAGCGTGGTTGCTGTGAAATCAGGATGCTATGAAGGTAGCATAAAAAGGCGGCCAGGAGAGTGGTTTCATCGGATAGCCTGCGCATGAGAGATGATTTAAAAGGAAAACACTACAAGAAAGGCGGCCGTATGCGAAGCAGAGTGTCGTTGGCCTGAATGCAGGACGCTATGGCGACAGCTTGAGAAGACGACTCGGATAGTGGTTGCCGAGAGAACCATCCGCATAAGAGATACAGTGGGATGCCGACACTACAACTAAAGCGGCTGAATGCGCAAGCGGAGCGTGCTTGCTGTTAAAGCAGGATGCTATGAAGGCAGCATAAAAAGGCAGTCTAGAGAGTGGTTGCCTCAGACTCCCTCCGCATGACAGATGCAGTGAAAGGAAAAGACTACAAGAAAGGCGGCCGAATGTGCAAGCAGAGCGTCGTTGGCGTGAATGCAGGACGCTATGGCGACAGCTTGAGAGGATGACCCGGAGAGTGGTTGCCGCGAGAACCATCCGCATGGCAGATAGTGTGGAAGGCCAAAACTATAACGAAAGCGGGCGAATGCGCAAGTGGGGTGTGGTTGCTGTGAAAGCAGGATCTATGATGGCAGCATAAAAAGGCGGCCCGGAGAGTGCATGCCGCGAGAACCCTCCACATGGTAGATAGAATGGAACACCGACACTATAACGAAAGCGGGTGAATGCGCAAGCGGAACGTGGTTCCTGTGAAAGCAGAATGCTACGACGGCAGCATAAAAAGGCAGCCCGGACAGTGGTTGCCCCGAGAACCCTCCGCTTGGCAGATACAGTGGAAGGCCGACACTATAACGAAAGCGGGCGAATGCGCAAGCGGGGCGAGGTTGCTGTGAAAGCAGGATACTTTGATGGCAGCATAATAGCGGCCCTATAGAGTTGTTGCCGCGAGAACCCTCCACATGGGAGATAAAATGGAAGGCCGACACTATAACGAAAGCGGGTGAATGCGCGAGCGGAGCGTGGTTTCTGTGAAAGCCGGAATTCTATGATGGCAGCATTAAAAGGCGGCCTGGAGAGTGGTTGCCGCGAGGACCTTCCGCATGGCAGATAGAGTGGAAGGCCGACACTATAATGAAACCGGGCGAAGTCGCAAGCGGAGCGTGGTTGCTATGAAAGCAGGAATCTATGATGGCAGCATAAAAAGGCGGCTTGGAGAGTGGTTGCCGCGAAAACCTTCCGCATGGCAGATAGAATGAAAGGCCGACACTATAACGAAAGCGGGTGAATGAGCAAGCGGAACGTGGTCCCTGTGAAAGCAGAATGCTACGACGGCAGCATAAAAAGGCGGCCCGGAGAGTGGCTGCCGCGAGAACCCTCCGCACGGCAGATACAGTGGAAGGCCGACACTATAACGAAAGCGGGCGAATGCGCAAGCGGAGCGTGGTTGCTGTGAAAACAGGACGCCATGGCGACAGCTTTAGAAGACGACCCGGAGAATGGTTGCCACGAGAACCCTCCGCATGGCAGATACAATAGAAGGCCGACACTATAATGAAAGCGGGCGAATGCGCATGCGAAGCGTGGTTGCTGTGAAAGCAGGATGCTATTATCGCAGCATAAAGAGGCGGCCCGGAGAGTGGCTGCCGCGAGGAACCTCCGTATGGCAGATAAATTGGAAGGCCGACATTAATAACTAAAGCGAGCGAATGCGCAATATGAGAGTGGTTGCTGTGAAAGCAGGATAATATGATGGCAGCATAAAAAGGCGGCCCGGAGAGTGGGTGCCGCGAGAACTCTCAGCATGGCAGATACAGTGGAAGGCCGACACTATAACGAAAGCGGGCGAATGCGCAAGCGGAGCGTGGTTGCTGTGAAAACAGGACGCTATGGCGACAGCTTAAGAAGACGACCCGGATAATGGTTGCCACGAGAACCCTCCGCATGGCAGACACAGTGAAAGGCCGACATTATAGAGAGAGCGGGCCAATGCGCAAGCGTAGCGTTGTTCCTGTGAAAGCAGGATGCTATGATGGCAGCATAAAAAGGCGGCCCGGAGAGTGACTGCCTTGGAAACCCTCCGCATCGCAGATGCAGTAGAAGGAAAACACTGAAAGAAAGGCGGCCGAGTGCGCAGGCAGAGCTTCGTTGGCGGGAAAGGGGAACCCTATGGCGGTACCTTAAGAAGACGACTCGGAGAGTGGTTGCAGCCGGAACCCTCCGCATGGCAGATAGAGTTGAAGGCACAGAATATGACGCAAGTGGGTGAATGCGCAATCGGAGCGTGGTTGCCATGAAAGCATGACTCTACGGCGGCAGCACAAGAAGGCGACCAAGAGAGTGGTTTGCTCGTGAATGCTGCGCCTGGCGGATACAGTGGAAGAAAGACACTACAACGAAAGCGGGCGAATGCGCAATCAGAACGTGAATTTCGTGAAAGCATCACATATATCTGCAGCATAAGAAGGCGGCCTGGAGAGTGGTTACCGCGGGAACCCTCCGCATCGCAGATACAGTGGAAGGCAGACACTATAAAGGAAGCACGCGAATGCGCAAGCGGAGCGTTGTTGGTGCGAAAAGAGAGGCTATAGTGACAGCATAAGCAGACCACTATGACACCCTCCTTATGGCAGATACGTGGAAGGCAGAGTGTATAACGAAACCGGATGACTGCGCTAAATATCGTGGTTGGCGTTACAGTTGAACTTCCTCATTGACTAGAGTTTCTGCCTATCCATAACGGTTGATAACAGCCTGAGCTAGACGAGACACAAAACAAAGCGGAAAACACCGCACGGTGAACTGTCTTCCCCTAGTGAGTTGTATTCCTCTCTTCTTTGTGTCACTCCCATATCAATGCGAAAATATTATTAATCCCACTGCAAGAAAAACCGGCGGCGTTTGTTAGCACGTGTACTGCTATATGGTAGAGAAAATTACAGCGATGGCAAGAAAAATAGGACGACGTCTTCAAGCGGCCGCAAGACTCACACATCAAGCCGAGCACCGCCACTTCAGAGAATCATGTACACGTCGTTCGTCTATGTACACCCCCACTCTCTGATCTCGATGTGGCGCCACTTTCCCGGCTTTAGTCGTACCAACATTGTGAGAAAACGCTTGTACAGCGTTCCAGGTGCGTCATAAGACTTCTTGTCGAGCTAGTGAAGCTGGAAGCTAGCTTGAGATAGGGATTCGAACCGACCATATATGCACCCTAAATTGTGTGCTTACAGATAATTTACCTCATCCTTTAAGGCTCGTAGCAGGTAGCAAGCATCTCTTAGGTTGGAGGCCAGGTTGAGACAGGGATTCGAAGCGAGTGTCTGAGGTTTCACTCGGCCCTTTGTTGATTCAGCGTTCGGAGGCGCGCGGGTGTTGCACTTGACAGTGCGAAACCTGCAATGAGGTCGAACGCATTCGATGGCGCATCGATGACACCCCAATGCTTTCATCTTCACAGCACGCACGCAATGAATCCGCATCAGCTGTCCGTAACATATGTTTTGCTGCAGTTAATTTTCTGCCTATCCCATTTTAGGCTTGTCGTGTTGGGCGGACAGCGTCCCGTCGCGGAGGCTGTGGGAAGCGCTGTGCGGCACCGCAATTCGTATGACGGACCACAAATCTCTTAAAAGTTCCTTGATTGTGAAAGTACTGCCTTTCTGTGAACTTTCTGTGTCTGCGCATTCCAGCTTGGTAAAAACACTCCCGTAAACTGTCACCGCAATCAGCTTGTATATGAGCAGACTGTAACATGTAACTGATAATGCGCGCCTCGAGTGTTTCTGCACGATAGATGGATGGATGGATGGATGGATGGATGGATGGATGGATGGATGGATGGATGGATGGATGGATGGATGGATGGATGGATGGATGGATGGATGGACGGACGGACGGACGGACGGACGGACGGACGGACGGACGGAAGGACGGACGGACGGACGGACGGACGGACGGACGGACGGATGGATGGATGGATGGATGGATGGATGGATGGATGGATGGATGGACGGACGGACGGACGGACGGACGGACGGACGGACGGACGGATGGATGGATGGATGGATGGATGGATGGATGGATGGATGGATGGATGGATGGATGGATGGATGGATGGATGGATGGGTAGCTGGGTGGGTGGGTGGGTGGGTGGATGGACGGACGGACGGACGGCCAGCCGGACGGATGGATAGATGGAGGCTGATCCCTTTAAATCGGGCGGTGGCTCACTCCACGTAGCCATGACTTATGAAATTTCACTCTTGCCTTGATTTTAGCCACCAATCAGATAACCTTAGCTTGGCTGCGTCTACCTGCTTAAAATCTACTTTCCCTTCACCGTCAATAAACCCCAGTGCCTTGGACACATGAGACCCGCTGCTTTCCACTTTAGCGTGAAGCCCTTTACAGAGAAGTATCGACCGTTCAGCCGTTCCCATCCTCCTCTCCGCACGCAACACACGTGTCTATCTCGCGGTACCTGACTATATCTTAGTCCGCGAAACTCTCTTCCTGGACTCAAAAAACAGATTCTCCTACAATTATCTTAGATATTTTCTTTGGCAAATTCCTGTTTAAAAATCCTGTATGTTCCCAGTGCTGATTTCGTCAGCAACCCTCTTTTCCACAGAGCTCTCTTTGTTTCTTCAACCTTTTTCCTAACCGATAATTTCTGATTTGCCCCATACTGCTGTCCAGCTATTTGCTTGTCAATTTTGTTCGCTTTATCCATTTGGTGTCAACATTACTTATGTACAGGTATCTTTCAATTTCCTAGCCCACTGCCTTTCCCCCATTTTTCTGAATCGCTCCTGACGTGATATCTTACTGCTAGCCTCTCTGCTCTCGAAAGACGCCCAAACCATTTCACCCTGTACCCCCTGATTTGGAGTATTGCCATGTGCTCCCAAAGCTAGCCTCCCTACGCCGCGTTGTTTGATTTCTAACCTTGCTTGAACTCATGCTTGGTCTCATGCACAGGACCGCATTACCGAAAGTCAGGCTAGGAACCATCACCCCTTTCCAGATCCCTCTTACCACTTCATACCTATTGTAATTCTACAGTGCCCTATTTTCTATGACAGCTGCATTCCTACTAGCTTTATTTATTACACATTTTCCATGCTCTGTCAGATACTATGCACTATTATTTCTCCACACCCCAGGATACTTGTACCCATCCACTACTTCTAGCGTGAACTCCTGTATTCTATGCTCCCCGCCCTCATCATTAAATATCATGACTGCAGATTTTTGCGTACTAAACTTGAATACTAATAAATCTCTCTCTCTACCAAATATATCTATCAACTTCTGCAAATCTTCCTTGTTGTCGGCCATTAGCACTATATCATCCGCGTATATTAGTCCCGGTAATAGCTGTTTAATCCATTCCCCTTGCTTGAAAAAAGAAAGGTTGAAGCCTAGTCCGCTCCTCTCTAGCTTGGTCTCCAACCCTTGGAGGTACAACATGACCAACAAATGAGACAGAGGACATCCTTGGCTAAGTCCCCGCTGTATCTCTACACGCCCTGATGCATTTTTTTCCATTTTAAAAGCACTCTGTTGCCTTTATATATCGTTTATGGTTTATGGGGGTTTAACGTCCCAAAGCGACTCAGGCTATGAGAGACGCCGTAGGGAAGGGCTCCGGAAATTTCGACCACCTGGGGTTCTTTAACGTGCACTGACATCGCACAGTACACGGGCCTCTAGAATTTCGCCTTCATCGAAATTCGACTGCCGCGGCCGGGATCGAACCCACGTCTTTCGGGCCTGCAACCTTTGTATATATATATGTATATATATGTAAGTACAGTATTACGACAAACGCGACTGTTCGTTTTAAAGGTTTATTGTGCCAACAGTTTCGGGAATGGCATTCCCTTCGTCAGGGCAAGCTTACAATGAAACAGTCTTGTCAATATAAGGACACAAAGCGGGCGAGGATGTATAAACTCCGCCCTCAAAGCAAACTTGAGAGTGAGGGCAAGGGGCCGTATAATGGACCGCGCAGCAGCTCTCACAGGGGCAGTGGCTAAATTAAACACAGAAAACACGCAGAGCAAAACGGGGAGGTGGAAATAGTAAAGGAGTAGAAAAGACAACGAATTTGAACAGCGATAGAAAAGGGAAAGGAGCGTTAAACACGGCTCTCGGCGCACCGGGAGGCCGCACTCCCCCCTTCCCCCCCCCCCCCCCCCCCGCTTCCCTACGACACCCCCGCAAGACGCCGCCGAGTCCGCGCCGCCGGCCCGTATCAGGTATCCTGAGACGCTTGCTGGGGACGCGCACGAGAGACACTTGTTGCGCGCCGCAGCGGCAACCTGCAGTGGTGTCGTATGCGTATCTTTGCTTCTTTTCTTCGGTCGGCCCTTCCGTCGGGCTTTTTCTACCAGACATCCTGGCGGCCTTCTTCCCATCAATAAACTAGGCCGTTTCAACCCGTGTCCGGCACTGCGCTTCCCGTGAAAAAGTGGCAGCCGTGGGGGAAAAAGACAACATATATTGAGCGAAGCCCGAGTGCGTAATGAGAAGGCAGAGAGGAATTTGGGAGAGAAAACGAAAAGGAGAAAGAGGAGAAAAATTAGTAGCACAAGAGAACTTTGAAAGAACAAAATATTAACACACACAAAAAATAAAAAAAATAAAAAAATATATTTATGAATAGAATGGGGCGCCGACCAAATTCCAAATGGTTAATGAGAATGAATAGGGCGCGGAAGACATAGCACAGAATTCAAGAAATGTATCGCACGGAAGTTAAAAAAAAGAAGAAAATAATAATAATACATGTGTGCGGAAACCGTGAAAGGTTTGCGGCCCGCGGGGCTGCCGCGTGGTCCCCGTGGTCTAGGTGATAGAGTTAGAATATAGGTGTTTATTCCAGATAGAACATGGAAGCTGGCTGTAAGTTGAACAAAGGAGATTACTGACAAAATAAACAATACACAATAAAATAAACAGCTACATTCCCAGCCATTTAGAGCGTGGTTGAAGTTGTCAAGAACAACATCCGGCGTATTTTGATTTATAATGCTGTCCAAATCCTATGACGGGTGAAATTTTCTACGTTGCCTCCCTCAAGCAGGAGAGCCTCCCAGGAGTAGCGTTCATGCCATGGGAGAACGTGCGAAACTTGTGAATGAGGTATGACTCCCTTTGTTCCCTGTAATAGGTGCTAGGGAACCCGGACTGGAGAAGGATGACGTGGATGTTTTCGAAACTGTGGAGTGGCAAACGCAGGTGCTTGGAAAGGGGTAAGCTGGGTAATGATGACACGTGAGCTTTGTGGTTATTAAAGCGGAAGCGAAATGATGTCTTGGTCTGACCAATATACTCTTGTCCACACACCTCACAATGAAGTTTGTAGATCACATTGCTTGAGTCGCAGTCGAGGTCTTCGCTTATGTCCACATTCAGTGAGAGAGAGAAAGAGGAATGGGATATTATACTATAGGAAGCATCGCTAAAGCTAACAGAAGCTGTGGTCAAGCACAGTAAACGGAAGGTTGCCGAACTTCGAGATGTTGAAGAAACACAGATGCGCCTGCATGCTCTATCTCCTGCCGAACTGTGCGAACTAAAAAACTATGAGATAAAAAGAAGGCAGGAAGTCTCCAACGATAAGAGCAAAAAATTAACACGCGACAAATTTCCGCTTCCTTCAGACGAGTATACGGGAACCAAGTCGTCCAAGTTGAGCTCTAACGTTCGGTTGGCAGCTGTTGGCCGTGAGACCGTTGTCCCATCTAAAGAGAATGACACAACGGCTCACAGCTCTCCGAATATTGTTGGTACGGGGTCCGCAGCTGAGAGCTGTAAATCATCGTGTGGGTACACAAATGTGGTGAATTTTTCACAAAGGTTCTCACGCCTGCCCAGCTGAGCCTCCTATCCAAATGTTTAACTTTTTGTCCAGCATCTGGTAAGTTCAATGAGTTTCAACTCTTTCAGGATCTGGACAATTTTGCACGAAACCTCCGCCTTAGGGAGTATTTCCACGAGCACACCAGCGACAGACAACAAACGATACCCACTGTCTCAGATAAGTTGTGGACACCGAGCGAACAACGCGACAGACACCTTGATATGTATATATCTGCGGTGCAAAAGGATATCATCAAGGCGTACGGAAAACAACGTCCGGTCCGTAGTAATCTTTCGAACAAGGAACGACAGGCTTTGGAAACGTTGCGTAAAGACGAAAACATAGTAATAAAACCGGCTGACAAGGGTGGAGCTATAGTAATCCTGGACAAATCAGAATATTTAAATGAAGGCCACCGCCAGCTTAACGATGCTCAGTTCTACAGGAAACTTCCGAATGACTCCACAAGTCAACTAGTGATAGTAATAGAGGACACTCTTGCTGGACTCGCTGAGAACGGTAAAATAAGTGCGGCAATGTTAAAATCAATGTTGCCGAGCAATCCAGCTCCCGGCCTGTTTTATCTCCTACCTAAAATACATAAGGCCAACCATCCTGGCCGTCCAATCGTGTCCAGCAATGGGGCTGTGACGGAGAACATATCTAATTTTATCAACTTTCTCATCAAGGACATCCCTCCCAGTTTTCCTTCTTACATCAAGGACACAAGTCATTTCCTTCGGGAGATTTCCAGCTTGACCATCCCCACAGGAGGCCTTCTAGCGACTATGGATGTTTGCTCCCTGTATACAAACATCCCGCACGCCGACGGCATAGCGGCAACACTGGCAGCCTTCGAAAGCTCAAAATCTTCGGTAGATTTGGACAATGGAACTCTTTCCGTCCTTCTTGAACTTGTCCTGAATTCGAACAATTTTGAGTTTCATGGTGAGCACTACCTCCAGATGAGCGGTACTGCGATGGGCACAAAAATGGCACCTAACTACGCCGGAATATTCATGGCGTCACTAGAAATTCCGTTCCTTGAGAAACAGCCAAAAAAACCACTTTTCTACAAGCGTTTCCTGGACGACATATTGTATGGGAACATGATGAGGCAAGCCTGTTGGAATTCATAGCTCAGTTTAATGCCCTGCACCCCTCAATCAGGTTCACCCACAGTATCTCCGACTCTAGAATTAATTTTCTCGACGTGCAGATATCGGTAGACGGCAACCGCCTTTCGACTACACTATACAAAAAGCCCACAGATAGGCAGCAATATCTTCATTTCCAGAGTAGCCACCCGAAACACTGCAAAACAAGCAGTCCGTACTCTCAGGCGCACAGATACCGAAGAATATGTTCTACAACAGAGGAATTTGACCAACATACAAGGACTCTCAAAGCCGCTCTGTCACGACAGAAATACCCCGGGGAAATAGTCGATGACGCGATTGAACGCGCTCGCAGCCTAGAGCGCACATCCATCCTGGCAGAAAACAAGGTCAAAGACGACAGCAAAAGAAACTTAATCCTTACATTCTCCTCAACGGCTCCCAGAGTAAGTAACATACTAAGCCGTCATTTTAATATAATCAGACAGAGTAATAAGTTGTCACTAATATTCAAGGAACCGCCCAGAGTGGTGTACCGCCGGGACAAGAACCTGAGAGACTTGCTTGTCAATGCGAAAACAAAGAAGAACTCTACCCAGGGTGGGTGCCACCCATGCGGAAAACCTCGGTGCAAAGTCTGTCCGCACATTTTAGACACCAAACTGGCAAAATCCAAGTTCGACAACTTTGTGTTTCACATAAGCGAAGACCTCGACTGCGACTCAAGCAATGTGATCTACAAACTTCATTGTGAGGTGTGTGGACAAGAGTATATTGGTCAGACCAAGACATCATTTCGCTTCCGCTTTAATAACCACAAAGCTCACGTGTCATCATTACCCAGCTTACCCCTTTCCAAGCACCTGCGTTTGCCACTCCACAGTTTCGAAAACATCCACGTCATCCTTCTCCAGTCCGGGTTCCCTAGCACCTATTACAGGGAACAAAGGGAGTCATACCTCATTCACAAGTTTCGCACGTTCTCCCATGGCATGAACGCTACTCCTGGGAGGCTCTCCTGCTTGAGGGAGGCAACGTAGAAAATTTCACCCGTCATAGGATTTGGACAGCATTATAAATCAAAATACGCCGGATGTTGTTCTTGACAACTTCAACCACGCTCTAAATGGCTGGGAATGTAGCTGTTTATTTTATTGTATATTGTTTATTTTGTCAGTAATCTCCTTTGTTCAACTTACAGCCAGCTTCCATGTTCTATCTGGAATAAACACCTATATTCTAACTCTATCACCTAGACCACTGGGACCACGCGGCAGCCCCGCGGGCCGCAAACCTTTCACGGTTTCCGCACACATGTATTATTATTATTTTCTTCTTTTTTTTTAACTTCCGTGCGATACATTTCTTGAATTCTGTGCTATGTCTTCCGCGCCCTATTCATTCTCATTAACCTTTTGGTATTTGGTCGGCGCTCCATTCAATTCATATATATATTTTTTATTATTTTTTATTTTTTGTGTGTGTTAATATTTTCTTCTTTCAAAGTTCTCTTGTGCTACTAATTTTTCTCGTCTTTCTCCTTTTCGTTTTCTCTCCCAAATTCCTCTCTGCCTTCTCATTACGCACTCGGGCTTCGCTCAATATATGTTGTCTTTTTCCCCCACGGCTGCCACTTTTTCACGGGAAGCGCACTGCCGGACACGGGTTGAAACGGCCTAGTTTATTTATGGGAAGAAGGCCGCCAGGATGTCTGGTAGAAAAAGCCCGACGGAAGGGCCTACCGAAGAAAAGAAGCAAAGATACGCATACGACACCACTGCAGGTTGCCGCTGCGGCGCGCAACAAGTGTCTCTCGTGCGCGTCCCCAGCAAGCGTCTCAGGATACCTGATACGGGCCGGCGGCGCGGACTCGGCGGCGTCTTGCGGGGGTGTCGTAGGGAAGCGGGGGGGGGGGGGGGGGGAAGGGGGGAGTGCGGCCTCCCGGTGTGCCGAGAGCCGTGTTTAACGCTCCTTTCCCTTTTCTATCGCTGTTCAAATTCGTTGTCTTTTCTACTCCTTTACTATTTCCACCTCCCCGTTTTGCTCTGCGTTTTTTCTGTGTTTAATTTAGCCACTGCCCCTGTGAGAGCTGCTGCGCGGCCCATTATACGGCCCCTTGCCCTCACTCTCAAGTTTGCTTTGAGGGCGGAGTTTATACATCCTCGCCCGCTTTGTGTCCTTATATTGACAAGACTGTTTCATTGTAAGCTTGCCCTGACGAAGGGAATACCATTCCCGAAACTGTTGGCACAATAAACCTTTAAAACGAACAGTCGCGTTTGTCGTAATACTGTATTTACACTTGTAAACTGGCGCATTGGAACCCCTACAGAATACATATGTATATATATATATATATATATATATATATATATATATATATATATATATATATATATATATATATATATATATATATATATATATATATATATATATATATTAAAAGAATAATAATTCTATCTTCGACATCCAATGTGCCCAGTATCTCGCACAAATACTCTTGAATAACGTCGTACGCTCCCCTAATATCCAGAAATGCTAGCCATAGGAGCGTGTGTTCTTTTTCGGCAATCTGTATACAATGCGCCCAAGAAACCAGATTGTCCTCCAATCTCCTTTGTTTCCGGAACCCATTTTGTAGCTCCCCTAGCACCCCCTCGTTCTCCACCCAAGCCTGCAATCTGTCCTTTATAATCTGCATCGAGACCCTGTAAACTACAGATGTCACTGTTATGGGACAGTAGTTACGTCGGCTTTCTCCCCCTTTCCCTTATATATCATGTTCATTCTACTTAATCGCCATTCATGGGGGACCTTGTCATCCACTATCATTTTATTCACTACCTGTATTAAGGTTTGCTTGGATTTTGGTCCTAGCTTCTTTATTAACCTGTTGACACTCTGCCAGTGTCACCTAGTCGCCGAACCTTGTCTCGTAGTGCGTAGCCGAGCGTCTCCTCTGTCTAAAATAAGCGCGGCTGTTCGGTAAGCATTGCCCCAGTAAACGGCTGTGCTTCCCGCTTCCTCTTGCGTTTCTCGGTAAGAATATTGTCACGAAGTGGTGACTGCTCTCCGGGGAGCAGAATGGCTGTGAAAATGGCCTCTAAATAAAACTTTATTCGGGGCTGACTTGCTCCAACAATTGACTGAATCAATCGGCGGCGGCACAGCAACAAGCGTGCTCGGCGGTCGTCGAACAGAATTCCCGCCGCTGTCAACCATACTCAATTTAAAGCTGATAGCGAACTTTCGATATTTAGCGTCCAAAGTTGCAACATTCTGGAACAGCGTAGAATCAGCTCTGCCTGCATGCGATAAATCGAGATAAATCTTGTCGCATCTTGCTTCGCAAACAAACCAATAAAGCGGCGTACCGGCAGCTTTGAAGAATGATCAAACACTGCAAAGATTCGCCGCATTACTCCCCTCTCAAAGAAGCATCGACCCGATGCATTAACACAAATAAGACGACTAGCAGAAAATAAAACCGATCGTGGGACAACAAAACACAGAGTGTGGAAACACATCGCCATTTAGTGCGCATAATATGGCTTTAGACGGACAACATGGACAGCTTCTGGTCGTACGCAACGACGCTCGGATGCAGTCATTGCGTCCGGGATGGTTTCATAATCCAGGCAACATAGCCGAGGAAGAACCTTGCACGGGCTGAAGTACCGGCGCAAAAGCTTTTCACTCAATCCACGGCGGCGAATGGGCGTCCAAACTTACACTTTGTCTCCTGGCTTGTATTCCGCGTTGCGTCTTCGTAGCTTGTAGCGCCTGGCGCCGCGCAAGTTTTCGCGATTCCGCGCGTTGAAGGTAGGTGGCGACGTCGACGTTCTCTTCGTCAGTAACATAGGGCAGGCAGCATGGCGTCTAGCTTGGTCGTGTCCTCCCTACAATGTACGAGCCTAAAAGGCATCATCTGGGTGGTCTCCTGCACTGCGGTGTTGTAGGCGAAGACGACGTAAGGCAGGATGACGTCCCAGGTCTTGTGTTCGGCATCGACATACATGGCGAGCATATCGGCGATGGTTTTGTTCAGGCGCTCGGTCAGTCCGTTGGTCTGCGGATGGTATGAAGTTGTCCTGCGGTGGCCGGTTTGGCTGTAACGACAGATAGTTTCCGTTAGTTCTGCCGTGAACGCTGTTCCTCTGTCCGTGATGAGCACATCAGGGGCGCCATGTCACAGCAGAATGCCCTCCACAAAACCTCTGGCGACTTCTGCTGCTTTTCCGTTCGGTGGGCTTTTGCCTCGGCGTATCGAGTCAGGTAGTAGGTCGCGACGATGATCCACTTATTTCCAGACGTTGACTTTGGGAAAAGGCCAAACAAGTCCATGCCGATCTGCTGAAAGGGCCTTGAGGGAGGTTCAATGGGGTTCAGAAACTCTTTTGATCGGGTGGGAGGGGTCTTTCGTCGCTTACCATCTCGGCAGGTTCTAACCAAATGTGCGTCATCGGCAGACAGTCGGGCCAGTAATACTTATCTTGAATGCGTTGAAGGGTGCGGGAAAACCCGAGATGTCCAGCTGTCAGCTCGTCGTGTGGTACAACAAGCAGGTACAACAAGGAGATAGGCTGTTTCGCTCACTGCGAAGTTCTTTTTTATGATGACATCACTATGTGCACAGAAGGAAGACAGTCCTGGCTTGAATGAGGCGGAGGGTGAAGAAACCTTGCCTTCTATGTATCTGGGGCGGTTTTGCAAGTCTTGCAAGCGGTATTTCGCCAAATCACTTTTTAATCGCGCTTTCACCCTATTCTCGAGCCAAGAAAAACGCCACTGTGAAATCGACAAAGTGAAGCAAGACTTGCTAAACAATGGATATCCTCAGCAGCTAATGAAAATCCAAGAGCGCTCCGCTCCCGTCTCCCGGCATGGCCTAGAGCAAAAAAACGCAGGATCCAAGCAAGCGAGCATTATTTATGCTTCCGGGGTAAACGAAGCACTCTCACGCATTTTCAAAGGTTATGACGCTTACATTTCTCATGTGCCTGCCGGCAAGTTGAAACAACAGCTGGTCCGTGTAAAGATCGTCTAGATCTCTCAAGGTACCAGGGCGTACTATACAAGATACCGTGTCAAGTCTGTGACGCTGCTTACTTTGGCGATACAGGAAACTTCCAACGCAGGCTCATAAAGCATGAAAATGACGTCACGAACGGCCGCTCGACATCTAATGCTTTGGCGGAACACAGCGCATCAACAGGACACACCATCGACTGGGACGAAGCATAAGTCATTGCCACAGAGAAAATCTTATCATCGCGCCTTCTTTTAGAATCTTTTCATATACATAACACGAAGCAAGCTCTTAACAGGACAAGTGGAAATCTTCAGGAGATGCACAACCAGACACTAGGCAATTTTAACCGTACTGACGTCACCGTCGTACCATGCTGCGCTCTATGTGAGCAAGGCACCCGCAAGGACCCCGAAACGTCGCTTCCTTTTCTTTGACAATTTTGGCTTTTGTATGTTTATAAACCAGAAAAATTCGTCACAAGTAATTGACGCCGCCGTCGAACACGCAGACGCATGTGACAGCGAGTCATTATTGAGCGAAACAAAACAACCTACCTTGAAAAAACAAACAAATTTCATCATTATCATCAGCCTGACAATACCCACCGAAAGGCAAAGGCCTCTATCATGCTCTCCAATTAACCCTGTCCTTTGCCAGCTGCATTCATCTTTCCCTGCAAACTTCTTAATCTCATCCGCCCACCTAACCTTCTGCCAACCCTGCTACGCTTGCCTTCTTTTAGTCTTAACTATACTCGACCTCTGCTCCCAACGTAAAAGGCATTCTATGAACACATCATAATATCATGATGCAGAGTGTCCGAATAAATGGCATCTTTAAAGAACCACGGCGGGATGTATTCTCACGTGCTAAAAACTTGGACGAACTTTCAACTTCTTCCAAAGTCATCCGCTATGTATTTTCCGGCTATGCACCATGCAACAAATCCCGTTGCAAAATCTTCCTACGGACTGCGACGTCACAGGTAACTCTTAGCACTGCTTCTAGCTCCAGTGTAAGAATTAAAGGTTACTTTCCCTGCCACAGTGAAAACCTATTATACAAGAATGTTCTGTCTCTCAGCTGCAGTATATAAGTCAATCTTCGACGTCTTTCAGATTGCGCTTTAACAACCATAGTGATCAGAGTGCAAGTCTACCCAACCGGCGCTTGTCTAGGCATGTAAATGTTCCAGGTCACTCATTTTCTAAATTAAAAGCCACCACCTTGGAATCTGGGTTTTGATCGCAGTACGACAGAGGAGTCAGAGAATCATTTTTAATGCACAAGAGTAAAGCCGTCTCGTCAGGTATAAATCAAAGTGTAGATGCGCTAACTTGCCCGTCTTATTCGCCCTACTTTTTTCTGAATACTTGCGAACAGGACATGACTATTATCTTTATACATTGTGTAAAATGCGTTCTACATGACTAGGCAACATAATTAAACTATGGTTGCCTGCCACTGAATAATTGCCCTTAAGTGCAATAACAACCAGAATGTAGCTTCGCATCGCGCCCTCGTTTTTATTTTTATACTTTTCTGTTTTCGCACCGCACCCTGTTAGCACATGTGCGCTCTGCATTATTCTGCGCCTCAAGTTCGACACGTGTCTATTTTTCCTTGGTATTTTAGATGACCTCTGATTACTTAACTTAGCGCCTTCGCGATTGCATGACTTGGTCACATTTGAGCTTTTTTATATTAATCGTCCTTGGTGCAGATAATAATAACGTTACGATATAATTTTAGGAGACTGCCCGCTGCTCACTGTCTTCGGACGAAGGCCGGTCACCGGCAGAAACTTCAAGAAAGGTGTGTTCCTTAACTGTGTCTGTTTTCTTTCAAGAGTGTTGCTGCCTAGCGCTAGAAACGTTTTGTGCCTTATAAATATATATGTGTGTATTTATAAGGTAGAATGACGCACGATTAAAAATGCACTAGGTTGTGTGTCCGTCTTTAAGTATATAACTTCTGGTCCATAGAGCCTTCCTCGCAACAGTTGTATATATCGGGAGCGTGCCCACAACCGGGTGGGCAGTCTGGCACCAAGCAGGCTTCACTGAAATGCAAAACAGCCGAATGAGGCTAAATATGGAATATGAAAATGGCCACAGTCGGTGCTGGCGCACTGAAAGGTTTTCAGGCAGACGCCATTAGATACTCGGATGAGTAACCGACCTGGTGTATCACATTCAGGACCCTGAGACAGTCTCCGTCTGCCTGCACAGATGGATCGGTGACCACTTTCTCCCAGTCTCTGCGCAAACAAAAAGAAATGAGATAAATAGGTTATGTTCAGTGGTCAGCAATGAGATTCAAGCACGGAGTTACAGACCACAGCAACGTTATGGTTAAATTTTCTTACGCTATATATTGCTACCAGCCAGTTGAATTCTGTTCAACCGACGGCAATGCCACAGAGCGGTGCAATGAAAGGCGGAACTGGTACTTTCTGCCCCATCGCACCTTGTCCGGTTACGAAGCAACTGGAGCAATGAAAACTTAGTTTCTTATAGCTACTGATACCACTGGATCGAATCCTTTGTAGTAGGTCAAGTGCAGATGCGAGAATGCTGGTTTGAAGGTTCAGGCAAGAATATCAGTTAAATCTCGTCAAGTCAATTTTCGAGGGCACGTTAAAATATTTGGAAATTAAGATTATAGAGTCGCTTCCGAGAAACTGCCAAAAGCCGTTTGCGTCTTATTAAATTTGCGGTGCGGAAATGGCGTAGAGATAAAGCGTCCGCCTCGCGTGCTAGAGGACGGAAGCTCGAATCCCGGTGTCATGCAATTAGTCCCCGCATTTTAAAAAAAATCTACAGGCGAGGATTAGATTGTATAACACGGCCTAAGGTCCGGCCTGATAGCGGTGAACAGAACCGACCACACAAACTTCGTCACCACAATAGGATTTTGCCACCCTGGCGTAGTACTTTGCCACAACCTCCTATATAAACAATATAAGCAACCCTGAGTCCCCAGCTGCTGTGGATCAACTGGCCAAGGCGGCGCACAGACATGTGAAACAGCGGAGGGTGCTAATTCTTGGATTCCTGAAACATCATATATACCAAATGCCACAAGACCTAATGTTGCTTGCATACAAATCACTTCTTGGATCTAAACCTGTATATACTCATGCCACCTAGAACCTTAACCATATAATTTTAACAATTTCCATAGAATCTGTTGAAATCTAGCCGCTAGATTCATTCATTCATGCTATTAATACAACGTAACCATATCATCATAAAAAGCATAAACTAACCTAACAACGCTAGCTTGTCGTCATCGTATTGAAAGTACAATTTTTATTCATGTTTTTTCAAGCTCACTTCATCTAGCGAAACACATCTGTCCTCCATGACCCATTTCGTTCCACATTCATCATCCCCCTCAAGTTCACCGGCCCTTTCGCGCACTACTGCATTTGCCACATCATTTTCTGCCTCCTGATAAGCCTGAGACTCGAACGACATAACGTGCTCAACTCTATGTACCCGATCGCTTATTAAAAGCCCCAATCATGGGGGATTAAAGAACTGTAAACACCAAATTTTTTGTTGCGTGTTGCCTTTCTTCAAGTGATGCGTTAGACGTCACTAGACTAAGATCATACCATTTAATTCGCCTACGACGCTAAATAGCTTTTAAATGAACTTCTTGATGTTCTTTCGCTTTCGTTTTCATCAGCAGAACGATGACTGTGACGTGTAGTTGATGTTTAGGTCGCGAGAAGCTTAAATATACAACGGCAATATAACTGTTGATGCGTTTTATTGCCATTCCAGCTCTCAAAGTAGGCTGGTTTATGTATATTAGTAATTAAAACTCCTAGTCAAGGAATATATCTTGTTGTTTTTTTCGTGGCTCATGTGCCCTGAACTGCAATTACACGTCCAAGCTATTGTTCCGTTCATGAAACCAAAACCAAAAAAAACGTCAAGTACAAATTGAATTATAGATTATTTAGTGGTCCTAGTCGACTACCACATGTTACCACATGTCACCTATGTATTTGAGTGGCTAAGGCATCATTTGAAAGCAAAAATTATTGCACAAAAATTAGTGTCCGTGGTCATTTAATGTAGCAGAGTGAAGTGAAGTGAATAGTAGATGAACGAGCAGGTATTAAATGGTATGTGATAGGCTTACTGCGGTTCAGACATACGGACAGATGAGGCATATACAGTGCTATAGGGTGGGCATCTACTGTGTTATCGTGTACTAGCAGACTGATGAGAAGTAGCTGTGCGATTCCCCATCAATCAGGTTATAACTGGCGATATAGAGGAATGCTATAGCATGAACAACAGTGTGGAAGTTATAGCAATTAGGCGTAGTGAGAAGTACAAATTAAAGGTGGCACAGGCCTACGCGCCTACATCAAGCCATGAAATAAAGATTGTCAAAAGCTTCTATGAAGACGCGGAATCAGCAATGAGCAAACTAAAAAATTTATGTAGATTAGATCAGCTAATCCAGGATATACAAAGCGAAAGATGTCGCCGTTCACTGTGTTTATTGGCGTTGGCGTTGACAATGTTCTAGACAGCGATGACTTTGAGGAAAGGAAAGGCGCATAACTAGCTCCCTGGATATGCGGACGCTTCATTAGTGTTTTGGTACATGTGGCGGTGGTGAGAGCGCGAGATGTGGCCAGAAAGCATTAGCGCTGCATGCCACCTCCCGAGGCGGTAGGGAGGGCGCGCTGCCTATCCAGTGTGCGGAACGCAATCAAAGCAGGCTTTTGCAGTTGAACACCAAGCCACGTATATGGGAGCGAGATTAAGGTCTCCATTGAGCCACGAAGCCGGTTTGCGCCTTTCCTTTCGTGAAAATCAAAGTCCCTAGCAAATTTGTCAACGCCAAAGAACTCTATGAACGCCTTCGGCTCATTTTTTTGGTTTGCTTTTTGAGGAAAGGAAATGGAACAGTAACCGTCTCGCATATCTCGGTGGACACCCGACTGCGCCGTAAAGGAAGGGATAAAGGAGGGAGGGAAAGAAGAAATAGAGTGGAGGGACACTTGTGGCTCAGTGCTACTATTGGCGCAAGCGAAGTAGTCACTAGAGAGCGAGAGAGAAATAGTCGGCGGCGGCCACTGCGCCGTTCGTGACGTCATTCGTGCTCCGACATACGCCGGCTCGCGCGAAGCGCGGTGTTTACTAGCGCAGTGAAGCTTTTCGCTTTAAAACACAATACACTGTCCTGATGCCTGACTTCATTGCGTAAGAGGCAAGAAGCAGGGAGCAGACCAGGCAGTAGGCGACAATGGCATACGCTCTTGGAATAGCAGGGGGGAGTTATTACTGGAGTTCGCAGACAGAAATAATTTACGGATCATTAAGACCTTTTTTCCGCATACCAGAGAACCGGAAGTAGACGTAGAAAAGGCCCAATGCTGAGACTGAAAATGAAATTGACTACATTCTATCTCTCACCCTCGCATCAAGCAGGACGAGGAGGATCTCGGACAAATGCGTTGTGGTGATCACATGATGGCAATGTCTGGAATTAGACAGGACTAGAAGAGAGAACATAAAAATGAGTGAAACCAAAGGCCACCAAAGAGGCAGCGATAAAGGGGAAAGTAAACGATTTCAGAATATCCCTGAAGGACAGATAATCGGCATTAGCTGAGGGTGACGACCTTAATCTTCAAAGAATTAAGAATAATCAACAGCTACCTTTACAGAGTGCGCAGATGAATTAGGTGGTTCGGCACGATACTGGCAACCTCTCTAAGAAAATGAAAAATCTGATTTAAAAATGTCAAAGCATGAAAATAATTAACCCCACAGATAAAATAGAACTTGAACACAACACAGTTAATCAGCAAGAGCCAGGTAACCGATATAAGGATGATTAATATAGAGGCAATCGAACATGCTCTGATCAGCGGAGGTAGACTAAAAATGATAGAGACATAGACTAGACATAGGAAAAAACCAGATGTATGCGTTAAGAGGCAAAGATGGCAATGTCATTAGCACTATGGATAAATAGTTAAGACAGCCGAAGAGTTCTACACAAATCTATACAGTAGCCATTGTAATGTGAACGTTAATGAGAGAGGCAGTAGGGCAGAGTACTGAGACACAACCCGCCAGTAATGAAAGAGGGAGCAAAAAAAGCCTTACGAGCAATGCAAAGGAGGAAAGCCGCTCCTAAGGATCAGGTAAAAGAAGATCTGATGAAGGGGAGAGAGAAGATTGCGCTAGAAAAACTAGCCACCCTGTGTACGCCCTGCCTCATGACTTTGAGCGCAATATTCGAAAAACGGTAACATCATCTTAAAAAATAAGAAACAAGACGTCAAGGACTTCAAAACCTACACACCCGTCAGCGTACTGTCCGTTGCCTACTAGGCATTGACTAATATAATCGCTAATAAAGTCAGGACAACCTTGGACTTCAATCAACGAAATGTCCAGGCATGCTTTTGTAAAGGTTACTCAAAAATAGATCATATTCACACTATCAGTCAGGTGATACAGAAATGCACACAATATAACCAACCTCTATATATAGCCGTCACAGATTAGGAGAAAGCATTTGACCCCGTCGTAACCTCAGCAGTCATACACGCATTACAGAATCAAGGTGTAGAAGACTTAGGTGGCAGTCTGGAGATGTTGGTGATTCATGATGAAAATGTACAGCACAAATAAAGACGAGGACACAAGGAATACACATGAAACATACGAGCGCTGACTTCGAAACGTTTATTTTGAAACTCGGACCAGTATTTATAGCTGAAAAACCAGGCAATTATCACACTTGCGCAGTCGGTGACCCATTCATTGCGCAAATATAACAGCTCCTTACTGGTAAGGGCAGTAGATGGCTTGGCCACGCAGTGCCCACCCAACCGGTCTATCATTTCAGCTTCTATTGTCTCTCGAGTGAGTTGACAACGGTCTTTAACGATAACAGAGCCTTCCTGGTAAGCAGGCTGACACAGAAACTCTTCATCTGAATGGCTATCATTGTCATTTTTACCGTTTTTCTTACATTTCCTGCTGTGTTCGTCCAGAAACCCTCCTCGCCGTTCAGACACATAGCTCTTCCCCCATTTCAAAGGGATGCTGTAGGCAATCGAATGCGTACATTGTACGAACTTTGTTCGGTGCTTCTTTTCTAGTTCTGATTATTTGAATCACTGAGCTTGAACAGTCTGCACAATTTTTGCAGCTTATCAGGGGCAGAGAAAATAAGTTTTACGTTCGTCCGTTCGCCGATCTTTTTTAGGCGATGAGACAGGCCATGAATGTACGGGATCACAGCAATCCGTTTTGTTGAGGGCGATAGTAACGTACGAGTCTCTTTTGAGCACAGGCGCTTAAGAAGGGTTTCCGCAGGACTGATCAAAACATGAGTACGATACCCCGCGGCTCTGAGACGAAGGATCTGTTCACTGAAGCTAGCAGCTATTAGCTATGGACTAGATTTACAAAGCGCATTTTTCAAGCATAACCCGACAATTCCCCTCTTTACCAGTTTGGAATGCGTGTAGCCGAATGGAAGCAGTGGCTTGTTAGCGCGTGGCTCGTACTTCCAGTAGATCTGTGCGTTACGAAATAAAACCTTGATGTCCATAATTCGAATGCTGTCGCCAGAATGCATCTCATGCTATAATTCTAGAGGTGACACGCCTGCACGTAAGGAGGTCAGTGTGTTAGTAGCTAGTACTTCAAAAGAATCCGAACTGCAAGCAAAGATTATTATAAAATAATCAACATACCTCAAAATCTTGGTTACTTTAAAGCTTGGTAGGTGCCTACCAAGTTATAAAGTAACCAAGATTTTTAGGTATGTTAGATTAGGGCTTCTAGTTGATCGCTTTTATTTACTTCACTACTGGCATTAAGATTCAGCAGGCGTAGGTTCTTATCGCTGAGAGGCTGGCGTCACTCCGTGCCTGAACTCGATTTACGACGGGTTTGGTTGGTTTATAGAGATTTAACGTCCCAAAGCGACTCGGGCTATGAGGGACACCGTAGTGAAGGGCTCCGGAAATTTCGACCACCTGGTGTTCTCGAGCGTGTCGATTGACGGCTGAACTGGCGACTAGACAGTTTACCTCTTGCAGATATGACGTCGTCGCACGCGTAAATTACACTATCCACTTTCAGTTTATTGCTGTCGTTATTTATGATCCGGCCATAAGCCTTAAAGGCGCAGGAATTAAATCTCTTGTGAAATTCCTGCAATTCCTACGGATTGTTCGCCTATCAGCACAATGCCGGGCTATACAAAACTTGAGAAAGAATTGAAATCACTCAAGAAGACAATCAGAGAAAGGTTTGAAGAACTGATATGTGAACTGAAAGCTCAACTTTAACTACGCGAACTAAAAGCTATGAATAACAGCACAGAACTAAATGTCAAAACAACGCTGTATTTACTAAGTAACCAATATGAGGACCTAAATAACTGCCACGAAAAGGTTGTTGACTCGGCTTTGAGTTCATTGTCATCGGTCTGACCAAAACTAACAGCGAAGTGAGAAAACAACCTCAGTAACTGGACGAATATTCCTGTCCGAATAACTGGGATATTTGAGACACCTCTATTTCAGGAAGACAAAAATGCACTGTTGGTTAACATCGGTGGCAAACTAGAATGCCCAGTTGAAGCTACAGACATTGATATTTCACAAAAAGTTCCTATGCTCATCAATCCCAAATCGAACAACATTGTCATTCAATTCAACAACCGTGAAAAGAAAAATGGCTTCCAAAAGAAAGCAGAAAAACCCAAGTGAGAACTGAAGACCTTTGTTTCTCCACTCATTCCCAGAAAGTTTTCTTTCATGACCACCGCAGTCCTGTGCAGAAGTAAGTTTATGCCTATGCACTTAAATTTAAAAAGGAAAACGACTTGAAGTTCCTTTGGACAGAACAGTGTGTTATCAAGGTCAAAAAAACGATGACCAGCACAGCTCGCAAGATCATATCGCAGATTAACTTTAGGCTGATTTCTTAAAATATGTCTAACTCACCACGGGGGGCACTTGTAACATGACATTATCTTTAATTCAACCAGATGACTCTCTATTTCAAGTAAGTCACAATTCCCCTGTATATTTCGTTCAATCAAACATTCTAAGTCTTCATTGCTTGGTTTTTGCTCTTAAGTGCTATTTATATTATTTGTTCATTTATTTTTGGTATAAAGCACACAATTCTAATTTTATTTTCAAAGGCCTGCTTAAATGCATATATGTAATCTTTAAAAATCCTGGCTACAAGCTAGAATTTCAAAATAGGCAGTTGTTAGTACCATCGCCATCGCCTTTGGCTGGTCACCATAGGTCTGTAGCTTTATACATTAGCAACTGTCTCCCGCGCAAAATTTGCTGTGACATTAATATACCGTGTGAATGGCGCGAGTCTTCATTTATAGAGATTCCACCAAATCCTAAATCTTCACAAGTGTTACCACACAATAAAAATCTTAGTGCAATAGGTGTTATTTTCCGATCCTCAAAGAATAAAAAAGCTTTCATTAATAAGCTTGATATTTCATTACCTACTCATCTTACGTGCGACACTCAAGTACATTTGATGGGCGACTTCAACATCGATACATTAAACCATGACTCAAGCGGCTATGACAACACTGACGCATTGATATACAATGGTCTTCAGCAGCTGATAAATGTTCCGATATCCTTTTCAGCGACTAGAAGCACCATGCTGAACACATAACTAATCATCCTCTCTTGTATATACTTTTACAAGATGCAATGCCAACTAGCTCAAATGTCGATTCTAATCATCCTCCCTTTGACCATGTCGCTGCTTTACAAAGACAAAGATAATAAAGAACGGGTGACCATTTCTGTCGAAGACATTATTACCAAAATCATTACCACGTGAAACATGGGAAGCTGTGAGTTGAGTTTCCCCTTCCGGTGGCGATGAGAGAAAACTACTTGATGATGAAATCGGGGTTTCTTGATGACCCGGTGGTTCTACTCGCAAATATTCACATTACTCAAGGAAAGGAGAAGGTTAACTATTTATTTACAACATAGGTAAAAAAACGAGAAGAAACAAAGCAAGGAGAAAACTATTTACATGACTAAATCGTGGATCAGACGAATTCAGCCCCCGTTCAACCCAGCGCGCTTGTTTTTAAACCCTCTGTCTCCGCCCTTAGCGGGGACCGCCACCAATAAGATTACAAGCGACGCACCTCACCAATCAGTGGTCAGGGAAAGGAAAATAAGGTTTCCGCCAACTAATCACAGATTGGGGAAAGAGTGCTGATTAAACATTTGGGAAAGGAGAGGTTGCATTCAAACACACAAACAGCACAAATGCGACCACCCTCTCCCACGGCACCCACGGCCCAGCCGTTACCACTTTCCACTCTCTGTCGCACACGCGACAAAAATATGTCGACTAAACGATCCCTAAGTGTTTACAGAACACACCGCACGAGACGAACACCGTCGTTACGGGAATAGTGGGTTTCCGGTCACTAGTCGAATACTCAGCCGTATCTCGTGCGCCCCCGAAACCGCGTCAACCCCTTAACGACGACCACATGTCGACAGCTGTACATGGTTAGCGTTTTTCCCGGCGGGTCATCCCCGGGACGGCACGGTGTAAACGAGGACGTCCGCCGCACGAAGGGGAGGCAGGGACGGGACGGGCCCCTTTGTTGGCGACTTCCGACCCCACCGGAGCGGCCTTCCTTGCGAACACAAGACCAACGAGTTCGCGGAATGGTCAGCGAACTCCACACTGTGTACAAAACAGTTCAGTTTATTTATTTGTGTATTTATTTACCGACAGCACCAAGCGGCATTAAGGTGCGGGAGGGTATACATAAAATAAAACATGACTTAAGCAGTGTCAGCCACGAAGGCAAGTCGAGATCACACAGCATCACAAAACTTAAATATTCATTACAACATAGAAAAGAAACCATCGGACATACTACAAGCAATGCCTAAAGGCAATTTGTTCCGAGCGTGTATTGTTCTGGGAAAAAAAAGACAATCGAAATACATCAGTTTTTCAGGTAATTTCCCATATATGAACAAATATGATTCATTCGTAAAAACGTTACTGATGCACATAAAAGCGAGAACAAAATACGTTGAGTTGCTAAAAAAGGATTAATAAGAAAGCCGTGGATAACTACCGCGCTTTTATATCGTATCGGACAAAAAATAACAAGTTCATAAAGATTAAAAAACAACCATATAACACTTGCTTAGAACAACGCGACTAAGCGTTCAAAAACATTTTGCCAAGGAGATAACCCATTCTAGGCAAAGGTACTTTGACGATAAAGCAACACAGGCTGCAGACAGGAACGCTACCACAGGGGAAGTCATATGGCAGGCTCTTAACAATGCCTACGAACAAAGCAAGGTACTGGCATTAGCTACTGATAAAGGAATAGAATGGGAAGAAATGTTAATCGCTAATGAACTGAACCATCACTTTATTTTCTTTATTCCTTTATTCAAGGATTCCTGCAGCGCTCGAAGGAATATTTGCAGGAGGGCGTACACAAAATCAAGCATTACAAGTGCCATAGTCAGATGCGACTATTCGAAAAAAGCATGGAACAGCCATACACACAACAAAAACACGCACACACTCGCATATATTAAATTATGCAGCTCTCGGATAAAATCAGTTTATGAATAAATGCATGAAACGCTTCCATAAATGCGCAGTCAACCATTTTTCTAGGCCGCTTGTTCCCCATAGTTATGACCTGTGGAAAGAAAGAATTCTGAAAAGCTTTAGTTCCACATCCCATTTCTTGTTCCTTAAAAGCATGATCACAACGTGAAGATACAAAATGGGGCAGGAGAACATACAAGTCATTATCAATCATGGTTTTGTCGAAATATATGGCGTAGAATATTTCCAATTTAGCACGCAGGCGCCTAGTACTTAGAAGTTTCCAACCAAAAGATTCTTGAATTGCTGATACACTGCATTTAAAATTATAATCATTGGCGACAAAGCACACTGCACGGTTCCGTACGCGTTCTAAAAACGACTTCTCTGACCTTCCTCCCCCTGTAACAGCACCTCACCGGTGAATATTGCGTGTCAGAGGTTCCTAAAATTGAGCGTAACGCTTCGTAATTTCACCTGAGTCCGGTCAGTGAATTAGAGGCTGCGACCACTACATTAGATTTCAAAAACTCAACATCGGTCGATTACGATGACTTTTTAGGAGAAACCATCAAGTCCATTGTATATCACGTTTCCTACCGCTACGTCATGTAATTCACACGTGTTTCCATTCAAGGGTATTTCCATCAGCGCTGAAAATATCAAAAATATGAGAATATTTTAGAAAGGGGATACACTAAACGTTGAAAACTACCGTCCGATATCTCTTATAACCGATATTTACAATCACAGAAAAACTGATTCTGCAGAGTTTAAATAATTATTTCCTGTCCGATAATCTTGTAGGTGACTCACAATATGGATACAATCAGGGAAAATTCACAAAATTAGCTTTTCTAAACGTCGCAGAAGTAATACGCCAAAACCTAGAAAGTAAGCTTCGCACCATGGGTACAATTTGTGGACCTTAGGCTTTCTATACCCTGAATCACTCATTGGTATTAAACTAGAAATATATGGTATCGGGGGTTCCGCTAGGTTTGATTAAAACATTTTAAATTAATAGGCAGCAATATGTGGTAGTTTAAAATAAACTGCACATCTCCAACCAAAAACTATAATTTTAACCCAACGTCTCGAAGCCAACTCGGTTCCTTCATCAGGGTTGACTGAGGGCAGTAGCAAGCGTCTTTTAAGTATGGAGGGGATCAACGGAACGACAGCTGTGATGCGAAAGGCGTGGGGAAGGGGGAGGAAAGGGGAGGTTAAGGCTGTGAGTCACGTTGCGGCAATATGGGGGGCAATCAATAGCGACTTTTTTTTCTTTGAGTAGCGGAGCGAAGTCGCGGACATATACTGGGGGCAGGTTTCCTTGTGTACGATTGATGTTGTTCGGGATAGTTTGGATGTGCCAGGACTCGAGAAGGAGCCTTTTGTAATTTGTTTCAGTTCCAAGGTTGTTGGTTTCGTCGAAGTTGATTCTGTGGTCTGAGTCTTCGGAATGTTCGGCTACAGGATTGCGCTCTCTTGCAAAGTTGTGGACGTCGTTTATGTTGCCGCCTTTCCTTGAGATTTTTGGTTGCGCCGATATAGCTTGCATCGCAGTCGGCGCAACGAATTTTTGTAGACAATGCGTATTCATCGTGACTTGTATTCATCGTGACCAATCCTTATCGGCTGCGTTTATTGCAGCCATCTGCAGTCGTTGCATGCCTACATGCTTATAGCCACTTCTTTGGAGTGATATTAATCATTATGGGGGATTTGAATCTACCCGATATTGCAATACTAAGCAGCATCACTCTTAACACGCAGACGTACTGTTTGATGCCATGCTAACGTTTAGACTGAGTCGAATAACAAATCAACCGACGCGCGTAAAGGTAATATAAAGTTTTTCTTAGTGGTCACTGTCTTGCAGACAAAGCAAAGCTGCAGCTTCCAGATGGTATGTCAGATCACAAGATAGCGCTGTGCAATATACCCATTCATGACCTGCAAACACTCTCAAAATCATTCCTAACATTTCCCAAATTTTACAGAGCAGACGACACCAGCACATCGGCTACCTATCTTACGAATTCTCTTGATTTGAACAGCTCGCACTAGACAGCATCACTGACACATGAAACACTGTGGCAAAGATGTATACTGATTATAGCTGTTTGCATAAGTAACTGAGTACCAGTTAAAACAAAGAAAACGTATCAATATATCCCGTGCATGGATCGCGACATCATTCATGCCAATGCAAAAGTCAAGAGGCTGAGAAAAGTTTTAAAAACAAAACCAAGTATCAAAGGAAGTTCTATTCTCTCAGCTACAATCAGTAATACGAAATCAAAAATAAAAGTCTTAAAAGCGAAATGTTTCTTGCAAGCTTCGCTTCCTGAAAGCTTCTCCGCGAACATTTTGGCAATATTTAAACCCTAAAAAACAAGATACTAAGGTGATGAGTCCTGACTAAAGCAAATCTAGAGCCAACTCGCTGAATAACTACCTCAAGTCCATATTCACAACTGATGACGAAAACTTACCCCACTTAACAGTTCCCAACACGTGCCTCCCGCCCCTTGCAGTTGATGAAGCTGGTGTACTTTACCTCTTGCTAAAATTATATTCCAAAAAGGGATCTCAACTCGACAATATATCCATCGGATTTCCAACGAGATACGCAGAATGTATGGCGAAATGCTTATTCTGTAACGACGATGTGCCAATCTGGTAGCGGCAGTGCTATCGGCGCTGAGCGCGCGCTGCTCACTGGCTCTATAGAACAACCGCCGACGGCCAGAAAAACACCATTCATCATTTCAGCGCCATTAACCCTTTTTTAAAGTGTTGTAGGTTGCCCCTGATTCCGTCCTAGAGCTGCGCAGTGGCACTGTAACATAAAAAATGCCCCGCTTCGCCCCACTTCGCGCCGGCAGTCCCTCAATGCGGTCATTTGTGGCATACTCTCGACAACAGGCCCATTTCCTTTTCCTGGGGCTTCGCCGACCATGTAGCCCGCCACTGCCGCAGTCCTCCTCCTTCACCTGCTGACGTCCTGCAGCCATCTGCGCATGGATCTTACACGCAGCCACACCGCGTGCAAGCGGACCCACTGCCTGCTGCCTTCTCCACCGACAGCCAGGCTGCCACCTCTCGCCGCTCCTTTTCTCCGCGCCGCCGTTCTTTCTTTCCTATGCAACCGTCGCGCCAGCTCTTCCGCTGCGGAAAACTAGTGAGCGCAGTTCCCGAGGCAAGATCTGCGTCCACTGGGAGCTCTACAAGGCCTCTGACCTCACCAAGAGACGTTAGTGATGTTTTTCTGGAAAGTGTTGCAACCTGTGCTCTCGTGGACACCGGAGCTCCTGTGTCACTTATGGACGCGAAATTTTTCCGAAACCTGAAGGAGACTATGACGCCATTTTATGATGTTTCTCTTCACACTGCTAGCGCCCAACAGGTCGGGCTGCTTGCAACATGCACAGCACGAGTCGTTATTCAAGATGTCTTGTACATAATTCAATTCCTGATCCTCTTCTCTTGCTCTCATGACGTAATTCTAGGAAGGGACTTTCTTTCTGAGCACTCCGCCGTCGTCGATTGCGCCCGCGCCGAAGTTACCTTCTGTGCCCTGCCCCTCGCCTGCCCGGCCGAAACGTCTCCTGAGTATCCGGCCAAAGGACATCTGTCTCACGATGTCGAGCTCCGTGCCATCTCCTTCGTCTTTGTATCCCTCTGTTGCGCTTCACCACGCGACCAACCCCCTGTACCTGTACTCTTTACCCCCTCTGAGTTATTCCTTCGTCACAAGAGCATGCTGCTTCCCTTCGCTGTCCTCACGGGGAACGACAGCCATGCTCGTCAGCAACCCCCTGTCATCTTCAGTGACCCTGATTCGTGGTGAATGCTTTGGATGCGTCGAACCAGCCGAACTCCTGCAAGTCGTCGACGAACGCGAAACTGTTTTTCCTCTGTTGTAGGTACGAATTGCGCACAAAAGACACGCACAGGAAAAAGCACGAGGGAGACTGAAAGAGCGCAACTGATTGCGCTCTTTCAGTCTCCCTCGTGCTTTTTCCTGTGTGTGTCTTTTGTGCGCAATTCGTACCTACAACAGTATGCACCAACTCGCCCAACAAGAAGTTCTTCTTAACTACCTGTTTTTCCTCCATCGCGGGACTCTTTTACTCCTGTTCCCCTGTCACCCCCACCAACCTCTGACATTCTGTATAGCGCCTTCGATCAAGATCTCACTTCTGCCTACCGTGACCAGCGGTTCCACTTGTCGCCCCAATTTCGTTCATCGTTTGACGCGTGCCAGTCTCCCCTAGGGCGTCCTTCAGGTGTCCACCATACCATCTATACTGGCTCCCATTCACCTCTGCGCCAGCGCCCTTATTGCGTGTCAGCAACAGAGCATCGAGTCATCATCGAGAAAGTGGACGACATGCTCGAGCATGGGATTCTAAACCCGTCGCAGAGCCCTTGGTCATCCCCGGTCGTGCTGGTTCGAAAGATGGCTCCATCAGATTCTGTGCGGATTAGCTCCCCCTGAACACAATAACGAGAAAAGACGTCTATTCTCTGCCACGCATAGATGACGCCCTCGATTGCCTGCAAGGTGAAAAATTCTTTTCGTCACTGGATTTGCGTTCTGGATATCGACAAATCCCCATGGCAGAATGCGACCGTGACAAAACTGGTTTCTTCACGCCCAACGGATTATGCGAATTTAACGTCATGTCATTTGGTCATTGCAATGCCACCGCAACATTCGAACGCATGATGGATAACGTCTTGGGTGGCTTGCGCTGGAGGACGTGTCTTTGCTACCTCGACGACATCGTCGATTTCTCGGCCGACTTCTCCACACATTTGGCTCGCCTGTGCGAAGTGTTGACTGGCCTCATCACCACCGGCCTGTATTTAAATTCGAGGAAATGCCACTTCGGAGCTCGCCAACTGACCATACGCGGCCATGTCGTATCCAAAGCCGGCATTCTTCCGGATCCGGCAAAGCTTCGCGCGTCTGCCGACTTTGCAAAGCCGCCTACTCTCAAAGAACTGCGGAGTTTCATTGGCCTCTGTTCCTACTTTCGGCGCTTCATACGAAATTTCGGTACTATAATTTCACCTTGGACGATACTTTTTTTTCAATTGTGTTTTCAATGCGATGACGCTTTTGTTTCCTTACATCGCCTCCTCACTTCACCCCCATCCTTCGCCATTACGACCCTAACACCCCGACAGAGATACAGAGGGATGCAAGCGGCGTGGGCATTGACGCCGTGCTCACCCAGCGAATACCTGTATTTCAAGAATACGTTGTCGCCTATGTGAGCCGCACGCTGTCTAAAGCAGAGATCGATTACTCCGTCACAGAAAAAGAATGCTTGGTCATTCTGTGGGCGATAACTAAATTTAGGCCATACCTCTACGGTCATCCATTCGACGTAGTCACCGATCATCACGCTTTGTGCTGACTGTCGTCGTTGAAGTATCCATCGGGTCGCCTTGGCCGTTGGGCTTAGCGCCTTCAGGAGTACGACATTCGAGTCGTCTCCCGCTCTGGATGCAAGCGCTCTTACGCTGACGCCCTCTCCCGGTCTCCGCTGCCTTCCGACACTGCGACCATCTCCAGCATTGACTCCGTGCTGCCCTTGTTCCGTCCACTAAACATGATTGTGGAACAGCGTAAGGACCCATGGATTACAGCTCTCGTGCACCATCTGTCTGGGCGCCCTACGGCGGCAGCCTTTCGCTCCCTTCGGCGTCAAGCCCGCCACTTCAATCTGCACGACGGTCTCCTCTATCGTCGTAATTACATGCCCGACTGTCGAAAATGGCTGCTCGTCATTCCTCGCCACTTACGAGCTGCAGTCTGCGTCTCTTTCCATGCCGACCCTGAGATTGCTCATGCTGCTGTTTTGAAAACCTAAACTCGACTTCAGCACTGGTACTACTGGCGTGGAATGTACAGCTTTTTACGCAAGTACATTCACTCATGCCTTGACTGCCAACGCCGAAAGTCGCCACCACAGCGCCTTGCTAGCCCGTCGCAGCAATTACCTTGCCTTGCTCGTCCCTTTGATCGCGTCGGCATCGATCTTTACGGGCCCCTGCCCTCTACCCCTTCTGACAACCGTTGGGTTATAGTCGCCATAGACTATATCTCACGCGCTAGGCTGAAACGGCGCCTCTTCCGGCGGCTACAGCGCGAGACGTGCATGGTTTTCTTCATTCTCCGCCACGGCGCCTCTCTTGAACTTTTGAGAAACCGCGGCCGTGAGTTTTTATCAGAGGTTGTTCAGCCGCTCCTCACAGAATGCGGCATCGTTCACAGAACCTGCACAGCGTACCATCTTTAGACCAATGGCCTCACCGAACGGTTTAACCGGACACTCGGTGACATGCTCAGCATGTATATCAGTCCCGGCCATTCCAACTGGGACCTCGTCTTTCCGTTCGTCACATACGCATATAATACCACCGTCCAGTCCACCCACCGGGTATTCTCCGTTCTTTCTTTATTACGGGTGCGAACCTACAAGTTTGACTGGCAGAATTCTTCCCTGCCATCCTTATGCATCCGACTGCGCAACTGCTTCTGACATTGCCAAGTTTTTGAGGAATGCCGCCAGCTCGCCCGTTCCCTCAAGTCCGATGATCAGAATCGACAAAAAAAGCGCCCAGATTCTGGTGGTCAAACCCATGTACCCCTTCCTACCGGCTCACTTGTTTGGCTCTGGATCCCTACTGGCTCTCCTGACCTGTCGTCCAAATTCCTCGCCAGATGTCACGGAGCTTACCGTATTCTTTCTCTACCTTGCCCTGTGAACTGTGTCGTTGAGCCATTGACAACCTCCTCTGACCTTCGCCGTCGTGGTCGTGAAACGGTGCATATCAGTCCCCTGGAGCCTTACCATGACCCCGTGATGTGCACTACGCCTTCAGTCGCCAGGCTGGCTCCTTTTCTCCCCGGGAAAAATTGTAACGACGAATATGTGTGAATACGGTAGAGGCAGTGCTATCGCTGAGCGCGCGCTGCTGGCTGGCTCTAGAACAACCGTCGACGGCCAGAAGAACATTGAGTGCCTGGTTCTTTCAAGGATATTAAACTCCTTTTTAATCTCTTATTTTTAACAAATCTTTACCTTCATCTTCTCTTGCAGCAGAATGAAAATTGGCCAAAATAATTGCTATCCACAAATCTGGAAATGATACAGTCTGTAACTTTAGGCCCATTTGACTTACAAGCAGCGCATGTAAACTGCTAGAACACATAATATTGGAACATATAACAACCTTCCTTGAACGTAGACAAATTATACCTCCATTTCAGCACGAATTTCGCAAAACGCTGTCTACCGTTACTCACCTAGTTGAACTAATACAGGAAATTTCCTAAGCATCGACCACCAAAAGCAAATTGACCTCATTTTACTAGACTTTTCTAAAGCATTCGATCGTGTATCACATAACAAACTAATTCTAAAGTTGGAATCTACACTAGGCGAAGAGACAACCATTAAGTGGATTGAAAGCGACTTAACTAATCGATCACAGTTTGTAGAATTTGACCGTGAAATGTTCAGCATAAATTAAGTTATGTCCGTTGTACCTCAGGGCCGCGTTCTCACGACTATTTTATTCATAATCTTCATCAATGATTTACCTGCTAGCATTCCTAATAATATGAGGCTTTTTACTGACGGTTGCATACTGTACCAAACAATTAATTCGCCAGATGACCATGTAACACTTAACAATGGATTACAGTCGGTATGTGAATGGTGGGCTAAATGGCACATGAGTCTTAATATCGGAAGATCAGCCATCTTACGATTTGTCAGGAAACACAACGTGTCGGAATTTTCATACACACTAAGCAATATCCCGTTTCCCACAGTTACACAGCACAATTACCTTGGTTTTATTTTATCACCCGATCTCAAACGAGACTCTCACATGAACTTCATTACGCCATCAGCATTGAAACGACTTTCCTTTCTCAGGAGGCGCCTCCGAGACGCGCCATCAAACGTTAAACTACTTTCGTCACACCTGCACTTGAATATGCGATTGTTTTCTTGTTTTTGTCTACAGATAAACTAATTAAGAAACTAGTGCGAGTTAAATGGAAAGCTGTAAAATTTGTCTATAACAAATACAGCCAAACTGAATCACACAAAAAACTGATAAACAACCCTGAAGTACTCACGTTATGAAACCGGACCAGGCTTGCACGACACCAAACAACTTTATACTAATATATAACATGGTGAACATAGATACTACAAGGTATATTTCAAAATCAGAAACAAGAACAAAGAGACAAAAGCACTCAGAGTCACTGGAAGAATATCGATTCAATACAGACTGTTTTAGACATTCGTTTTTTTCAATAGGGATTAGAGAATAGAACAACGTACCATCAGGTGTAACCAGCTCATCTTTAGAAAACATTTTAAGGAGATATGAAGTGCACCTGCTAGCTCAACAATGTTCATTATCAACACCATTTCGTCAGCTCCAGTACTGAATCTTAAGTAAGGAAAATTGTGCTTTCTGCTATATAACACATCATGCTGTTTTTTATGCTTTTACTTTTTACTTCCGTGCAATTTTTCACCGATTATGATATTCTTATTAACTTAATAGCCTCCGTTCACATACAGTTACACCGCAGTGTTTTAAGTAATTTCTCTTTTATTGTTTTGCCCACCTTGCGATGATCTAGACTGGGATTGGCAGGATTTCTAAATAAAATAAAATAAACATTTGCTAAACATTCACCGTAATACTTTGAACAGGACTGTACACTATACGCCGATGACACGAATATATTCAGAGCTTTTGAAGATGAGGGCCGTATTGGCAACCTGGCTCAAAGAACTTTAGTAAAGTTATGTTTATAGTTGCATGCTTATAAGCTAACACCAAACATATACAAAGGTAGCTTCATAATTTTTAGTGTAAAACACACCCGTCTGTCAAAACTTGAAACCGTTTTCTGAATAAAACCTGATTGCAAACGGTTAGTGAAATGACATTTCATGGAGATGTGCCTGACAATCAGTTATTGTCACGCTGATACGTGCAACAAGGCTGTTCAAATATTTACAGAAATATGTCTTACTTTATACATTAAGACAGATTTTCCCGCTAAAGACACTGATGAAGCTTTATAATCCTTTTGTACATTCCCATATTACCTATGCACTTGATGTGTACGACTTAACGTATTGTTCCAAATTACATCCATTACAGGTCTCCCAAAATACTGCTTTACGCACAACAGTATTTTAGCGCAAATGAGCATCTGTTGCTTGCACCTTTCAGGTACTTAATATTCTAAACAGGATGAAAGCAGCAATTTATTGTTTAAAATACTGAAGAACATCATATCATGACAAAGCCGACGGAGCGTGCAGTGGCGCGTGACACAGCGATCGCGCTAGGCCTGCGGCCATTAAATTCTCTTGCACATCGTTCATCGCACTTCATTCTTCAGTTGCCCGCCACGTAACAATAGTTGGCCCTACAGTAACGTTTCTCCAACGTAGAACGACTTACTCTACTTACTATTCTGGAGCTGCTCTACAGGGCCCACACATTACAACTAATTATGGCGCTTATTCATTTACATATGCTGCCATTAATACCTAGAACTCACTACTACACCACACTACTCGCATAAATCACTACCATGAGTTTTCTAGGACAAAAAAACAGCACATATTGATGAATCCGTAACTGCCAACACGGCTCCCTAAAATTCTTCAAGTTATATTTTTGTTTGTTTTTCTGTTTTGCTTGATTGCTTTTCATCATCATCACCATCATCATCAGCCTGACTACACCCACTGCAGGGAAGAGGCCTCTCCTATGTCTCTCCAATTAACCCTATCCTTTCCAGCTGCATCCACCCTTTGCCTGCAAACTTCTTAATCTCATCCGCCCACCTAACCTTCTGCTGCCCCCTGCTACGCTTACTTTCCCTTGGAACCCACTCCGTTACCATTAAGGACCAGCGGTTATCTTGCCGTCGCATTACATGCCCTCCCCAAGCCCATTTCTTTCTCTTGATTTCGACTAGGATGTCATTAACCCGCGTTTGTTCCCTCACCCACTCTGCCCGCTTACGGTCTCTTAACGTTACACCTATCATTTTTCTTTCCATGGCTCGCTGCGTTGTCCTTAACTTAAGCTGAACTTATTTCGTTAGCCTCCACGTTTCTGCCTCGTAGGTGAGTACCGGTAAGATAAAGCTGTTGTACACTTTCCTCTTGAGGGAAATTGGTAAACTGCCACTCATGATCTGCGAGAATTTGCCATATGCGCTCCACCCCATTCTTATCCTTCTAGTTATCTCCCTCTCATGATCCGGATCAGCTGTGACTACCTGCCCTAAGTAGACGTATTCCGTCACAACTTCTAGGCTCTCGCTGCCAATTGTGAACTGTTGTTCCCTTGCTAGGCAGTTGAACATTACCTTGGTTTTCTGCATGTTAATTTTTAGACCCATCGTTCTGCTCTGCCTGTCTATCATTGATCATGATTTGCAGTTCACCTCCTGAGTGACTCAGCAAGGCAATGTCATCAGCGAATCGCAGATTATTTAGGTATTCTCTATTTATTCTTATTCCCAACTGTTCCTAATTCAGGCCTCGAAATACCTCCTGTGAACATGCGGTGAACACCATTGGCGAGATCGTGTCTCCTTGCCTGACGCCCTTCCTTATTAGAATTTTATTGCTGACTTTATGGAGGACTATAGTAGCTGTGCAGTCGCTATATATATCTTCCAGTATTTTGACATAAGGCTATTCTACCCCTTGATTACGCAATGCCTGTATGAGTGCTGAAGTTTCCACTGAGTCGAATGCTTTCTCGCAATCAATGAAAGCTATATGTAGAGGTTGGTTATATTCTGCGCATTTCTCTATCACCTGATTGATAGTGTGAATATGATCTATTGTGGAATATCTTTTACGAAAGCCTGCCTGATCATTTGGTTGATTGAAGTCTAACGTTGCCCTGACTCTATTAGCGATTACCTTAGTAAATACTTTGTGGGCAACGGATAATAAGTTGATCGGTCTGTAATTTTTCAAGTCCTTGGCGTCTCTCTTCTTATGAATTAATATAATGTTTGCATTCTTCCAAGCTTCTGGTACAGTCGAGGTCATAAGGCATTGCGTATACAGGGTGGCTAGTTTTTCTAGCACGATGTCCCCTCCATCCTTCAACAGATCTGCTGTTACCTGGTCCTCCCCAGCTGTTTTTTCCCTTTTCATTGCTTCTAAGGCTTTCTTTACTTCATCTTTCGTTACTGGCGGGATGACGCATTGCTCTGCACTGCTGTCTTCCTCATTAACGCTCTGATTACATTGGCTACTGTACAGGTCTGTGCAGAACTCTTCGGCTACGTTAACTATCTTATCCATATTGCTAATGACATTGCCCTGCTTGTCTCGTAATGCATACATCTGGTTTTTACCTATGCCTAGTTTCCTCTTCACTGCTTTTAGGCGACCTCCGTTCTTTAGAGCATGCTCGATTCTCTCCATATTAAACTTCCTTATGTCATCTACCTTGCGCTTGTTTATTAATTTCGAAAGCTCTGCTATTTCTATTCTGTCCGTAGGGTTAGACGCCCTCATGCTTTGGCGCTTATTAATCAGATCTTTCGTCACCTGAGATAGCTTCCCGATATCCTGTCGAACTGTCCTACCACCTACTTCTACAGCGCACTCCGTAATTATTGATGTCAGATTATCGTGCATTGTATGAACATCAAGATCGTCTTCCTCAGTTAAAGCCGAATATCTGTTTTGCAGCGCTATCCTAAACTCCTGTGCTTTCCCTCTTACGGCTAACTCGTTAATGGTCTTCCTCTTCACTAGATTCTTCCGTTCCCTCTTCAAGTCTAAGCTAAGTCTAGAAATTGCCATTCTGTGGTCGCTACAACGCACCTTTCCGAGTACAGCCACATCCTGAGTGATGCCAGGTTTAGCGCATAGTATGAAATCGATTTCATTTTTGGTTTCGCCATTGGGGCTCTTCCAGGTCCACTTCCTGTTTTTTCGTTTGCGGAAGAAGGTATTCATGATTCGTAAATTATTTTTATCCGCGAATTCGACTAATATCTCTCCCTTGCTATTTCTAGAGCCTATCCCATAGTCACCTACCGCGTGGTCGTCAGCCTGCTTCTTGCCCACCTTCGCATTGAAGTCGCCCATCAGTACAGTATACTGGGATTTTACTTTATTCATTGCCGATTCTACGTCCTCATAGAAACTTTCAACGGTCTGGTCATCATGGCTGGATGTGGGCGCGTAGGCCTACACCACTTTCAGCTTGTACCTCCTATTCAGCCTAATTACTATAGCTGCTACCCTCTCGTTAATACTATAAAAATCCTCTACGTTGCCAGCTATATCCTTATTAATGAGGAATCCCACATCTAGTTCTCGTCTATCCTCTAATCCGCGATAGCACAGTATGTGTCCGTCCTTTAGTACTGTATACGCCTCACCTGTCCTCCTAACTTCGCTAAGCCCTATCACATCCCCTTTAATTCGAGCTAGTTCCTCGAACAGCACTGCTAGGCTAGCCTCACTAGATAAAGTTCTAGCGTTAAATGAAGGCGAAACAGTATTAATAATAGGAACCTCTCTCACAACTATTGCACGAGCTCTGGGCTTGCGCCTGCACACTGAGTGCAATGTACTCCATTACTTGCGACATCAAGATTTGATTTGATTTGGTAAAGCGTAAGTTCGTTCTTGGAAGAATTCGTAAGAAATCAGTGTGCATGAATCACAGTGTAGGACGTGCGTGTGGTCGGTAAATGACGTACGTTGAAATTTTTTATCACTAAGTTTCTGGTGAATTAGAGCCCGTGAAGCAGAGAAATTTTGAATAGATCGCTGTTTCGCCTTCATTCCCTTCAGTTACTAAAACACATTACCCAAGAACCCAAAAGATGAACGTACAAGTAAACGCATTGCCGCAGTGGTAGTATATCTTATAGGACCACCACTTATGTTTTATGTCATAGCAATAAACAGCACAATGGAACCGATACTCTAGGGGAGAATTAATTCACTTGTAGGTTATTAAGAGGGAGTACACGATATCTGCGCAGCGACCAGCGTTAAGTCTTCATTAAAAAGAACCAACACGCAACCATTATTATCTGGCCCTTGTTCAATAAACGTCTTAGCTACCGTGTGGCTGCAAAGCATACATTCGCATCTAACGAAGAGGTTGGTATGTATATTTCGTGAAAATTTGAAATACAACTCAGTTCGACCTTTGTGACGGTATAGAAATTCAGTTCCCGGAAAATGAAGCCGCCGCGGTGGCTGAGTGGTTATGGCGCTCGGCTGCTGGTCAGAAAGACGCGGGTTCGATCCCGGCCGCGGCGGTCGAATTTCGATGGAGGCGAAATTCTAGAGGCCCGTGTACTGTGCGATGTCAGTGCACGTTAAAGAACCCCAGGTGGCCGAAATTTCCGGAGCCCTTCACTACGGCTTCTCTCATAGCCTGAGTCGCTTTGGGACATTAAACCCATATAAACCAAACCAATCTCAGAAAATGAAGATGTGCTACTTTTTGTCTGGGAAAAGACAGGAGGACTGGATCCATGCTAGCAGCGCACTAAGGACGAACCACAAGAACAATAAGTACGACGGAATGAGGCGCTGAACTACGAACTTCTATTTTGAAAGGAGAGGCGGACCAGTATTCAAGAAGTGCCCTATCAGGCCACATGACCACGAAAAAACAAACCCAAAACGAGACATGACACAAAAATTTCAGGTATGAAGAAGCGAGGGCAAGACCTCACGTGACTCTGAAGGAAAATACATAATCAGAACAAGGTAAAATATAAGATATCTTCCTACAAAGCAAAACAACTCTGGTAAGAGATTTTGCGCAGCTCAAACTTATACAACAAGGTCAACCAAGCAGAAAAATGAAACCTAGAGCCACCTGGAAAGGAAAACAAATCGATAAAGCTATGATATTACACATGAAGAAAAACGTGATGAACAGTGATAGCCAACACCAACACGGCTAAAAATGCATGAAAATAAGGAAGGGGAAGTGATCATGATGATTATGGATTTTTATGGCGCAAGGGCATCTACGGCCAAAGAGCGCAATGACACAGGGTATTTTCCATTTCTCAAGGTGGGGTGAAAAACCCATTTCCCAAGCATTTCACTATAAAGAAGCTGAGCACCAGACCAGGGGAACGCTTTTACCCATTGTATCACCGGTGGGTACCCGGCGGCACTGGGGCCCCCGCACCTCCCGCATGCGAGGCGGATGCTCAACCACTCTGCCACCACTGCATTTGAAGGGGAAGTAAAAATGCTAAAAACCCTAAAAAGCCCACAACAGAGCTAGGGAAAAAGTAAAAAATGGCTAAAATTATGACAGCAAACATGGAAAACCCAGCAAATTACACGGCAAAGTATGAAAGCGCCAAAGAAGTTAAAAACATTAATGAGAAGAAAAATTAAACCAAGGAACTAACAAAGTGTTGTTATATTTAAAAAGGCTGACTTTTTTCCGTCAAAGAAACTGAAGGTTTGCTGACACACTGATCATTTGAGCGGATTATGCTGGCAGCTTCTATTATCTCACGTGTCGGCTTATTGCCGTGTTTCCCTCTCAGTGCGGTCTTTTCGAAGTCAAGCAAGGAACCCGATTTCAAACCTTTAAAGTCGCGGCAGTGAATGCCAAGACGTAGGACCGTTTGCTTGACATTGTTGTCATGTTCTTTCAGCCTCTTATTTAAACATCGACCCGCCTTACCAGCGAATACTTTGCCACATGACACAAGAACCGAGTAGACAACTGACTCTGAACACTGATCAAAGGCCTGGCCTGTTGGTGGCGAGTGGTGCAAGCACTCTTCTTTTATCTGTTTGCATTCACGCGGTTGCACAGACGAGATAACCGCTCAGGAGCACTGAAAGCAACCTCGACGCCTACCTTTTCAGCAATTTTTCTTGGGTTATTGGAAATCTCATGCTTCTATGGCATAACCGCCGATTTCTTTCTATTCTTTGGGCTTTCTTTTTCCGGTTGTTTCGACTTGTTTAACATAGTTTCGGCGGTCGAAGCCAGAAGTTTAGGAATGTAGTCTGCCTTTTCCATTCTCTTTGTCACCAAAACGAAACTGGTTTCTAATCTGTGAATACAGGATTTCTCAAGAGCCTTTTTAAACACACGTTGAACTATATTTCTTTTAACCAGCTTTCATGGGTCCAGTGAAACGAAAGAATCGCCTTGTTGCATCTAGGTTTGCGTGTCCAGCAAATACGGCCTACCTTGAATTCAAGACTGAGCTAGGAAGAATTGTAGGCGGCCTTCCGGCAATTCATGAGTTAAGGACAGAGGTGTCAGGCCTTGTGAGAAAAGCGCTAAGCAATTTGAGACTTCCATACGAAAAGTACCCTGATTACAATGTTAAAGTACAAGGAAATGACCAACAAATTTGATTGCTTTTACGACCTTCGTTCCTTTTTTGCCGTGTTGCTGTTAGCTATCATTGTTCATCAAATTTTTCTTCAAGCGTAATATTATAGTATTAGAGATTTTTTTTTTCCCTTCCAGATGGCTCTAGGTTTGATCTTTCGCGCTTTGTTGACCTTGTTGTATAAGTTTGAGATGCGCGAAATTTTTACACGAGTTCGTTTGCTTTGTAGAAAGATATGGTATATATTGCCTTGTTTTGATTCTGTAATTTTCTTCTTAGTCACGTGAGGTCTTGTCCTCGCTTCTTCGTACCAGTAATTTTTGTGGCATGTTTCGTTTGGTTCTGGATTTGTTTTTTTTTCGAAGTCATGTAGACTGATAGGGCACTTCTTAATTACTGGTCCTCCTCCCCTTTGAAAATAAAAGTTGACAGTTCCGCGTCTCGTCCCGTCGTACTTCTTGTTCTTGTGTCTCGTTTTTAGTGCGCTGCTAGCATGGATCCTAACGAACTAGCGCAACAAGTATTGCTCAAGGAGTACTGGAGCTTTTGCCTTGCACGACGCGAGGCACCAGATACGGGAATGTCTTCTAGACTGACAAGGCCCAGGCAATGTTCCAGCGACAAGGGCAGAGTTGTCCGTGAATATCAAGCCGCGCCAAGGAAACGACGCGGCTAACGTGGTTTTAGGATACTGGGGTTTGAGTTGTTTCATGCCCATAGGCTCTCTTATTTTCGCTTTTTTATTCCGAAAAGCACTATCCACCAATACTGTGCTTGTTGTCATCGATGAATTAGTGTCCAGTGCATCACCAATGCGTTCTAATTTCGGCGCACACATCCTCTCAGCCAGAGACGAAACGACCTGTCATTAGGCCTAATTAACGCTCAGTGCAGCCAGCGGTGTTGCGTGCGAGAGGGTGGCTATGGAAACGAAGCCACGGAGTAAAATATGTGCCCTTACTCATTACTTACTGTTTGATGAGGACACAAGCACTTCATCTCCCAGGCAAGTAATGTGTATTACGCTGTAAATGATTATTATAGTGAAGGAAAAACAGTTTTCCATCACAGGCATCTGCTCGCCCACCTTGGCTGTCATCGGCCGCGTAACTCACAAAAAGTATGAAAGCAAGTTTGTCAATCACTTGCCAAGTATGAATTTTACATGTATTCTCCGCTAATGTACGTTGTGTGTACTGCTTCTGGCTCCAAAATTACCCCCGGATATTTCTCAATCATGTCGCTAGATGCAACAGCGTCTGCTGCGAACATCAGTTCGCTGTGTAAGACCCTGTGCTGCGTTTGCACATGCCAAACTCTTGAGTATAGTTTGACTCTCCTGTGTGACAAACATGTGAATGAAGATCATCGCTGCGATAACTGAGACTGATGATACTGATTTTAATCAGTGACAGGTTTGTTTACAACCTGGTTTAAGGTGCTGCTCTTTGATCTTTTTGTGCACTTGCGTTCTGCACGTCCTTCGCAATCACCATGTCTACAAAAACAACTTGCTCAGCTCGAATGGCGATATGCTCCACTTTCTCAATTTATGAATGCTTCTTCTGAAGCAGGGCTGCTATTCCTTATGTTGCAAGGTTAGAAAAATTCTTCTACCTGCCTTCAAATGAGAGTTGTACTTGTCATACATCTAGCTTCTTGCATATGCTCCTTCCTTACTAAGTACTCTCTGAATAATTCGAAAAAGTGGCAGGACGTTGTCGAACCTCTCTCTTACGTGCTGTGTTCTCTTTGGAACAAAAGACGTGCGGTAAGGGGCTCTGTAAAGTAGTGGTCGTGAGTACAGATGATTTCACGGGTTGTTCGACACAACTTGATCACAGCGCGGAATACTTAGACAGTGAAGCGTGTGGTTGCATGCACAAACGCAGCGTCTACTTACTACGGCTCTTTAGTGGGAACAGTTCCTTTATTTTACTCAAAACACCGCAGTAAAAGCTACACAATAAAGAGCCTTCCTATTACACGCTCTTTGCGTGCGCTTCTGTCGGAAAAAAAATAGCTTATTGTATTGAAAAATAGACGCAGTGCTCATGAGCGTTTTCTCAGCTCTCACAGCCTTATAATTCTAACGTGGGATCATGGATATATTTTTCCTCCTCCTAGTGTATGCTTTCTTATGTTGTGCGATTGCAATGCGTATGTGTATACCTTGTGGTCGGTCTTTGTAGGTTCTGTTTCACTGACCTTTTGGTTATTGTTTCAAAGACGCTTGCGTGTGTCTAAAGTTGTGATTTGAATAAATTGTCAGTTGCAAGTCAGCGCCATATGCCCTTTGGTGTTTCTTCTATGTTTGTGTTCCGCTGCTGTGTTTCTCCGGAAAGAATTTTTTCCACTCTGGAGCGCTTAGGGTAATACGCCTGATATTAATAGTGGCTTCACATTTTCTTTTGTGGTTTAGCCGCATCGCGTTGATCATCGTGCTGAAAACAAAATGTAAATCAGAGAAACTCCTTATCATTTCAAGAGTCGCGAATGCCTGAGCGAACCACCTACACCACTCTATTTCCGCAATTGCCGGGAAACTGAGCGAGATTGCATTTAACCGCACGGGCTATTAATGAGAGGAAAGGGTCCTATTTTTCGCACTCAACATTAAACAAGCAGTTTACGATAATTTTACCTTTTTCAGACTACAAAGTCATTCGCGGAAGTAATCTTTCGTCTACCGCTGGAGCGGCAACGAAGACGCCGACCTCGCTTGTGACGTCGGTCGCGTAGAAGAAATGTCCTGGCAATGACTAATTGACATTGGCCATGGTCACTTTGCAGGTGCTCTGGGATACATCGGCGATGTGAGGAAATTCACAGCCAATGATAAAAGTACCACCCTTGTGTGCGCGTATTATGCAATTTAAACGCGAACCTTCTTAGCTGCAATGTTGCCGCGAATGTTTGTGCTGTTTCTTCACGCTCAAAGCCGCTGACACGCGTCTCTATAACTTTATTTGTGACGCGAGATGCGGCCAGACTTATCTAGATTGGTTGCGGCCGCGCGCAGTTACTACCACACTGTTCCGGACTTTAATAGTTACTTTGCACATCGTATCTCAAAACTTCGCTGTCAGCTTTAAATTGAGCACAGCCAAGAACGCCAGCATTATGGGGCATGACCGGCGAGCAGGCTTGCTTCTACGCTACCGAGTCATTCAGCTGTGTGCGGGCACAAGTCAGCCTCATGAAGAGTTTCGTTTAGAAGTCTTTTCGCTGTCTTCCTGCTCGCCGCATTGCTTTCACCATTACGCGACATGTACTAAAGTGCTGACCTGCAGCACTGCTACGCCCCCAAGGTGGATCTTAGTGCACAGTCAACGTGCGCCGTGCTTCGCCAGCCATATGAGCCACCGACTTTCCATAGACAACCAAATGAAGATTTCGAAGACTGGCTCGACATTACGACCGTGTGGCCGCGCTAAACGCTTGAGACAACAACGCCATGCTTCGAGACATTCACTTTGCAATTGGACGGCCCTGCCAGAACGTGGCCTGAAAACCACCAGCTTTACCTCACGACTTGGAAAATCTTGAAGAAATACCTTGTGTTGACGTTGAGTGGCATCGTCCGGAAAGACAAGGAAGATGTTATACGGCAGTAACCAATTCAGCGTAATAATGAGACTATGACTGCGTACGTCGAAGAAAAGAAACGCCGTTTCCGACGCACAGATCCCACCATGAGCGAAGAGGAGTGCTTTCTAATGCGAGGCGTTATGGTGGTTCTTCTCGCTGGTCACGTCAGCACTCCACCGAAGACCATCGTGTAACACCGCGGAAGCGGCCTCCATAGAGAAGTCTGTAGATGCCAAATATCACCACCACGGCAAGCAGATACACGTCTTCTCCGACAGCCACCTGGACACGACGACCACCAGCGTGAACTTGCGGGATGTCATCCGTGAAATCGTCCGCGAGGAATTGCGATGAGTGTTGTCATTTTCCCCACAGCCTTAAGCAGCGTCTCTCGTGGATATAGTACGGGAAGAAGTCCAGCAGGCACTTGGCACCCCGACTCCGCAGGCCGCAGAACACCAGGCCATGACTTACGCCGCCGTGGTGCGCAGCCAAGGAAATCCCAACAGTCTTCGCGAAACGTCCTGTGTACCGCTCTAGAATTCCATTCACCTGAGCCTATTCGCAGAACGTCCCCCAGCCCGCATAGAGGAAACTGAAAAACAGCAACCTTTGGAGGTGAGGTTGGTCACGAGCGGAACCCTGAGGACCCTCGACCGAACACGCCTCATCAAGACCAACCCAAATAAGCCGACGACACATACAGCGATTAGGTAGACCACGACGAGACCCGACTTCATATTGACGCTGCCGCAGAGCGAAATCACAACGACCTACACCAGCCACAATCACAGAACCTGAAGAAGCCGAAATCGGACTCCAAGATCAATTTGCAATGTGAGGACAAGAACCATCGACTTTAACCGGACTGTCGACAGTCCCATGGTAGCTGTGTTAGTGACCACAGGCACGAACTAATCCATCATCAGTTGCAGCTCAGCTGAAGAAAGTGACGACCACTTTAGACGGTCCACAAATCCGCACCCCTGGAGGCCACCTAGTTTTACCGTCAGAACAATGCGCCGCACGAGTGAAAGTTTGTGAATATACCTACCCTTCGACATTCATTGTGCTGCAGTAATGTTTCCGAGACCTGTTCTTACGAATGGACATTTTGACCGAGCATCGAGCGATCATCGGCCTTCAGTCTCAATCCATCATGCTTTCTATAGAGGAAGCCTTGTCTTCGATGACAACACCGTAGACCTATCGCCTTGATTGTGTTCGATGGAGAAGCCAGCGTTCGACGCCGCTCGAGCGTCATCGTCCCGGTATGTGTCAAGGCTGCTAAGAACATGCTGTGCATCGTCTAGGAAAACACGCAGTTGTTCTTAGACCAAGGACTGGCCATCGCTAGAGGCGTCGCCCGTATCCGAATAGGATGCTCGGAAGTACTGCTGCCAAACTTCACCGACGAATACCCATACCTGGACAAAGGCAAGACGATTTCCTTCTTAGATGAAGTATCCGACGTTCGAGACGCTCTCGTCCTCTCCAACCGAACCGCAGATGGTCCCCCTAACCAACAGGAATCGCCCACTTTCGACATCAACCAAGCCCTAACTGCCCAAGAACAGAGGAAACCAGGTATGCGGTTTTCTTCAATTATCCAGCGAAGCCGCCGCGGTGGCTGAGTGGTTATGGCGCTCGGCTGCTGGCCCGAAAGACGCGGGTTCGATCCAGGCCGCCGCGGTCGAATTTCGATGGAGGCAAAATTCTAGAGGCCCGTGTACTGTGCGATGTCAGTGCACGTTAAAGAACCGCAGGTGGTCTTAATTCCCGGAGCCCTTCACTACGGCGTCTCTCATAGCCTGAGTCGCTTTCGGACGTTAAAACCCTCATAAACCAAACCAAACCAAACCAATTATCCAGCAAGTGCTTTTTGTCGTTGTCGAAACGCCCATTCGCAAACCTTGCACTGCAACCGACATACACGCCCGACTGTTTTTTTTTCTTCGTAGGACAACACTTCAATGTCCTAATGTCTTTATTCCTTCCACAAGAGAAACAAGGGCACGAGGAGGGCTCGAAAAAAAGGTAGAAGTTTCCACTTTTTCTTCGAGCCATCTTCTTCCTCTTGTTTCTCTTGTGTCCGTTTGACGAGCTTCGAGCCCCCTGTTCACAACGCATATACAGTTCAGCTAAAATCACACATCTTTATACACGCGATACAATAAAATACGCCCAATACAAAAATGTACCCAGGCTTGTGCTACAAAAAAAGCTTTTTGCATATCGTTGTTAAAAGTGCTGATGTTAATTGCTTGACCATGAAAGTGATTAAGTAGGGCAGAGAGGGCGTGACGAAGCATTTTTTCGGATAATTTGAAGCTAGAAAAGAGAATTTTCTAGGTTTGTTTGTTGCGTGTATTCTAATGTTTTGTTACAGGGGTTAAGTTTTCAAGTGTACGGAGCAAATTTTTCGCGTCATATTTGTACGGCTTTGCCAGGTAGAATGAGTACATATTGTGAATGAAAGGGATGTTGCGTTTAATGAAGGCTCCTGATGTGTGTTCATGACAACTAACATTTGATATACCACGGAGCGCTCTTTCCTGCAGGACGTGCATAGGATTTCAATTAACAAGCGTTGTTTTACCCCACATACCAGAAAGCAGTAATTGATATATGGAAAGAAGAGTGCATTGTAAATGTGTTATTTACCTGCCAGTGGCAAGTACGAGTTAAATTAATTAAGATAACGGCAGCTTTTGCTATCTGCATAGGCACGCGGTTAGCATGGTTGTCCCAGGACATATTTTTGTGAAAGAAGACACCAAGAGATTTGACAGAATCTACAGTTTCTACATCTGCCTCGCTTAAGAAAAATTTTATGTCAGGTGCCACGAGTGGTTGTCTTGTGCTGAAAATTATTGCCTTTGTTTTATTAACATTGATCTCTGAAGAGTTAATTATGTGCTGATTTCCATATTGACACTCATGTTACAATGTGATTAAAGATTCCACTCATATTACAAGAATGTCTTCAACCTTATTGGATGTGTTTGTGACAAACTCACCAACCAATGAAATTCTGGGCGGCGTTCTTTGTTTGGATTTAAGCGATCACTTGCCTATTTTTTTACTAACGAAAACATCATCAACAAAGCGTACGCATACCGCCGGTACAAATAAGGTGTCTCAAGAGATTAATGAAACAACTCTGGAGATATTTCGCACAAAGCTTTTAGAAAAAACTGGGAACCAGTGTACAGTTCGCCGACCGTTGATGCAGCTTACAATCAATTTTTGAAGTTATTTCTTGAGGCATACTTCAGTTCATTTCCAAATAAAACTTGCAAATAGAACAGAAAACTTCGGAAACCATTGGTCCACAACGAATGTTCGCAACAAATAGGGAAGAAAGACTACCAAGTTCCTGCTAACACGTCATTCGTATGACTGGGTTACTTTTAAAGAGCGTAGAAACAAAACAAATGCCAAGCTGAGGAAGGCAAAACATATTTATTTATGCGACTACTTTGAAATTGGTAGTGCCTCCAAATCTGAACATATATAGAAAAGGAATAATATCTTGCTAAATTAAGTTACAATTAAACAAAATATTACTGAAATAACAGCAAATAATCAAGTTATTAAGAGAGCTATGCTAGCAGAAAAATTTATTAATTTTTTCGTAAATTTGGTAACCAGTATGCATTCGCCGGAGGCGGTCAATGGTCTCAGTAGAAATCCACATATTCTATAAATTGACCCCGCAAGTGGGACTGAGGAACGCGCGGTGTACAATCCACTTAAAAATAGCTTTTCATACGATATGTACAACATCCAAATTAGACCAGTAAAGCATGCACTAGATCTTATTTTGCCACACCTCACACACATATACAACCTTTCCCTTTCAACGTGCACTTTTCCTAAGAAAATGCAAATCGCTAAGGTAGTCACAATATTTAAAGGAGGACACAAAAATAATTTATCAACCTACCGGCCAATTTCTATATTACCGATATTCTCTAAAAGATTGGAAAAACTTATTCGCACACGAATTAATAAGTTTGCGAATAAACACTAATTAATGCCTCTCAGTTAGGTTTCAGAAAAAAGAAGGCTCACACAATTTGCTCTCTTGGCTTAGAAAGAAATAAGCGTGAATGCAATTGAAGAAATTTTTTTTAATAACAGGTATCTATGTAGATTTCTCAAAGGCATTTGACCGCATAAATCGCAGTGCTTTGTTAAGGGAACCAGAGTTATACGGGATACATGGAGCGCCTTTTCATCTCATCAATCCTCACCTCCAAAATCGAATCCAGAGCGTTTCTTTACTAGAGAAAATGTTTACCTACCGGCCAATAAAAGCAGATGTTTCTGCAAGAGAGCATGCTTGACCCTCTTTTATACAATTTTTACATAAATGATATTACGAACATTAGTTGTCACACCAAATACGTAACAGATGCTCACGATACAACACTATTTTTTTTCTGAGTCGTTCCTATCATTTTCTTCAAACTACCATAAATAGCACCCTCGAAAAACTGGCTTCTGGCAGCTCAGTTAACACGCCCTATCTTTCCGCTATAGTCCCTACCGTGTGTCTCCTCTAGAATGCCGTGCTATCGGGGACCAAGTGGAGGAAATGCTTCGCGACAGCGTCGTCCAGCCGTCGAGGAGTCCATGGGCAGCACCGGTAGTTCTCTAGGTAAGAAAGAAACACGGTCCACTTCGCTGCTGTGTCGATTACCGCCGCTTGAACAACGTTACGAAGAAAGATGTATACCCCCTCCCCTGCATCGACGCCACACTGTACCGGCTCTGCAAGGCCAAGCACATCTCTTCAATAAATCTCGAGTGGGTACTGGCAAATTGAAGTCTAAGAAAGAGACCGAGAGAAGACCTCATTCATGACACCGGATGGCGTCTTCGATTTCAAGGTGGTGCCATTTCAATTCAGATCCGTGCTATAGAGGTGTTCCAACGGGTACTAGATACAATACTGGCAGATTTGTCTCGTATACTTAGATAACGTCTTTTTCTTGGCCTCAAACTTATATGACCACCTCAGATACCTTCTGACAGTGCTGGAAGCAATCAAGTGATCCGGGCTAACCTTGAAATCCGAGAAGTGCCCTTTCACCTATGAGGAGCTCCTGTTTCTAGGCTGCATGGTTAGCAAATATGGAATGCGCCTAGACCCGCAAAAAACAGCTCCTAACTCAACGTTTCCGCCCCAACTGACAAGAAAGCTGTGCGCAGATTCCTCGTACTTTGCGCGTATCAGCCACTTAAAGTTCAAGAACATTTCGCGCATACCAGAGCCTCTTCCCCAACTGACAAAGGCATACGTGCAATTTATATGGGCAGCACTGCTGTGGAAGCCTTCAAGGAACTTTAGCGCCGTTTACAGTACCCTGCGATACTCGGACCATTTGATGAAAACGCCGAAACTGAAATTCATACCGACCAAGGCAGTGTGGACCTTGGAGACGTCGTTCAGAAAACTAACAGACAGGAGAAAGTAATCGCAAGCGCTAGCCGTTCGCTGTCCAAGCCTGAGGCTGACTACTCGACACCTGAGAAGTGCCTTGCCATCATCTGGGCTACGTCGTAATTCTGCCAGTGCCTGTACGGACGACTGTTAAAGGTGGTCAGCTATTCCTACGACTTGTGCTGGCTTGCCAGTTTGAAGGACCTCTTCGACCGCATCGCAGAAGATTCGACGTCAACGTCATATACAAATCGACGCAGGTACACCGATCTAGCCTGCAGGTCTCGAATACCTGTTGACAGCTCGCCAAAGAGGACGATGAGGGTGGCTTTTTAGGACCGATAAGCGCCACTGACTTCATGCAACACGAACGCTCCTACCACGACCTACAGCATCTCGTTCAGTACCTGGAAGGCAAAGCGTCTTCACCTCTAGCAGCGTTCAAACGTGCTTTGTCCTCTTCCTCTCCAAAATGGCATCTTCGTTAAGAACTTCGCCTCCAAGAACACCGCGTACCTTCTCGTCGTTCCCAACAGCCTACGAGAAGAGACTCTGCGAGGTTCTACAACGCATTGAAGATAAATACTATTGGCCATGTCTGGCTGCCAACATCGCACGTTCCGTCAAAACATGCCGCGAGTGTCAACAACGATAGACACCACCGAGCAGGCGAGCTCCAACTACTGACGCTCCTACCTCCACCGAGCAAGCCCTTTCAAAATATTGGAATGTATCTCCTTGGCTCCTTCGCGACGTCAACATCGGCCACAAGTGGATGATCGTGGCGACCGACTAGTTCAGCCCCTACGCCGAAGGCCCTGCCGAGTGGTACTGCAACGGAAGTTGGAGAATGTTTCCTTGAACAGATCCTTTTACGCAACAGCGCACCGGATGTTCTGATCACGGACAGGCGAACAACATTTACAGCCGAGCTTACCCAAGCCATTCCGAATTAAAGCCACACAAGCCGCCGGCGAACTACTGCGTACCATCCGCAGACCAATGGACTTAAGCAGCCTCTGAACCAAATTATTGCTGACATGCTCGTCATAATGTGGACGCCGAACCCAAAACCTAGGATGCCATCCTCCCGTACGTTATCTTGGCGTGCAATGCCGCAATGGAAGAGACCACCCAGAAAACACCGTTTAGGCTCGTCCACGAAAGGTAGGCAACCAGCACTTTGATGCTGTGTTCCGCAACGCCACCGATGAAGACCACATCCACGTGGCCACATACCTTCAGTACTCAGGAGAAGTCCGACGGCTTGATGGGCCAACAGCGCACCGGCGCCAGGTGCTACAATGTATGCCGACGCCAAGCGGAATTCAAGGGCGGTGAGCCTGTGTGACTATGGACGGCCATTTGCCTCCGCAGACGCAATTAAAACTATTGCACCACTCAGTTGAGCCCGTACAAGTTTTTTTAAGCGATGTTTATTGCCTCAGAGCATAAAAAACTATGAAGTGAGACATGAGTAAGATGCTTAAATAAATTTAAAAAATTTTGTTGATCTGATGAAATCAAGAAGGGAACGATGATATGGACCCTGTGTCCATACAATACAGGAATCCGGATTGTCCGGTGAGAGACCCACTGCTGCCAGGTGCCGAATTCTCGTCGGCTTCAGCGCCTGGCAGTCCCACAACAGGTGGTGGATATCCGCCTCACAGCCTCTGATCTTGCAGACTGGACACCCGGGGCAGGGATGTAAATCTTTGAAATGCGTCCACTTGCGTCTCACCGCTGAAGTTAGGGCAACCCCGACCCGTATCCTCCGAACCGCAACCTCCTCTGCATGGGTAAGACCACGGGGGAGGGTTACCGCACACGGGAGGATTAGAGCACGTGTCCGGCGCCGGAGGTGTAACTTTCTTGTTAAAAGAGGGGTGGTGTTATCCAGAGTGAGGACTCCAGGCAAAGACGAGGTTGGGGTCGAAAGGCGAGTCGCAGAATCTGCGCGGCTTTTTGCGCTCAGGAGGTCACGCGGGACCCACTCAATACGGATTTGCTGCGGGATGCGTGCCACTAGACGATGGATGCCTTGGCTGATTTCTGGAGTGCAACTGACTTGTTGCAGTAGGCGTGTGACGTGAAGGGCGTCGGTGCGAATGACAATTCGGGTCGTGGGTAGCATGAGAACGGCGGCCATAGAGCAAAGAGCCTCTGGAACCGCAAGCATCTCCGCACAGAAGGAGGAAGGAGGTTCTGAGAGGCGAAACCTTGACGTTTTGTTCAGAGCAGGCTTGCCAGGACAGAAAACTGTCGTTGTTGTTTCGCAGGCCCGGATGCTTGCGTCAACGTACATAATGATGGAGCCATGCGGCATATTGGCGTCCTGCTCTGTAATTCGGTCGCGGAACGACGATGCAGCCCGGGTAGATGATGGCCAATGTAGATTAGTTGGCTTGTTTTCGCTTAGCTGCACAAAGCCTCAGGGAGGAAGAACTCGTGGGGGCGGCTGTAGAATGGAGTGCGATGAAGCATATGCCCTGAGCGCACACGTTGTGTGTATATGGCTTGACTTTAGGTGGCGAGCATCGCGTCGTTGCTGCACCAGCTCAGCTAGTGTATTCAGTTGCGCATGTTCTTGGAGTGCCACGATCGGGGTAATGCGGGGAAGGCAAGATATGACCCTCATTGCCTCTCGATTATCAGCTTCTACACGATCCCATTGAGCCCTCGTCAAGGTCCTTCATCGACTAGGCGAACTGGACCATGAGTCGCCTTGATGGAATGACAGCATCCCAGCGACGCCGCGCAGGACCGGAAGTTGTCCGGGTCATCCGTCTAAAGCTATATAATAAAGGCAAAGGACATTGCGTCCATTATGAGTGTACTCTGTAGTGATAATAATAATAATTGGTTTTGGGGGGAAAGGAAATGGCGCAGTATCTGTCTCATATATCGTTGGACACCTGAACCGCGCCGTAAGGGAAGGGTAAAGGAGGGAGTGAAAGAAGAAAGGAAGCGAGAGGTGCCGTAGTGGAGGGCTCCGGAATAATTTCGACCACCTGGGGACTTTTAACGTGCATTGACACCGCACAGCACACGGGCGCCTTAGCGTTTTTCCTCCATAAAAACGCAGCCGCCGCAGTCGGGTTCGAACCCGGGAACTCCGGATCAGTAGTCGAGCGCCCTAACCACTGAGCCACCGCGGCGGGCTCTGTAGTGCCCGTGTTTATTTTTTTCTGATCGCCTTATAAGTTGTCCTAAAGCATCGATGCTTCTTTGAGAGGGGAGTGATTCCGCGTGTCTTTGTACTTATCGTTCACGCTCAAAGCCGCACGCACGCAGATATATCATTATCTTTGTGACACGAGAGGCGACCACACTTATCTCAATTGATTGCGGCCGTGCACAACTGCTTGCACATCGTTCCTGACTGTTCTGGGTAATTTGCACGCCGTATCTCGAACGATGTCAGCTTTAAATTGAACACGGTCGAGGGCGCAGCATTCTTTTCGAAGACCGTCGAGTCATTCAGTTCTCTGTGGTCGCGAGTAAGCCCCATAAAGAGTAATGGAAGCCTTTTCGCTGTCTTCCGGCTCGCAGAACTGCCGTCGCCACTACATGGCAATATTGTCGCGCGGAGGAGAAAAAGCCGCAGACAACGGACAAGAATACTGACACTGCTCTGAAATGAACTCTTTATTAGGCTGACTAGCGCCCACAAATAAACAACTTGGCGGTGGCGGCAGCGACAAGCGCGCTCGACGGTCGTAGAAACGAATAGCGGCAGCTATCGGCCGCGCTCGGTCTAAACGACGTGATAATAAATATGTCAGCGTGACCACAAAAATAGCACTGAGAAACCAGGACCGCACTATCGGCTATTCACGTTTGACTATGAACAAAACGCTGCTTAAGAGTCTGTCCCTGCTTTTTCTAGATGCATAAATGGGCCTGCGCCGAACGCTCCACTCGCTTGCAGTGAGGTAGCTGTGCGTTTCTTTGCCGTGTTGCTATGTTGCTAAACCGTAATTTCTTTTCTCGTACGGTTCCCATACATGTTACTGGATACAGACATGCAGTGTTTTAGAACTGTCATGCGAGTGTCGAGTGGTCACTTTATGAGCGCATTAGCAAATTCAGCGACATTTGCCTCTTGCATACCAAGCACGGGCAAGGGTGGTCGTCGTCGGCTAGGCTATTCCTAAAGGTCGGCGCCGACCTAAATTCCATCATTGCCTATTCGCCCTGTTCAGCGTACGCGCCACAGAAAGATATTCATCATCATCATCATCATCAACTTGACTACACCCACTGCCGAGGAAAGGCCTCTCCCATGCCTCTCCAATTAACCACATCCTTTGCATGTTGCGTCAACCCTCTGCCTGCAAACTTCTTAATCTTATCCGCCCACCTAACCTTCTACCGCCCCTGCTACGCTTGCCTTCCTTTGGAATCCACAACGTTACCCTTAAGGACCAGCGATTATCTCGCGTTCGCAGTAGATGCCCTGCCCAAGCCCATTTCTTCCTCTTGATTTCGACTAGGATGTCATTAAGCCGCGTTTGTTCCCTGGCCCACTCTACCCGCTTCTGGTCTCTTAACGTTACACATATCATTTTTCTTTCCATAGCTTACTGCGTTGTCCTTAACTTCAGCTGAACCCTTTTTGTGAGCTTTCCCGTTCCTGCTTCCTAGGTGACTATCGGTAAGATACAGCTGTTGTACACTTTTCTCTTGAGGGATATTAATGAAGTGCCATTCATGATCTGTGAGAACCTGCCATATGCGCTCCACACCATTCTTATCCTTCTAGTTATTTCCCTCTCATGATCCGGATCAGCTATCACTCCCTGACCCATGTAGAAGTATTCCTTTTCATTCAATCATTTATTTCCTCAAAAGTCTAAATCGAGACTTTACATCAGGGAGTGGGTTGTTATGGCAAACAAAGGTAACAAATTATCACAAGAGGTTTTGGTTTAGGTTTGGTTTGGATAAGGGGGTTTAAATTCCCAAAGCGATTCAGGCTGTGAGAGATGCCGTAGTGAAGGGCTCCGGAAATTTCGACCACCTGGGGTTCTTTGACGTGCACTGACATCGCACAGTACACGGGCGTCTAGAATTTCGCCTCCATCGAAATTCGACCGCCGCGGCAGGGATCGAACCCGCGTCTTTCGGGCCAGCAGCCGAGCGCCATAACCGCTCGGCCACCGCGGCGGCTACTGGAGGTTTTTGGTGAGCCGCTTGAGTGCTTGTGGGTTGATGATAGTGGCAACATCGGTTGGCAGGTTATTCCTATCTCGTGCTGTGCGTAGGAAAAATAATTGCTTAAAGGTCACACTATGGGCTTTTTGGGGATACACTGTATTTTGATCGCGAAAGCGGGCGATGCTATGGGCTCTTTTTATGTAGGGGTTATCAAAAGGCAAGGAATGGAAAAAATTATGAAAAAGGTTAGCACGTGCTATTCTACGGCGTGCAGCGGGAAGGGGGGTCTATTTACGCTATTAGTGCGGAGATGCTAGAATTGTAGGAATAATTACACAGAATGAAGCGTGTCGCGCGATTCTGAACCTACTCGAGGGCGTTAATAAGATTATTGTAGTGCGGGTCATAAACAGCTTGGGTCGCACAAAAGTATGAAAAGCAGGAAGTTTAATAGAAGGTGGAGCGAGCAAAGGTTACGGCGTAAATAGGCTAACGAACAATTAGCCGAGTTTATTATGTGGTTAACATGAGAAGTCCAAGTTAGGTCACGGGAGATATGCACACCGAGATATTTGAGTGTTTCAGATGTCGCAATCTGCACGTTATTGATAGTTTAATTGGGCTCAACGTAATTACAGCGACAGCGAAAAGACATTAACACGGTTTTAGAAACATTTAATGACATCAGCCAAGATTTACTCCAGTCCTGTATGTGAGAAAGCTCAGTTTGTATTGCCAAATGGTCGGCAGAGTTAGTTATTGCTCGGTAAATGACACAATCATCGGCGAAGAGTCGGATATTAGAAGAAATATTACAAGGGAGGTCATTAATATGCACCAAGAAAAGGAGCAGCCCAAGCACGGTACCTTGCGGTACGCCCGACTACACCGGTGTTCAGGACGAATGGTGTGAGTTGCCATACACGAATTGCTGGCGGTTAGTTGAAAACCCTCGAATCAAGTTTAGTACGCATGGATGAAGATTAAGGCGTGATAACTTCAACAAGAGATGACCGTGGGTAACCTTGTCGAACGGTTTTTCGAAGTCTAAAAATAATGCGTCAGTCGGGATGTGGCTATCTAGGTTCAAATGTAAGTCGTACAGGAAAAGAGCAAGTAGAGTGTCACAGGAGTGATTTTTACGAAAACCCTGCTGACTTAGGTGAACAAAATTGACGGATGTTAGGAAGTTAGCAATATGCTAGAATAATGCATGCTCTATCATTTTACAGGAGACGCTTGTTATGGGGTGGTGGTTACTCGGCGATGATCGGCTTCCTTAAACATTGCGATGACCTTTCCCACCTGCCAGTCATGTTGTAGCGAACCGGTGATGAGTGATTCCTGGTATATAAGTGATAAGAAAAGGCACACGTATGTTTAGTATTTTTCAGCACTTTCGCGTTTATACCGTCCACGCCGGTGGATGACGAGTTTCTAAGTGATCCAAATATTTTGAAAATGCCGATGGGATGAAATGTGATGTTTTGCATGAGGAGATGCGTAAAGTATGGCGGATCAGGAAAACTGTCAGGTGCTTCATTAGTAAAACCGAGCTGTACTGTGTATAGACAATCTGCAACCTCAGTGCTAGGAATCAGAGATTCAGTACTATTATTAGGTGTGATATCATTATGCTGATAAGGGCTGATAGTTTTCCAAAATCGCTGTTGGTTAGTCTGCAACATAGACGGCAAAGTAGTGAAAAAATCTTCTGTTTAGTTTGAGCGGCTACTCCGTCATTTTCTTTCGCGGCTGCGTAATACTTCTGCCATGTGCAAAGGCAGTTAGGTGCTTTGGCTGACCGAAACAGGCGTTTTTTTGTTATTTAGTCGCTTTATGGTTACATTAACACAAAGTGACGTAATTCTTTCAGTTATTGTAATGTTGAGAATGTACACACGTATAAGTCGATGCATCTTTGTTTTGAAACGCAGCCAGTTGAACTCAAGAGAAATTTGTGAAAAGTTAGCTGCGAACGCGTCGAAGTATTCTCATAATTCGCGATTTATGCTGACGTAGGCTCCTTTATCGTAAACCGTTATTGTTTTCTGATTTTTTGTTTCTTTAGTTCCTTGCAATAAAAACAAGTATGTATCGTCAGATGGTCGCTCAAACCGCGCTACATGGTGATAGGAGTCAAGTTATCGGGATTTCAAATGTTAGGCGAGTAATCAGTAACGCGTGTGGGATCAGTGACAAGCTGCGTTAAGCCAAATGTTATACACGTGTTTAAGAAGCCTCTAGCTAGGCTACATTTAGATAATGAAGAGGAAATATCAAACCAGTCTTTGGTAGGAAAATTAAGATCACCAAACAGAAGAACAGGACTGTTTGGATATGTTTTTCATAAAGTATTCAGGGCGTCATGCAATAAAGGGGTGAAAGAACTATCAGCACTAGGGGGCCTATAGCAAATACCAATGAGGGTGGTCGGGTGCGTAGCATCGCATCGAAGCCAAATCATTTCCAGTTGTGATGAAAAGTTGATAAGCGAGCAATGCAGATACCGTTTAGTGGCAATTAGAACACCCCTACCGCTGAGATCATCGGGTCTATCCTTTCAGAATATGTCGAAATCATACAGGAACGGAAGAATCTTAGTATCGTGAACGGATGTTTTAAGCCATGTTTCAATTAGTAGCAAGACATCGCATGAAGGTCAACCTATTGGACTGCACAAGGAATCATGCTTGGGAATAACACTCCGAATATTAGCAAGCAGAAAGAATGAAGGGTGACGGTTTGGTGATTGCGGTCTACATTTTGGTTTTAATAATGGCTGCGAGCATTCCTCAACGACCTGGTTGGAAGTGTGGTCGAAATAGTATGAATTTTCACTTGTGACAAGCTTTTCATGTCGCAACTTCTAACACAGTTTTCAGGCCTTTCCAAACTTAATGAGGCGTTTCTGGGCAAGGCGCGTGCTTGGAGTGAAATATTGAGCGACGGCGTATCCTGTATCGCTAAATTTCGGAGCGGAAGACAGGACTCGCTCTTTGTCTTTCAAGTGAGCGAACCTCACAATTAAAGGCCGGCGTTTGCCAGTTTGGAAAGACCCAACACGATGGGCTCGCTCAATTTCGCGGGGTTGTAGCGGGATATCTAAACACTGATTGCAATGTTATATGATGACGTTCTCAGAATCAAGCCATGTTTTCTTCGATGCCATAAAACACAAGATTGTTCCTCCTAGATCGGTTTTCTGCATCTTTTATCCGAGCAGACAGTACATTGATCTCTAGGGCATTTTCAGTGCTTATCTCATGCAGTTTTGGTAATTCATTCTGCATGTCATCAGTACCAGCACAAGCTGTCTCAATTTCATTTAGTCACACCTTAATTTTACTAAATATTTTATCAGCTTCATTTCCATTGACCAGCTTAAACTTAATTGACTGCCGCGGTGGCTCAATGGTTATGGCACTCGGCTGCTGACCCGAAAGACGCAAGTTCGATCCCGGCTGCGGCGGTCGAATTTCGATGCAGGCGAAATTCTAGAGGCCCGTGTACTGTGCGATGTCTGTGGGCGTTAAAGAACCCCAGGTGGTCGAAATTTCAGGAGCCATTCACTACGGCGTCTCTCATAGCCTGAGTTGCTTTGGGACGTTAAATCCCACAAAACCAAACCAAACCAATTATTTCAAGTGTCTTTAGCCTCTCTAGCATTACCGTCTGCCCAGGTTTCAGCTCTTTAAAAAAACTGAGAATCTGTTCGTTGGGACCGGGATTTCATTCAATGTCACCGACTTGTATGAGAACCTTTAACATCATATGCGCACCGTCACACAAAATAGAGCAAAAACGCCGTGGAGCCGGCAGCACCAAGAGCGCACGGTGGCTACTTGGCTTAGAGTAAAGGGAATAAGGGTTCATTACGTGCACCAAGAAGAAGCGGGGAAAATAAGCACAGGCCATCGCTGGCGTGCTGCCGAGCCCACTGAAGGGCGCACCGCTCCGCGCTGGCTTTTTAACAGAATTCCACGCTTGCTCAGAATATTGTTACGGTGTGGGATGCCACGGGCTGGCCACGGGCCCGCCCAGAGAAATATAGCAGCAGTACGGAAGAGAGCCGGCGAAGCACGACCGGCGGCGGCCAAGCTTTCTCGTTCTATCTCCCTCGTGCTAGAGCCGCGCGCTCGCCGCTCGCGCTCGCTCTCCGCCTCTTCTTTTATTCCCGTATCACCTTTCCACCGGGGGGGGGGGGGGGGGGGGGGGGGGGGAGAAGTCAGGCCGTGCTTTGATGCAGGGTTTCCTGGGGCGATGCAATGTGGGCTCGCAGATAGGAAACGGTCACACTCCTCGTTGAATTCGAAGTGTGTGAGCTGGGCGAAGGTGTCTGCAGTCGCCGAAGAAGGTCCCACACCGGTTAGGCTAACTTCAGGGAGTTTTATGCATATTGAGCGGCGATCCGTTTATCGGACTGCATTGCGTGGGGAAGGCATGGAGCCAGCAGGCGACGACGGCACTGATGAGGACCCGGTAGCTAAGTCGGAGTCACCGCAGGCGCCGTAGACATATCGCTTCATGTTTGAAACATGCTCTGGGAAAATGTGGTGCACACCGCATGGTCGATGCTCTGGCAGGTCTTCGAGGCGGTATGTCACGGGACCGAGTCGGGCAACGACACGGTAAGGGCCGCGGTATCGGGGCAAGAGCTTTGCGGCACGGCCAGTCGCACGGATGGTGCGGCGAACGAGGACCAAGTCACCGGGCCGGAAGGGGGGATGTGGTGGTGCTGCCGCGTTGGCCGCTTGCACACGCGCGTGAGCCGTGAGGAGGTTGCGCTGGGCGTCGAGGCGGGCGGAATGAAGTCGTTGAGCAGATTCAGTTGGTGACGCAGTAGGATGGGGAAGGCCCAACTGCGCGTCGAGAGGGATGGAGGGCGTTCTGCCATAGACGACTGAGAACGGCGTCACATGCGTTGTTTCTTGCGCTGCAGTGTTGACTGCAAAAGCTGCAGCAGAAACAAAACGATCCCAGTTTGTGTGGGACGGAGCGACGTAGGATGCGAGTATATCCGTGAGGGTACGGTTAACACGCTCCACGAGGCCATTGCACTGCGGATGATTGACGGATGTAGTGGAATGCGCAATGCCGAAGGAGCGGAGGGCTCGCTCGAATTCATGGGACATAAAGCAGCTCCCACGGTCCGTGATGAGGCGCCGGGGAACACCGTGCCGAAGAACGAGATGCTGTTCCACAAACGCGACGGCATGAGCGGACGACGTGTCTGGAACGGGCAGTGCTTCGACCCACTTGGAGAAGTAGTCGATCGCAACCAGAACATACCGGTTGCCGGCACGCGTCTTCGGAAACGGGCCCAAATGATCCAGTCCAACCAGCTCGAAAGGTGAACTTGGTGGCGAAAAAGCCTGCGGGGGTGGCTTCGTCACACCTGTGGACGGTTTTCTGTACTGGCATGTCTGGCAGGACGCCACGTGTTGCTTGACATCTCTGGACATATTAGGCCACCAAAACCGCTCCGACTTTCGTGCGTAGGTCTTGCCGCGACCAAGGTGACCAGCCGTGGGAGCGTCGTGTAAGCCGCGCAAGATTTGCGACCGCAGTGTTGCCGGCACAACTGGCAACCAGACGGGTGGTCGACCACGGAGCCGCTTCACATGACACAAGAGGTCGTCCTTCATTCGATAGACCCGGCGTAGTTGGTGGGGGCCTGCGCCGGCGGCGGTGCCAAGGGAGTGGATTATGGCAGCAATGGCGGGATCTTGCGTTTGTGCAGTCCTCAGGCCCGTCAAAGCCGTCACGGAACAAGGGTGGCGAGAAAGGAAATCGGCATCTTGATGGGCAGAGCCGCGCCGATGCACTATTGTGAAATTGTACTCTTGAAGTTGCAGGGACCAGCGTGCAATCTTGGCATTCAAATGTTTGGCGGACTGCAACCAAGTGAGAGCGCTATTGTCCGTGACTATGGTGAAGTGACGGCCGAACAGGTAGGGACGGAACTTCTCGACGGCCCAGACAACGGCGAGGCACTCGAGTTCTGAAGAGTGGCGGCGGCGCTCAACGTCGGAAAGCTGGCGGCTGGCATAAGCTAGGACTTTGTGGTCACCAGACTCGTCTTCTTGCAGGAGGACAGCGCCGAGCCCATCTTGGCTGGCATCCGTGTGGAGGACGATGTGGGCCAATTCGTCGTAATGGGCCAATGTAGGAGGCTCGAGGAGGGCGTGCTTGACGTCAAGAAACGCGAGCTGATGGACCTGCGTCCAACTCCACGGTGCATTCTTCTTCAGCAGGGCGGTCAATGGAGCGCTGCGCTTGGCAAAGTCCGGAATGAAACGACGGAAATACGAAGCAAATCCAAGGAAACTTTTGAGCTCCTTGGCGGTGGTGGGAGCTTCGTAAGCTGTAAGCGCTTTTAGCTTTCAGGGTCGGGACGGATGCCATGCCGGCTCACAACGTGACCCAAGTACGTCACCTCCGCGAAACCGAAGAAACATTTTTTTGGTTTTAAGCGAAGCCCAGCAGAGGTAAGGGCTTCGAGGACGAGTTTGAGGCGTCTCTGGTGTTCTTCAAATGTAGCCGCGTAGACAATTACGTCATCCAGGTAGACCAACGCCATAGTCCACTTCAAATGGCCTAAGACTCGGTCCATGAGACGCTGGAAGGTGGCTGGAGCGTTCGAGAGACCGAAGGGCATACGGTTGAACTGGTAAAGGCCGTCGGGAGTCACGAAAGCCGTCTTTTCCGCATCATCGGGGTGAACAGGCATCTGCCAGTAGCCCGAGAGCAGATCTAGCGTGGAAAAATAACGGGCCCCCTTCAGGCGGTCAAGCGCATCGTCGAGGCGAGGCAGCGGGTACACGTCGCAATTAGTAATAGCATTTAGCTTCCCATAGTCAACGCAGAAGCGGAGTGTTCCATCCTTCTTGCGCACAAGGACGACAGGGGAGGACCAAGGGCTACAAGAAGGGGCAATGATTCCCTGGTCAAGCATGTCGCACACGTGCTGCTGGATGACTCTCCGTTCGGCTGGCGCTACACGGCGAGGTTGGTGATGAACGGGCCCGCGGTTTTCGGTGTTGATCCGGTGTTGAGCCCAGGAAGTGCACCCGAGTTCACCGGCGCTGAGAGCAAGGCAACTGCGATGCTCGAGCAGCAAGGTCTTCAGAGAGGCGAGCTCCGCGCAGGTCAGGCTGGGTCCAAAGTTAAATTCTTCCCATGATAGGATCGCCGGCGCTGGAGGGTGGCGAGGCGGGGCTTCAGGTTGCAGAGACGCCACTGGTGACCCGGGGTCCAAAACTGAGGCTGTACCCAATTGCGTGCCGGGAGTCAGCGCGAGAGGTACGCTGCTGATGTTGAGTATAAATACGTGGGCCTCTCCTTTGAGCACAGGCAGAAGGCTTCGAGGGGAGGTCATCTGACGGGCTGGAGCTGAACACCGGATGGGTTCGAACAGCACGTCTGCTGTGACCGGACTGTCAAGCTTGGCATACACCCACGTTGCCGCACCCGGTGGCAGGGTCGCGGCGGACGCCACATTCACGGTAGTGACGTCGAACGGCTTGACTCGACACGGCCACTTCGTCGCGAGGTCACGCAGAGATGCTGAGGCACGCTTGGTCGCCGACACCAGGGACTGCCACAGGGCGACACCGAGGCTGGAAACCCGGCTAAGCCAGCCCGGCCCACAGAGAGTTCGGCTCGCCCGTGGTTTGGTTCTAGTAAAATTAAGGACGACTCCGGCTTGCTGGCACCACCCGCACCCGAGGACCACTGGCCAAATAGGGCTGTCTGCGACAACAAACTCGGTGGAGATGGCATTTCCGAGTGCTGTCAGGTTGACGACGACACGTCCGACTTGCTCCACAGGAGTGCCGTTAAAAGCTAAGAGCCGGGTTTTGGCGGCTGGCAGAAGCAGGTGGGGCGCGTTAGCAACAAACGATTTGTGCAGTACATTGACAGCCGCTCCAGTGTCAACCAAGGCCTTTACGTGCCGGTCAAGCAGGGCGACGTCGACGAGCACGTAAGGAGCATCAGTGGTAACCGGAGCCGACGAAAGGAGGGGAGCCGCCAAATCGTTTCCCGACGTTGGAGGGCCGGCACAGTCCCTCGCGTAGTGTCCCCGCAGGCCACAGCGGAAGCAGGTCATGCGGACGTCGTTACGCAGGCGTCGGATAGAGGCCGCAGTTGGGGCTGCGGACCGAGGAGCCTGCACCCGGACGCTGCGCTCGGCAGACGGTGGCGACCGCCGCGTGGCCAGCAAAGTCAATTCCGCCTCGATGGCGAGCGCCATGGCGGCGCGGACGGAATCAGGACGGCCAGAGCGGACCAAGCGCTGCACCTCGGGGAGTCGGATGGCGTCGACAAACGCCTCGGTGCCGACCAGGGCCACGGCGTTCTGAGGCGCTCCCGGCAGCGACTGCAGAGCCAGGCGCTCAATGGCGGCGGCGAGGTCCTGGTACGTCTCCCCGGGCTCTTGACGGCGGGCTCGCAGGCGGTGGTACTGCACACGGGGTTGACCTGAGGCACCATAGTGGTCGGCGAGGAGGCCCGCCAGAACAGTGTAAGAGCCCAGCTGGTCGGGCGGCACGTTCTGCAGCAGCTCGGTGGCGCGACCCCTCAGTTTTGCAACGAGCATCCATGCCTTTATTTGCTCGTCCCAGCGTCTCGCCGCCGCAATACCGTCCAGCTGGATGCGGTAAGCATCCCACGAGATGGTGCCGTCAAATGTGGGCAATTCCACAACGTCCCACGAACACTGCGGCGAGGACGCACCCGCGCCGAGCACGCCATTGGCGGCCACGACCACAGGCCCAGCGACGGCAGAGCCGTAAACAGCGGCGGCGGGGACGCCCAAAGGCACCTGACCTGTGCTCGGCTCGGCTGGCACCAGGCGACGGAGTTCGCGCCGGAGAGCTTCCATCTCCCCAGCCTGGGCAGTCAGACGGGCCTCCCATGCGTCCATCCGTTGGGTGACTGTATCCAGGAGGCGCTCAACACCGGCGTCCGGCTGCTGCGAAGAGCCGAGCCTCTCCGAGCGCCTAGGTCTAGCGGCGCCGGCCGCCGCGTCGTCGGCGCTATCGGCTGGTGGTGGACTCCTGTCGTCTAGCACGTCGGGTGCTTGATTCTGGGAGCGGGTGAGTGGCATGATCCCACCGCTGCCACCAAAATGTTACGGTGTGGGATGCCACGGGGTGGCCATGGGCCCGCCCAGAGAAATATAGCAGCAGTACGGAGGAGAGCCGGCGAAGCGCGACCGGCGGCGGCCAAGCTTTCTCGTTCTATCTCCCTCGTGCTAGAGCCGCGCGCTCGTCGCTCGCGCTCGCTCTCCGCCTCTTCTTTTATTCCCGTATCAATATACAGCGGTGGTTCCGGTGTTCAGATGGTTCAGGGAAAGCCATGATCCTTTGAGATACGGTCGGTTGTGTTGCACAAGCAGCTTGTGCAAGACCTTGTGCAAGACATCATGCACCTCGCTGCCAAATTTGAACTGCGGTTCCCTTGCTGAACTGATGAACATTACTTTGGTTTTCTGCATGTAAATTCTTAGACCCACCGTGCTGCTCTGTCTGTCTAACTCATTTATCATGATTTGCAGTTCACCTCCTGAGTGACTCAGCAAAACAATGTCATCAGCGAATCGCAGATTATTTAGGTATTCTTCATTAACTCTTATCCCCGAATGTTCCGAATTAAGGCCTCAGAATCTCTCCTGTAAACGGGCGGTGAATAGATTTGGCGAGATTGTCATCTTGCCTGACGCCCTCCCTTATTGGAATTTTATTGCTGACTTTATGGAGGACTATGGTAGCTGTGCAGTGGTTATATATATCTTCCAGTATTTTGACATCAGGCTCTACACCCTGATTGCTCCTGATGTTTTCACTGACGCGAATGCGTTCTCGTAATCAATGAAGGCAATATAGAGCGGTTGGTTATATTCTGCGCATTTCTCTATCTCCTGATTAATAGTGCGAATATGATCTATTGTGGAATATTCTCTATGAAAGCCTGGCTGATAATTTTGTTGATTAAAGTCTAAGGTTGCCTCGAATCTATTAGAGATTGCCTTTGTAAATACCTTGTAGGCAACGGACAGTAAGCTGATCGGTCTAATTTTTCAACTCCTTGGCGTCTCTTTTCTTATGAATTAAGACAATATTTGCATTCTTCCAAGCTTCTGATACAGTCGAGGTCATAAGGCATTGCGTATAAAGTGTGGCTGTTTTTTTTAGCGCAATCTCCCCTCCGTCCTTCAACAGATCTGAAGTCACCTGATCCTCACCAGCGTCTTTTTCCCTTTGCATTGTTCCTAAAGCTTTCTTTACTTACACTTTCTTTACTACTGGAATGACGCATTTCTCTGAGCTGCTGTCTCTCTCATTAACATTCTGATTACATTGACTACGGTATAGATTTGTGTACAACTCTTCGGCTACTTTAACGTATCCATATTGCTAAGGACATTGCCCTTTTTGTCTCTTAACGCATACATCTGAAATTTGCCTATGCCTAGTTTCCCTTCACGGCTTTTAGACTACCTCCGTTCTTTATATCATGGTCCATTCTATCCATATAAACTTTTTTATGTCGGCTACCCCCGTTGCGATTATTTATTAACTTCGTTAGCTCTGCTAGGTATATTCTGTCTCTAGGGTTGGACGCCCTCATGCCTTCGCGTTTTTTGATGACATCTTTTGTTTCCTGAGATAGCTTGCCGTATCCTGTCGAACAACCCTACCTCCTACTTCTACTGCACTCTCCGAAATGATAGGTGTCAGATTATCATTCATTGTATGAGTATTAAAGTCGTCTTCCTCAGTTAATGTTAAATATCTGTTCTGCAGTGATGTCCTGAATTCCTCTATTTCCCCTTTTGCTGCTAACTCGTTAATGCACTCCCTCTTCACTATCTTCTTCCGTTCCCTCCTCAAGTCTAAGGTAATTCGAGACCTTACCATTATGTGGCCGCTACAGCTAAGGAGATTACCGGAGCTATTAAGCTCCGTTCTTTCTAAGACTGAAATCTTTAATATTGCCCTCATCTTCACCAAATCAGTCCCTCCGATATTGTACGATGCCGTCTCCCACTTTCAGAAGGCCTCTGCCCACAACCCAACCACTTTTGCCAATCACCCATCTTCATTCTTCACCCTCACGAGTGCTTTACTACCCCCAAACAACCCACTGTTACCCTCCAGAAAGTTAACGCCTCCACCTACTACCCACCCACCTTCATGGTTCCTGAAGCTGCCGCGTTTCATCAATCAACAGCCTGCACTTTTCAGAAGGTGCTACGCACCACTCATCCACTCATTTCCATCCTACTGAAGCATCCACCCCCGAGCAGCACTAGAATGAAAAAGTGACCCCGAAATTCAATCCAAAGACGGAATGGGAAGGCGATCATTCTAGAAGCAAGATGTACAACCAGCGCTGCTAACACTGACTGGTTGGGATTCTTATCCCTCGGTTATCAAAGAAGCAAGCCAGAATTCTTCTGGCGTGAACAATGGTCACAAAACTTTACGAGACGCGTCTTCTAAAAAAACACACACATGGAAAACTTCTTTAAAACTTTCTTATAGGAGAAACTGTGATAGCCTTAAAGTATTAAGCATTTAACAAGAAAGCGCGGAGGGCACTGTCGGGCCTCTTCGCACTCGGCAGCAGAGACAGCACTGCGGCGGCCGCTCAGTTTACGCGGGAATCTTCCTACTTGATTGCAGGTTGGTAGTACGTTCCTTTGTTTACCGCTCTCAGGCTGTCACTTTGCATTCATATTTTGTAGCTATGCCCGGTGACATCTACAAAACTACCTGTATCGCATGTGAAAATCACGTAGAATCAAATCAGGGATCAATTTCATGTTACACTTGGAAACGACGATGTCACCTGGAAACTTGCTCTGGTTTAGTTTGTCAAACAGCTCCTTAGAAACCCGTGGCAGCTCGCAGAGAAAGAATTGTAAGTGCCCTGACTGTAAACCTGCTTTTCAGGAAGCCCAAGGAGAGGATTTAGGAAATAATGCCAATCTCGATATGTTGCTGAAATTCCCCGAAAACTTGGCCTTCTCATCCCAATAAAGGCTCAGGCAGACAAACTGGTATCCACTGCTGGTCGTATAGACGACATTGAAAAGGCGATTCAGCATGTTTCAAGCCAGCTTCATAAAGGAGCAGAACAAAATCATCCGTGACATAGAAAATGAAGGATCAAAACTTGAGTATGAAACAAAATCATGCGGAGTTAAACGGCTTTATTTGAAATGAATAACATGGAACAATACAACCACCTGAAAGTACATGGCTTGAAACAGACCGATAATTAAATGTTTATGAATGAGTAAACAAGAGAGTGAAGGAACATGAACTTCCATAGCTTACCGAGACCGGCGTGGAAGTTTTAGCACAGTCGCCACGAAAAAAAGGACACTGACTTCACAGGAGGGACGACAACCGCATCATGCGTCTGCAGCAGCGCCGCGTTTGCGAACTGGCCCTTTTGTTATCGGCATGTTCGTAACTGCTGGGCGGAGCGTTATTTTCCGCTCCGGCGGCAAGTCACAGTGCCATTTTTTTACTCGCGACTGTACATAGACTGCCGGCTCCGAAAGATAAGATTGCTCCAGTGTTGGTTGGCTTTAAATCGTGCCGGAGTGCGGACAACAAGCTCGCCGTGAGAAATGCAGTGCGTGATACTATAGTTGAGAACATGGTTTGGTTTATGGGCTGCGGGAATTGCGGTGGTTTAACCTCCCAGACCCGCCGCGGTGGCTCAGTGGTTAGGGCGCTCGACTACTGATCCGGAGTTCCCGGGTTCGAACCCGACCGCGGCGGCTGCGTTTTTATGGAGGAAAAACGCTAAGGCGCCCGTGTGCTGTGCGATGTCAGTGCACGTTAAAGATCCCCAGGTGGTCGAAATTATTCCGGAGCCCTCCACTATGGCACCTCCTTCTTCCTATCCTCTTTCACTCCCTCCCTTATCCCTTCCCTTAAGGCGCGGTTCAGGTGTCCAACAATATATGAGACAGATACTGCGCCATTTCCTTTCCCCAAAAACCAATTATTATTATTATTATTAACCTCCCAGAGCGATTCAGGCTATGAGGGACGCCGTAGTGAAGGGTTCCGGAAATTTAACCACCTGAGGTTCATTAACGTGCACTGACATCGCACAGTACACGGGCCTCTAGCATTTCACCTCCACTGAAATTCGAGCGCAGTTGCCAGGATCTGACTCGCTCCTTTTGAGGGCAACATCCTAGCGCCATAACCACAGCCACCGCGGCGGCCTTTTCATGAGAACATGACGGTGGCGTAGAGGGAACTGTACCGGCAAGCGAAGTATGCGTGTCAGGAACATAACTACCGTTTCACCTCCTTCAGAAATGGAACACTGTTTGTTCGCAGAGAAGAAGCACGTTCTGGCGGGCCAGTTGGTCCATGATGAACAGAAAGGGTATAAACTGCGCGAACAAGACGGGACGAGAGGCACACAAATCGACAGACAAAGCGCAGACTTCCAACTGATTTTTTTTGTGAAAAACACATTGTTAATAAGGCCAGAGAACATAAGAAAAAAAATAAGAAAAACGCTATCACGATAGGGTTCAACGATAGAAACATCAGCAGAAATTTACAGGTTAATCAGATCCGATGTGAACACGAACGTGCCCTTCTAAAAACTCGAGCTCTGGTGTCGATAGCGATAGCGAGGGCGAGCTAACGCAGTCGTCACCCCTTTTGGCTATCAGGAAAGCTTCGATAACCTCCCTTTCAGTTTTGCTGCGTGCATAGGAGAGGAAAGCAGTTTTGTATAGGTAGAGAGCGCAGTTGCGGCTGTCACAGTTTTTGCAGTGATTTCACCTATTCCAGCTGAGTCTGACCCACACTCCCTCATGGAGTGCTAAAAAAGTTTAGGATTTTTCTTCGTTTTAACATCGAGCGTTTTAAAGTATTGTTCAGAAGTACTTGTATTTGGGCGTGTTGGTTCATATCTTTTCAGGAGGACACAGGGGCGCAACAAACACACACGGACATAGAAGTAGACAGGGACGAGCGCTTACTATCAACAGGCTTTATTTGACGTAGACCGTTAATATACTTTCGCCTACCCAAGCGCCACTGTGCGAATCACAAGCACGTGGGTAGCAGAAAACACCAAAAGAAATCGAAAAGTAGGCGATTACAGAAATCTATCTAAGAAAACCGTTTCAGATCGGCGAAGCATTACAGACGAATCACTGTTGCAGTTATCTCCTATTACATCAGAAAAAAAGGAGATAACTGCATCAGTGATTCGTCTGTAATGCTTCGCCGATCTGAAACGGTTTTCTTAGATAGATTTCTGTAATCGCCTACTTTTGATTTCTTTTGGTGTTTTCTGTTACCCACGTGCTTGTGATTCGCACAGTGGCGCTTGGGTAGGCGAAAGTATATTAACGGTCTACGTCAAATAAAGCCTGTTGATAGTAAGCGCTCGTCCCTGTCTACTTCTATGTCCGTGTGTTTTTGTTGCGCCCCTGTGTCCTCCTGAAAAGTATTGTTCTTTCGCAATTTTGAGTTTTAACTTGTGCTCTCGCGTTAGTTCAAGCAATCTTCCGAAGTGATCGTCACTCTTTGTTCTCTTGAATTTGAGATACGCGCGCCTTCGTTTTCTTATCATTCTGACAAACCTGGACGTCACCCATGGCTTTTTACGCTTTTTCAGCCTAGATGAGTCTATGCTTGGCACGTGTCCATCCCTAAGTTCGAAAAGTTTCATCACAAATAAACGCCATAATTCGTGCACATCACAATCATCAAAAAAGCACTGGAAAACGGGCAAGTGATCTAGTAGTTTTTCGGAAATATTAGTGAAGTCACCTTTGTCGTAAAAGAAGACACGCATATATTCACATTTGTTTTCTCTAATATGCTCAGCTTTTATATATGCAATGACAGCATGATGACCACTGATGCCCGGAACAACAAGGACAGCATTTACATCGATTCGGAGAGTTCGGAAAGAAAAGGTCTAAAACATTTTTATCCCTAGTTGATTCCTGAACATACTGTAATAAGCCAAAAGTATCTATGATGTTCTTCATTTCTGTATTGATTGCAGCACCTGTTGAGCTCAAAAACCCACCGTATGCCCGCTGCGCCCACCCTACGCCCGCCAACTTCTTAATCTCATCCGCCCACCTTTGCTTTCCATTGGAATCCACTCCGTCACCCTTGAGGACCATTAGTAATCTTGACTTCGGAGTACATGCACTGCCTAAGCCCATTTCTTCCCCTTGATTTCGACTAGGATGTCATTAACCCGCGTTTGTTCCCTCACCGACTCTGCCTGCTTCCGTTCTCTTAAAGTTACGCTTGTCATTTTTCTTTCCATAGGTGGCTGCGTTGTGCTTAACATAACCTGAACCCGTTCTCTTAGCCTCCATAGTTCTGCCCTGTAGGTGAGGATGCATATATTCAAAGCTTCAGGATAAAGCTCTTCCACTCGCACCTGCCGTCTTTCATCGTTCATGGCAGTTGCAGGATGAGAACATACACATTCAAAGCGGAAAGGCTACCGGGAGACAGGGGCACTAGGTAAAGGGAGGTTGGGGGAAATATGACATTTATTCATTTTATTCATTTTTTACCTTCAAAGCGTGTGCAGGCGTTAGATAGGGAAGTGGGCAGAAAAATTTGTCGAAAACAATGCTAGAAAAACAACGGGTACGTAAAAGATACAGCTGTTTTGTACTTTTCTCTTCAGAGGTATTGGTAAACTACCATTCATGATATGAGAGAACCTGCCATGTGCGCTCCACCCCATTCTTATTCTTTTAATTTTCTCCATCCGATGATCCGGATCAGCGGTTACTACCTGCCCTAAGTAGATATATTCAGAAGGGTAGCGGATCGGGCTAGTTGGTGCACGTTTGTCATTTTTTCGCAAGCGCTAAAAGAACACGGACAAAGAAGGAAGAGACAGGAAGAGCGCTTTCCTTTACCATTTACCATATTCCTTTCCCACCTCGAGCACCTCGCTGCCAATTATGAACTGATGAGCCCTTGCTAGACGGTTTAACATCAATTTGGTTTTCGGCATGTGAATTTTTAGAGCCACCGTTCTCTTCGGCCTTTCTAACTCATTCATCATGATTCGCCATTCATCTCCGGAGTGAATCAGCAAGTCAATGTCATCAGCGAATTTTAAATTATTTAGGCATTCTCGAGTAAATCTTACCCCCACCTGTCCCGAATTCAGGCTTAGGAATACCACCTGTAAACGCGCGGTGAAAAGCATTCGCTAGATCGTGTCTCCCTGACGGAGCCCTTCCTTGTTAGAATTTTATTCCTGACTTTATGGAGGACTCTGGTAGCTGTGCAGTTGCTATAGACATCTCGCAGTATTTTCACGTATTGCTCTTCTACACACTGATTACGCAATGCCTGCATGACTACTGAGGTTTCCTTTGACCCAAATCCTTTCTCGTTATAATAAAGGCTATATATAGCGCTTGGTTATATTCTGCGCATTTGTCTATAACCTGATTGATAGTGGAAATATGATCTATTGTGGAATATTCTTTACGAAAGCCTGCCGGATAATTTGTTTGATTGAAGTTTGAGGCTACCCTGACTCTATTAGCGATTACCTTAGCAAATTCCTTGTAGGCAACGGACGGTAAGCTGATTGGCCTGTAACTCTTGAAGTCCTTAGCGTATCCTTACTTATGAATTAAAATAATGATAGCGTTCTTCCAAGCTTCTGGTACGGTCGACGTCACAAGGCACTGCGTATACAGGATGGAAACTCTCCCCTCCGTCATTCAACAGATCTCCTGTTACGTGATCCTCATCAACTGCTTTTCCATCTTTGTATTGCTCCTAAGGCACTTAGTTCCTCTTTTGTCACTGACGGGATGATGCATTGCTGGTCACTACCATATCTTCCATTAACGTTCTGATTACATTGGCTACTGTATGGATTTTTGTAGAACTCTTCGGCTACTTTAACTTTAATCGTATCTTTATTGCTGATGTCTCTGCCTTCCTTGTACCGTAACGGATACATCTGGTTTTTACTTATGCCTAGTTTCCTCTTCGTCGCTTTTAGGCTGCCACCATTCTTAAAAGCATGCTCGATTCTCTCCATATTAAACTGCCTTATATCGGCTACCACCCCCAACCCCCCTTTGCGCTTATTTATCAACTTCTAAAGCTCGACAGTTCTATTCGGTCTCTAGGTCTAGACGCCCTAGCCGCCGGAATCTTGCCGGCATCCTGTCAAACAATGCTACCGCCTACTTCTACGACGGACTCCACAATGATAGCCAGAGATTATTGTTCAGTTTGTGAGCATTAATATCGTCTTGCTCAGTTGAACCACAATATATGTTCTGCAGTGAAACCCTGTGTTACTCTACTTTCCCTCTTACTGCTAATGTGCTTACTTCTAACAGGCTTCCGCTTCAGCAGTTTCTTTTTTCCGTCTTCAAATCTAGCCTAATTCGAGACCTTACCATTGTGTGGTCACTACACCACACCTTTCCGACGGCCTCCACATGCTGCACAATGTCAGGGTGAGCGCATAGTATGAAGTCTATTTCATTTTTAGTCTCGCCATTGGGGCTCTCACAGGTCCACTTCTTGCTCTGTCGTTTGGGGAAAAAGGTATTCATGATCCGTAAAGCATTTTTATCTGCGAACTCTCTCCTAATAACTCTCCCCTGCTCTTGCTAGAAGCTATCCCACCGCTGCTTACCGCCTGGTCGCCAGCCTACTTATCTCCCACCTTCGCGTTGAAGTCGCCCATCTCTATGTACAATGTAATGTGATTTTACTTTGTTCACTGCTGATTCCACATCTTCATAAAAGCTTTCAGCTATCTGGTCATCATGGCTGGATGTAGGCGCGTAGGCCTGCACCACCTTCGCCTTGCACCTCCTATTGAACTTAATTACGATAACTGCCACCCTCTCGTTAATACTATAGAACTCTTATGTTTTCAGCTATACCCTGATTCATAGGTGGGCCGGCTGCTAAGTTCGGGGTTCCTTAGGTTTCCAGATTTAGGAGTGCCCTATTATTGGTTCATTGGTGTTCACGTGGTGTCGATGTTGTGACGACCCTTTAAGCCATATCCATAGATCGCGGAGAGTCCTGACATCACTTCCTTGCGCAGTGGTGCAGTGGTTTAGCGATGCGCCACAACCCCGGCAGGTGGCTATATCGAACAGAAGCCGTTGAAGCTGGTGAGAATAAAGTTGCTCTTCACGAGCTCCGGTAAGGATCATCGCAGCCCCACGGTGAGCAGGTGGAAACTGAATTCAACTTATTTTAATTAATTTCATTGCCACGTGTCATGGGAGCAGGCAGCTCACTACCCGGTTGGTTGTTGCGATGACGTCATACGTCAGGTAACCTACCTCGACCAATCAGGGAATACGGTGACAGAGAAGCCGGTAAATTTTTTTCACAGACAACCTAATGCTTTCGCACTAAAATTATTGCAGCGCTGCCTCGCGCTCCAGCCGCCTGGAAATGCTGCACGCTGACAAAGCATGCAGGTTGCCACATATCTTCAGGCATTTCTGGCGAATGGCTCGAGTGACTGCGCCGAAATTAACATTTTCATTCACACCCCCTTGTCATACACTTCAATGACCAGTATTAGTCTGTGGTGCAATGACAGGGAGATAAATAGTAGGGATTAAGACTGTTTTATGCACTGTATAGATAGTAATGCTCAACATCCAATCATTTTAAGCACGTCATATCGACAGTGTTTAAACAGATAACCGCGAAATCATTGACGCTGTGCGTAATATACGACAAGCTAACGAATGTACCAGGGAGCCATCGGTCACGTAACCACACGCGAGGTTTTATTTTTAATCATGGCTGTAGTCTGCAGGTTTCACAACACGTGAATGCTTTATTTTCTTGATTGATTTCAGTTTTTAAGGTTGCATTTTTGCTTGGTGCGGGAATATTCTCCGTCCGCTCCAACAAAAGTTCATCTGTGAGTACAGCGCTTGTGCTGTCATTTCATCTCCCCGTATTTCGCGCTTTGCAAATCTACAGTAGGGGAAAAAATTAATATTAAGCACATAAACAGAGCCACGTAAAGCAGATCCAGGGTTTTCTCCGCCGAATCTGACTTTATCCCTCATGCCGGTATTTATTGGCTTTAAGAGCAGTGTTCGCACTTTCGCCGAAATTTCATGACGTTATTTTATTCGGCAGCCGGTTCCGACACAAAAATTTTTCAAGCTGTCTTTGGCTTCACCGACAGATGACTTTCGCATGAACTGATCTCGTCACAGCACTCACCTGACATTGCATTGTACAAATCGCAAGAATGGGAGATACTGGGCCATGTATTTTTTTCTTTCGGGAACGTCGGCTGCGATCCACCTGAGGATGGCCCGGAACACGTCATCTACCTCATTGGGCGCGTGCAGCCGGTTGTCTGCCAAGATGGTGCGCATCTCATCGGGCGTTAGCGAGTGGAACTGGGTGCTGTTCTTCCACGTCTGTGCAAAGTACAAGAACAGAGGTTTCTTCAGTTGTTACCATAAATAGGGGGACAGCGTCTACACAATCTTTCTCAAGCTTCTATATATCGAGAACTGTACGGGTCCACAGTCGTGTTCACTAAAATCAATTTTGTGAAATCGAAAACAGTCCGAAGAATTATCCTTAAGAGAACTTGCTGTTGAGTTATTTGGTTTTGATTCATATTAAAATATTTAGCGGTTAAAAACAGAAAACACATAGGTACACGACAAGACGGCGCGCCAATCCCCAACTGGTTTTATTACGCCCATGAAACGTACATATAAAGTTTTTATCGTCACATGCGCAAACAAGTCACCGAAAGGTCAAGAACGACGTCATAAGGCACACTGCAGGAGTTTCTTTTCGCCTTTAGAGAATTAAATTGATGTGTCGCTTACGCACAAGTTGCCTTGCTTCTTGATGAAGAACGCTTCCATCAACTGCCCTAGCTTAGTGTCTTTGTGTTTGTCCAGAATGCTTACGTCAGTGAAGCATGGTTCACAACTGCTGGACAGGCACTCTTTAATGTGCTTGTGTAGATGTGTGCCTTCCTTCAACTGTTCTACATTTCGCTCATGTTCGCTCGTTTGCTCATTCATGCACCGGCCAGGCTCACCTATATAGAAGTGGAAGTTGAAGGGGATTTCGTAAACCACACCCTCCACATATTTCACGTAAGGTCTCCTGCGCTTTGTTCCGCAGCCTCGTTTCTTTTCGTTCTCTTTTTCGGTACGGTAGGAATGGCCTCTGAGCTTTCTCGGTGCAGAGAAAACGAGCCGCACTCCGTGGCTTTTTTCAAGTTGTGAGCTACTCGGTGCTCGCATGGCACCACCACTAATCTTACCTCTTCTCGAGGGACTCAAGAGGTGCTGATGGAAACGTTCTTTATCAAGAAGCAGGGCAACTTGTGCGTAAGCGACACATCAATTTCATTCTATAAAGGTGAAAAGAAATTCCTGCAGCGTGCCTTATCACGTCGTTCTTGATATTTCGGTGACTTCTCTGCGCATGTGACGATAAAAGCTTTATATGTACAGTTGAGGACAAAATTCTGGAGGCCACATGTTCCTAAAACGAATCCGCTAGCTCTGTGATTAACCAGTGGCGTCAGACCACAGCTGTGGAGGTGAATGTCAAAATTGTGTTCTTTCATATCTACAAGTGCAGTCTCCAGCCGCTGGCTAATAACAGAGCTTTCGGCTTCGTTTGAGGAAGACGTCGTCTCCAGACCTTTCTCCTCGACCGTACGTTTCGTGTCTGTAATAAAACCAGTTGGAAGTTGGCGCTTTTTCTTGTCATGCACCTATGTGGTTTGTCTTTTTTTTGACGCCGTTAACTATTTAGCTATGGACCAAAATTATCTGCCTTGTTATATTTCATTATTTCAAGGACCACTCTGTAAGTTCTACAAATCGACGAGAATAAAAGGTTCGAATGTGTGAAATTTGCAGGTAAAGCAGACGACGTCCTTATGGCCTAGCATCTTAAATGGTGAGGTGATCGCCGATTAAAATGGAGACAGCCAGCAAGCATCTCTAAGCGCGCAACACCCAGTACAAGATAACATCTTCTAATGTATCGGTACAGTTTTACCGTATAAACGCCGGCTTTCAAGTAAAAAGCAACGCTGCTGAAGGCTAATCCCGCCAAGCGTTGTTTGGCAGCACGCAACGATGAACGGCAGGGTGTGGCTGACTGCAGCGCTAATTTAAAATTATAACTTCCGTGACGTCACAATGAACTTCCCCGCGCACCTCCGTGGTTGTGAGGAGAACAAAATTTCATCGGCGATTACGTCATTATTTTAAATGTTATCGTAAAAAAACTAGGCATGCTTTACGTACAGCCTTATACAATCCCTAAATAAAGAGAAATTTTCAAAAATTGCCACAGTTGCCTTTCAAGATATGCCATTATGGCTATAGAATAGCTCCCGGCACGCATAAAAATCAGTGTGTTTACTTGCACAGAAAGGCAGTCCGCGCTATTATATCCGAAAATTTATTACAACACAGACATCTATGCACTAAGAGAACATGCAGACCAATGAACAAAATATGTAGCTGTCGCATCCCGCTTCTCATGCAAGACAGAAACTGCGTTTTTTTTATGATGTGCCACAGGAAACAGCTTTGCAGATTTTGCTGACGAGAGTTTCTTTCCCTTCTTTCGACTCAAAAAAAAATTCCTACTAGCAACGCGGTTTATATGTTTTCACATCAGGTAGTTCTTGTCGACCTTTCTACCTATACTTAAATAACAGATAGTTCACAACGTATATGCTGGTCTTTTTACTCTAGGTCTGTTCATTTTCTTTAGGAAACTTCGACTTTCTCAAGCACAGGAATTTAACAGGTAAGCTATAACACTATGAAATACAGGTAGGGCTCCCCTCTATTTAAATGTGGGATACCGGAATGAATGAACGAACTTTATTTCCTCGTGATAGTGAGTGTACACTGGGACTAAAGGCATTATTAACCTGATGAAAGGTACCAGCCCTTTACAGTAAACATTTTCCACAGCAGTAATAAAAGAAGGAAATACATCCGGCGTATGTCATCATCTGGGATGTTGTGTTCGGTTGAGAGGGTCTGGCGGCGTGAGCGCCTGTTGGACCTCTTCACGAATAATGTCCGAAATGAAAAAAACCTGCGGCGACTGTGCGGCTCAACAGAGCTTTTGAAGCTCTTCACGCCCGACGGTCCGGATGGTCTCCCGAAGGACGTCGTGGCTAGAAGCATCGACACCGTTGGTAGCCATCAGCGACGGCGGACGCTCGTACTGTCTGAATCGCATGTCGAGCATCTTCTCCATCGTAGTCCAACCCCGGTGTTAATGACTCATCTATACCCAACCTTATATGAAAGTGATGTGTGTCGCGAGTGGCAGAAGGAGAGGGCAACTCTGACGCACATCCTATGGGACTGCACAAAATTGCCCGACGAAGCTTCTAAAAGCATAACGATTCCGCCGCGACTCGCGGCTGCGGCGGAATGCTCTGACCGTGACGTGCAAATCTGGGCCGTCCAGCAGGTCTCGGCGGCTCTTGAGCGACAAAGGCCTCAGATCCTCCGCTGAGTTGCCGCCTGGGCCCGAGTCACGGCGCCATTAGGTCATGATGCCATTAGGCCATGACGTAAATAAAGTTGTTCCTCCTCCTCCTCCTCCATCGTAGTGGCTTCGGAAACAAATTCGGCGACGGCTCTGGGCGGGCTTCGAACTAACCCAGCGAAGATCTGCTCCTTGATGCCCCTGATTAGAAAACGCAGCTTCTTCTCTTCGGACATGTTGGGATCAGTCCGGCGGAAGAGCTTCGCCATGTCTTCGGAGTAAACGAAAACGCTCTCGTTCGGTAATTGGACGCGTGTCTGGAGGAGCAGCTCGGAACGTTCTTTCTGGAGGACGGTGGTAAAAGCCTGCCAAAACTGAGTCTTGAAGGAACCTCACGTTGTTATTGTGGCCTCTCGGTTATCAAACCAAGTACGAGCTGCACCCTCAAGCGAAAAAAAAAACACGTGCTGCCTCTTCGAGTCATCATCCCACCTGTTGTATTGGGCTACGCGCTCGGACTTCTCGAACCAGTCTTCCGGGTCCTCGCCTGGAAAGCCTTGAAAGCTGGGTGGCTCGCGTGGCTGTTGCAGCACGACGGACGGCGAAGGGATGGAATCCGGCATGCTGACGGGGGTTTGTGTGGACACTGATGGTCGCGCTGAATCGGAGGTCAGGTTTCTCACGGTCGGACGAGACCGCAGAGGCCCGAACTCTGGTTGCAGTCCTTGCAGCCGCCGGCTATCTTGGTGGGTGGGCGTAACTTCGACTTGCAAGGATTCAGGCGGGCAGAAGTCCCGGCTTCCTGGAGGGGTCCTCGGCATGGAGTGCGCTACCCCGCACCTCCATCAAGATGTCACGCGTGAATGCGGGAGATCACTGATCACAAGAGACAGCAGCGGGCTTCGACGAACGTCTTAACCACAGCTCCAGGTCACTTCCTCTTCTTCTGTTGAGGCGGCGCGTGCTAGCGGAGTGCACAGTGTCAATATAAAAGGCAAATGTACAGAACTTACACAAGTACAATCATATTACACTTGTAATACGCAATACGCAGCCACAATGCACACATAGCACAACTGCACTGTATATATTCATTTTGTGAACGGATGTACGTACATACAAACAGAAATGGAACAGAATGACATTGATCAAGAAAAGAAACATCGGCTGGTAGCAATGCGGTTAACTCTTTTTTGAAAGTACCCAATGGAGCGCTAGAGTATAACAGTTCTCAACCTTGTTTAATATTTCTGTTCTCTGATATAAAACTGCCTTTTTTCCATAATTTGTTCCTGTTTTCGGCTTGTGTCGGATGTTACGCAGTAGAAGGTGTCGAGATGTATCTGGATTGAATGTTTTAGAGAATCATTTCTGTCTGTGTAGAGTAAGCAGAAGTTTCTTATAATAAATTTTGTCTGCGCGAAGAAATGAATAACGCTGGAATAATGTAGCGGTTGCAAGATCTGCATAACGACCATGGTAATTCCTGTATATACGAAGAATGCGTTTTTGTAAAGGAAATAGCTTGTTGTAGTTCGTTGTGGTCGTTTTTCTCCATACCAAGATCCCATAGCAGAGCTTTGAATAAAAAAGGGCATTGTATAACGGTTGTTTGAGGCAAAAGAAATTAGGTGGGCTATTGTTTTTATAATACCTACGGATTTAGGAAGATCATTGTATAACCTGCTTTCTGAGACTGGGGAGCGCTACAATCCAGACAAGGGGACAACACTACATAAGAACACCACGATACACCAGCGCAAACATTCAACGGAGTTCATAACCTGCTTATATGTGAACTCCACGATAAATGTTCATAAAACCATACACTTAAGAATTTTTGTTCCTTAACGCAGGTGATTTCCGTATCATTAAAGTATAATTTAATGTCACTATGCATGTTTTTGTTACGAGGCCTGAATAAAATGTATGTTTTTGCTGTATTGACTTCTAGGCTGTTTTTGCTCAACCATACTGACAGACGATTTAGATAAGTATTTGCGCTGAAAGCAAGTTCGGAAATGTCATCGGATGTAAAAAGTACATTGGTATCATGGGCATACATTTCCATGTCTGGTGAGTCAGACATTCGTACAATGTCATTTACCTATATAAGGAACAATATTGGGCTCAGTTTTGAGTCCTGAGGTACAGTTTTTGTTAAAGGCAAAATGTCAGAAAAAATTGAGTTTACCTGAACAAATTGGCTTCGATTCGTTAAATAGCTTCTTATTAAATCACCAACAATACCACGTATCCCGCAGTTTACTAATTTCTGTAATGGCATTTTATGATCAAAGCCTTTCTTAAGTCTTAAAAAAGTCAGAGTGTAACGTGCTGTTTTTCATTGTTTTCAATTATTTTGTCTTTAATACTAAGAAGGGCTTGCTCAGCTGACTTATTTTATTGAAAGCCATATTGGCAGTTTGAGACCACATCGTGTTTAATGAAAAATGACCGCACCCTGTCAAATATCACACTTTCGAAAAGTTTTGAGAATATATTTAAGGCAGATATTGGTCGGTAATTTGAAACTAGATCCTTCGCGCCGCCTTGGTGGATTGGTGTCACTCGTGCAGTTTTTAAGACCTCCGGAAAAATTCCTGAAGATATTGGCATGCTAATAACGTAAGCTAGAACTTATCTCGTTTGAGACGCACTTAATCGGCTCCGGCCGAATTCCGTCGGGTCCGGGAGAGGCAGTACTTTTCAGTTTGGCTATTAAATTCCGTATCTCTGCGCTATCTGTCGGCTACATGAAATTGTGATAGCAACAGGCTTGATATCGATTGTATGATCCACACTTTCATTACCTGCTCTTGAAGCACAAGGTCCAGGTTGAAGGAAACTTTTGTTCATGCTTGTTACTTGGCTTTTGTTCAGGTACGGTGTTTGTGACCTGATACTTGACTTTCTTCTTGTTATTTTATTCACAGCATCCCATATCAGTTTCGCTTCATTGCGTATGTATGTGAACAGCTGTTCGTAGTACTCTTTTTTTAGCTTATTTCAGTTTGCTTTGAAGTTGGTTCCTGAATTTTTTGAAAGCTACGAATTATTTTTGATCCCTTGTTTTTTACAAAAAGGTGTCACATCGCATCTTTCTTTTCAATGTCATTATATAAATGACAGTTTATCCGAGGTTTTCGTACCTTCACATTTCTGATTCGTTCGTTCCTTAACGGGAAAGCCGCGTTACAGGAGCTTTTTATGTTTGTAAGAAAGGTGTCAAAAGCTGTATTAATATCGCGTTCGTTGTAGACCGCCTACCAGTATATCGCTGCAATTAATTCCCAAAAGTGTTCCAGCGAACACTCGTTTATCATTCGGCCATAAAAAGGCACACAGGAAGCACGGTTGTATGATGTGAAATTCGTAACAAAAAATAGCGTTAAATGGTCGCTTATGCCCATTGCAAGCGCACCTGTAATTATATCCTCATCATTTATGTTTGTAACGCATATGTTAGAGTGGCACTGTTCTTTGTGACTCGGGTTGGTAATGTAACATTTTTGGTGCAGGCGTGACAAGCTAGAAGTGATTTCAGTTCCCACGCCCCTGTATCCGGTGAGCCCATGTCTATGTTTACATCTCCTATGATTATCACAGGTTCATTACTAACGCAGGCATGCGAAAGCATTCTATCTAGAAAACTGCAAAATTTTTCTTTCTCGCCAGTAGAAGGTCTATAGACGACTGATACCATGGTCATCCCTACATGTACTGTAAGGCATTCCACATCGTCAGTAAATACAAAGAATTTTTCCACTACAGTAAAACGTATTCCTTCTTTTATATACATAGCCACACCTCCTCCCCTTTGGTTGGTTCTTGTTAAGTGCTGCGAGCGATAACCATTAAAAAAGGCATGGGATTATTTAGAGACAGCCACGTTTCTGTGAAAAGTACAATGCCAAATTTAATTTTTATTGATGCCATCAGGTTCTTTATTTCATCAACTTTGTTCTTTATACTCCTGGCGTTAATATGCATGGTCAAGAAACTTTTCAAACTTGAAGTTTCTTCTTTGTGGCGAGATATGTCATAATAAGCGTCGCTGATCGATGGTACTGTCATAATGAATAATTTTCAACGCATTGAACAAGTGCCTAAGTGCCCATTCACTCTCTGATGTCATCGTTGCCAAGTCATTTTGGAAAGCTATCCGGATGAACGCTGAAGTCTCGTTTTTCGGTGCCAACACCCACCCTTTTGAAGTCCAGGCGAACTGCCAGTTTACCTCGGATTTTTTTTCTTGCGCGCAGCCGCGAGCAGTTTCTTGTTTGTTTTTTTTGTGTCAAGTGTTCATTCACATACACAGAGTTCTTTGAATCCACACCGAGCTCTTTACATGTCAGCTGTTCTTTTCTGGTCTTGGCGAGGACTTCTTCGCGCTGCGTTCGTCGAACGAAGCGAACCACAATGTTGTGAACATCTGCTTTCTGTGTCGGGACCCAGTGAGATGTATCAGTGTCACTTTCTTGAGTACTTTCATCAAGGGCTTCACCTATTTTTTCAACTATGTTTAAGGCGTCATCTATTTCACGTGTTTTTGGAATCCCCTTGATTTCAAGGTTGTTCATTCTTTGGTACTTGTCAAGTTTTACGATCTTTTGTGACAGCTTTTGATTTTAATCCTTCATGTGCCATTTTCTTTGAGAAGCTGTTTTACCTCATTCTTCAAGGATTGAAATTCTTTTCTGAATTCGCTCACTTCATCACATGTATCAACACAATATTTTACACTGTCTTTAAGTTATCTCAACTCAGTGCAAATGTTCCGTTTGAAGGCTTGAAGCTGTTTAGACAGTTCCTTTATCTTCTTGGCATCAGCTTTCTCACCCATTCTCGATAGAGTCAAACCACAGCAATCCAAGCACACAAAAAGACAGTAAATTGCGTCCGTATAAACAATGCTGAATCATCTTTACCACTCCTACGAAGTGGGGTGCCGCAGGGTAGTGTCCTAGGCCCGCTATTATTAAACCTATATAATAATGATATAGTACATATCTATCAATCAGCCAAATGCTTTATCTATGCCGATGACTGTAGCCTCATTTTTAACGGTAAAGTTTCAAATTACCCGGTCCTTCATTGCAACAGAATGCTCTAAAAACTGGCATGTTGGCCTCAGTCTAACCATATTATAAATAATCCCACAAAGACTAGAGCTTCACTGTTTAGACCAAGAAATAATAAAATATTTACATTACAAAATTCGACCCGTTGTACGAATCACCATATCGCAATAGTAGATGAACATAAGGCTCTTGGTGTTACTCTTAACTCTGACATAAGCTGGGATCGCCCCCGCCAAAATGTGTGCAAGAAGCTCTCTGGGCTAGCAGGCACTCTCTCCTGGTGCAGAAATATCTTAGCTGAAGAAATTAAACTTCAGTTATACCATGCGTTATTCGCACCTCAGATAAATTACCGTTGTCTTATTTGGAGCTCAACAACAAAATAAAATATCCATAAAATCAGTGTGCTTCAGAAAAACGTTTTGAGTTATTTGGCGAACGCAGACATGCAGACAAACACAAAGAACCTATTCCTGAAGTACGGCATCATTATATTCATGCACAGTTATGAACATCACTTATTAAAACGGGTCCATTTCTTTTCCGCACAATCTGCAAATTTTGTTAAATTTTCTTAAACTTGTGGCATGATTACAGCAACGAACAACAAATCTGTGAATTAGAAACCCTCCATATTGGTCAGTTGTCTATTTTTGCACCCAACACAAGCTTCAGTCATTAAAACATAAGCTACCATCACTCCTTTTTCAGAGCGTTTTTATTCCAACAAAGAATTTTTTTTAAAATTTGCAATCTGAGTTGAAACGATCGCGTCACCCTTATATGCTGAAAGCTGTAATTGGTTCGTGAGTTTTGATTATGATTTTTCAAATAGATTCCATAGTCCTGTGTTTGTACACTTCTGTATTATAACAGATTCTTTTATCATGGTGTGTTTCTTTGATACAATTATCATTGTACATCTTCTTTCATATTTGTTTACTGCGTAGTTTTTATCGTTTCCTGACATGCGTTGGCTGGTGTACTGTACTATGGCCCCTGGGCCTCGTCAAGTTGCTGAGTGCAACTTTTAGCCCAGGGAACCTTCAGAGTTGTGTCTGGGACCGCTCTGAAAATAAAAAAAACTGAATTGAACTTGAATTCAAATAAAAACATTGTATAACTGAAGTTGAAAATAAAACTAGCGGAGAAGGCGATAGGGATACATATGTTCACCTCAAATTATATTGCAACTTATAAAAGCACTTCACGTATGAGACCGGTACACGAGGTTATCAATATGTCGCACGATTCTGTTTTGAAGTGTAATTATTTTTCCAATGTTTCCCTTTTTCGTTATAGGCCATATTAGGCCACAGTAATTAGTATGTGAAGAAAATAGTGCATGATAAATTTGGATTTTCGCCTGTGGTGGAAGATGTCTGTAATACGACAAGACTACCGTCACAGCGGCTAATTTTTTACAGACATCTTCTATGTGTTTATGCCACCCTACATTTGCAGAAAATGTACCAGCGAGAATTTTATGCTCATTCATTGTATTAAAATAAAATAAAAAATTAATCTTCGCGGCCTTGATATCGGACAGCATGACGTCTTTCGACTAACTTATTTTGGGCACAAAATATGACTACTTTCGTCTTCTTAGAATTTATTCCAATGCAATGCAAATTTGATCAAGGATATAATTTGTCAGGTATTTGATTACATTTGACGATTAAATCTTCTGCATTATGACCCCACATTAATATGCTGCTCTCGTCCGCATATACGACCAATTTTACATTTGAATCAATGTTCACAATATTATTGACACACACACAGATATATATATATATATATATATATATATATATATATATATATATATATATATATATATATATATATATATATATACATACTGTGACGACCCCCCATAATGCGCAGGTCCACACGGGACAGAGAGGCAAAGAGACACCGTATGGCTCAGTTTAAACAAACAGATATATTCAATAATTATACATGATTATGATTCAGAGGCTGGGGCGTCCGAGCTTACGTGCCGACGACTTCATGGGGACGATGGAGGGGCTCCGGAGTTGAGCTCGAACGGTTGCTGGCAGAAGCTGCACGCCGTCGGGCTTCGGCGCTGAAGGCCCCCTTGGCGAACGATGTCGTCTTCCGTACTCCTTGTCGATTTTTATATCCTCTTATCCCCACATTCCCTAGGGTGAGGACGCCCACGCCGGAGTGGGAGGGGCCTAGGGCTTTCACTTGGGCACACAAACACACCATTGCACTTATGGTCTCGCCCCCGTCACGTGTTGAGTCCGTGGGAAAGAAGGTTGTCGTCGAGGTAGCGTCGGCTGTGGTAGACTGTCTCTGGCCCGCTGACGGTTCCCGGGGGTCACCGACCTCCGTTCTCCATCAAATGACACTCGCCACTCAAGGCCGGAACGCGAGGTCATTAAAAGGCCGGGAAAGTGGTTCCTTGTCCTGGGATGTGCTCGGGAGGGTTGGTGATGATACCCGCCGTCTTGTCACGGGGCCAGGCCCGCCGAAATGAGGCCCCTTTGTACCCGGGACGGCCACGGCAATTGGGGAAGACAACGCCCGTCTCCCCGCGGCGGCGGCGGCGGCGTTCGACACGTGCCGACACTATGGAAAGGGGATCCGGCTGTGCTTAAACCCCTTCGTTTTGGTCGTTCACTCTCAACGAGTATGGCTCGGTAATTGATGATGCCGCTGTCACCTGGGTCGTCTCCGTGCGGTCCATGGCGGAAGGCCCGAAAGCAATCCCACTCAAGTTGCTTGCAGCCATATACAGTAGAAACATGTGTGCTCGCTGCTTCCAAAACGAGACCGGCTGTCGCCGATCTCCTCTCTTCCGGATGAATTGTTTTCCCTTGAGTGCTTTTGCCGCCACAAAGAACGTCACAATACACACGAAGGAAGCCATCAGTCACCGAAACCAAGGTGCATAGGGGAATGTTTCTAATTTTTTTTAAAATTTGCAGTGCCAATCAATTTGTTTAAAGAAATTTACTTATAAAGCAGCAGAAAAAACAACCTTGCCGCCCGTGGGATCCGTACCCAGGACCTGCGAATATTGCGTCGGGTGCTATACCAACTGAGCTACGGTGACGGCTGTCCAATCTGCTGCTTTCGTGGGTATTTATATTTTTGCGTGTAAGCGAACCTTGAGAGTTTTCACCAGCGCCACCCTCGTCCATAGCGGTGGGCGAAGCACGTCCTGTAATACCGCGGGTATGACGTAGAATGCCATCTAACGGCGAGGGCGGAAACTGCGAGATCCCTCTTATGCTACTTATGGCATCAAGACTGCCAGAACCGAGGCCACCGTTATGCTATTAGCAGACAAGGCAAATGAAATGAGAGACTCGTTTGACAAACACATGAAGAAAGCCAACAGTCACCAAAACCAAGGTGCACAGGCTATTGTTTCTATTTTTTTCAATTTGTAGTGCCAATCAATTTGTTTAAAGAAAATTGCTTATAAGGCAGCTGAAAAAACAACCATGCCGCCGGTGGGATCCGAACCCACTCATTAAAGCTGCGAACTGGGCGAGTTGGTATTGATTAATATTTGAACAGCGCAATAAAACTACGGGACACAACGAAGAAAGGACACCACAAGCGCTGCGCAACCAGATTTTTAATTCACGTCAAAGCATCTTAAATACTAAGAACGCCAAACACAAACAAGAGAGAAAACCAAAAGAAAACGACAAAAAGCTGCTAATCATGCCCACAACGGTGACAATCAGCACGAGCGCGAGACTACATATCTTGGCCGGATAAGAACATCATCTCTTTATCAGTTAGTGTGACAGAAGGATCACTAATGCAGCTAACAGGTTCCAAGCGGATGTGAAAAGCCTCCAAAATTTCCCGCGTTAGGCTGTCATTATGTTTTCCTTTGATGACGGTGTTAGACAACAGAGGGATGCAAGTACCTTCTCTCCAGTGACGGCAAGGTTACAAGAAGACCCATTATCTCGGGACCTGTGGTGCTCACTAAGACGAGCGTTGATGCAACGTCCTGTCTGGCCAATATAACTCACCCCGCAAGTGCACGGAATTCTGTAGACAACCCCCACATTACAGGGCACAAGAGGGCTCTTATGGTTGGTCTGACAAAACCCACTCTTTTTCTTTGCGGTTGTTGCCTTAGCCTTCTCTTCCACCTGCCTGCAAACACCTCTAAGTTTTCTAGGCGCTGAAAAGACCACCTCAACATCGTATCTCGCCGCAACATTCTTTAAACCATGCCTCACATCATGTGTGTAAGGCACCACCACAAACTTCTTTTTTCCTGTTTTGGCTTATCCCCTCTCTTGATCCATCTAAGAAGCTTATTGCTTTCCTTGAAGATCATATGAGATGGGTAACCGCAAGATTTTAATCGGCCAACATGACGAAAAATGATTTCGTTGATTATTTCAAGACATGACTTGTTCATGGTAGATTTCAGGCTTGAAAAAAATGCCATTTTTTACCAGTTTTGTATAGCCTGATTGGAAATTTAGATAAGACTTGGTAGAGCGAGGGAAGTATTCCCAACAGACATGACGCTCTTCCAACGACAGTCTTAAGTCCAGAAATTGAAGTACATCTTCTTTAGGAAGTTCAGTCGTTTAAGATATTCTCTTCGCGCATTCTCTGAAAACCTTCAGTACATCTACCACGCTACGCGTCAAGTAACCCTTCTTAACAAAAACAATATAATCATCGACATACCGAAAAATCCTCAAAACCAACCCGTCACATCTACTGTATATGGATCTGTCTACCCTGGCAAGGAAGATATTGGCTAACACAGGTGCTACTTTAAATTCTATGCACACTCCATCATTCTGCACAAACGATTTGCCTTTCTATTCAATGACATTTGAACGGAGGTAAAAAGACAGAATCTCTAAGAAGGTCTCAAGGGATACACCACATCTAGCAATAAAATCAATTTCATTGTTGTGATCAGCGGTGCACATTTTTACACTTTTCATGAGCTCATCATGCGGTAGAGAATAATATAGATTTTGCACATCAAAGCTGAAAGCATCACACCTTCCCGGGTTATTGGATTTTAGGAAGTCAACCATAGCACCGGAATTAGAGATGTAAAAAGGGTCCTTAATTATCAAACACGACCAATGCTTTTGAAGATAGCTAGACACGAAGAACTGCCAAGTGCCGTGCTCAGACACAATAGATCTGAAGGGAACATTGTTCTTATGCGTCTTTGCAGAAAAGAAAACCTGAAGGAGCGATCCTTTTGCGCTCTTAACAGAAGCCGCGAGGCATTGCAAGTTCTTCTCTTCCAAAAGATGAAGGGCACTTGCCTTGACTTTGTTTGCTCTGAAAGCTAACAAAGCGCTTGTGGTTTCCTTTGTTCGATGTGGCCCGTAGTTTTATTGCACTGTTCAAACATGAATCCGAACCCACGACCTCCGAATATCGCATCCGGTGCTATACCAACTGAGCTACGGTGAAGGCTGTCCAATCTGCAGCTCTCGTGGGTATTTATGTTTATTGGGTGTAAGCGAACCTTGAGAGTGTTCACCAGCGCCACTCTCGTCCATTGCGGTGGACGTAGCCCGTCTTGTAATACCGCGGGTATGACGTAGAATGTCATTTAACGGCGAGGGCGGAAACTGCGAGAGCCCTCTTATGCTACCTATGGCATGAAGACTGCCAGAACCGAGACCCTCGTTAAGCTATTAGCACACAAAGCAAATGAAATGAGGGGCTCGTTATACAAACATATGATGGAAGCCAACAGTCACCGAAACCAAGGTGCATAGGGGAATGTTTCTAACTTTTAAAATTTGTATAGTGCCACTCAATTTGTTTAAAGAAAATTACTTATAAAGCAGCTGGAAAAACAACCATGCCGCCGGTATATTCAACAAAGCTACAACATTAAGCACTCATAAAAATGAAGTGTTTAGTATTTCGTTGATCGCCCAATTAACAACTCTCTCCTGCAGCAACTCCATCCGCCGACTGCAATTATACTCGTCTTAAGCAATCCTAGTATCACTAGAAAATGCGTATGACTGCAACTATGGCTACTAAATCGAGCGAGTAATTTCACTCACACAAATCAAGAGCCATTTGTTCGAAGACGGCTTGATTGCCCGTCCTATCCTAAAAGCCAGTAAGGGCAGTTGCTCCCGTTAACCTTGTTATTTCACAAAAGTGATAATACTGCTTTGCCTATAATAAACATTTTTGGCCAACGTTAGCCTCCCTTGCAGGCTCATGGCGTACCCCGAACTTCGCACCTGATTAAAGTTTTGAACGAGGTAGAGATAGGCTTCTGCCGCGAGAGAAGCGTATCCTTTGCTGACGGCCAGGTGGTAAGTCCCAATGCACGAATCTGCTTCCAAGTTCCGCTCTAACATCTGGATGCAGTGATCGCGAATCTTCGGTATCTGTAGAAGGAAACATTGCACGCATTTTCTATGTAGTTCCGTACATTATCGCATACACTGTGAAGTGTACAAATATTGATAGCAGAAGCATAAAAAATAGCACAAAAGCACTAACAATACATCACATATGCCTTGTTCTTGTTTAATGTCTAAAAGTACTAGAAAAGAAAGCTCCCTGATAGCAAATATTTTGACAAAACCCTTGACCAGAAAAACAGCTTTTTGCGATCTGACTAGATCGAGGCAGCGCTGACACAAAATCTCTCAAGCGAAAATTTTCAGATGATTCAGTGCTGCCTCCTGTGCTTAGAAAAGTGTTTGGATAGTTTTATACACGCCAAAAAAAAAACGCCTCATCAGTCCCAACATACTAAGTACCAACAGCAGCGTGTGCTTTTGAGGCCTATCGTTGAGGCAACTTGTGGTCTGCCCTACAAACGTTCCGTTCTAACAGGCAATAATGAAAACCTCCCAGGGGTCACCGGTGATATAAATTGCGAATAAACAACAATAAACAAGTAGATATAGTAGAAAATAAAAACAATGAAAAAACGATAAAGGACCATTTACCACTTGGCTTCGAAATGACTTTTTCGCTGGCATTAGCGACACGCGGAAACAGCACGCGAAAATGGATACTTACTTAAATTGAAAGTAATAAAAACTGGGCTGATAAGCTAATGTAAGCTTCCAAATTATTTTGAGAAATTTTGTCATTCTGCTAAGGACAATGCGTTCAGTTGAAAGTCGATTTCGTGAGTGTCCCATTTTTAACGCACAGTATTCAATAATATTGTAGTCAAATTTTGAGGAGAATCCCGCAAGGTGGAGTAGATCTGTAATAAGAGAATAATTACTCGGCATCCACCCAAGCGCAGAAATACGGCTACACAGGAAGGCTATACACAAGCTTGCCGTCCCGATTAGCTCAGTTGGTAGAGCGAGTGCTCCGGTGAAGCTGTGCTCACGGGTTCGAACTGCGGACCAGGACAAATTTTTCTTGAACTACGAAGTTTCTGAAGAAGCTGCATAGCTTTCCTTTGTAGCCTTGGTTTCATCATTTGTAGCCGTTATTCATTAGAACCAATATAATGCAACGTTTTTAATATATTATAATGCAAAAATTTTAAGTTAAATAAAAAATATAGGCGACAACTCCTTTCTTTATATATCAATTCAGTTTGGACACCTTTAGGCAATATTTGAATTCCAGAAATCTTAAAAGGGCAATAGAGCAAATTAACCCGTCTAGCTGCACACAGTTACTAAGGCGTTAGGAAAACGCAACATAAGTAGTAAGGAAAATTTTCATCATCGAGTTCTTTCTCTCTATATGCACATTTTAATCGAACAATCACAGATTTAAAACGCTTTACATTTCATAATGCTTAAGGCTTTTGCGGCGAAATTGCTAAACCCGAATAGTTTCTTGCTGTTCGATCAAAATAACTGTTTGCGTATAACCACAGAGGTCAGATTGCAGGCCCTGAAAATTCTATTTTTCGTTCTGTCGGGATATGAGATCTTTTCCTTTGCGAAGCTAAAAAACAGTGGTGTTCAATTTTAAGAAAGCAAAATACATCGAATAATTGAAAAATACAGTTGATTACTTTTTCTCACTACATTTGCCCATCAGAGATATATATTTCGTTGAAAACAAACATTGTTATGAATTAAAATTACCGTTCTTACTTTAGTTCACCCTTATTGTGCACCGTCTTCAAGATTAGGTTTTACGGATTTAAAAAATACCAAGAGCAATGAGCAAACGTAATTTCAGAGGTTACGCAAACAGGCGGACACAGTACGCAAAAATTGTCATTGTAACCTGAGTAAGTACAATTCCTTAATTAACTTCTCATTAAATGCAGTTAGCGTGCTTTTTTTATTCAGAAATATGAAGCAGCGGCATTGGATGACATACTAATCTGCATAGCTTTAATAACGTGCATCTGTCTCGAGTTATGCAGGTCTAAATTTCAGCCCAAACCATGTAATTACGCATACCAGACCGCGTCACTCACCATGAAGCTCCTCTGTGGTGTCACGCAGCTGTTGCGTATGAGTTCCCGCATAAGAAGACTGTGGAATTACAGGTTATGATAGGAACTTTTCGTTCTTGGCCAGAGATACTGGAGGATCGCTGCACCGGTGGCGTGGAGGTAGAGCTTTTTATAAGCGGTTGCTCCTAGAAGGAGCGATGGGACGTGCGACCCCATTAGACTCCACATGCGGTCGTTCGCGGCGGTGCCACACTGAGTCTCATCACGCAAGAGCTTCATGCCAAGCGCCGCGATTTCACATGCGCAATTAGACGGATAAGGCTGAAGATTTAGACGAGCATATCTCAGGAGGCGGGCGCGTTACTAAAATTGCACAGAAAAAGTGACGGTCGCTTTGTCTAGTTAGGCGAAGTCCGACTCAGGTGCGCTGGCGCTGTGTGGCCATTGTTTCGCACTGTTTATCGACCACCTGCCACCTAAGACTGAGACTACCTGGGAAGCGAAGGCAGCAGGGAGCTCGAGACAAGACGGCGAAACTGCTACCGCTAGATTGTCCAAGGCTGGGGAAGTACCAAATAACACAATCCAGCTGCGTGATGGTGCCGCTAGAGTAGTTAGTTAAGTGGGTGGAAATTATCATATATATATATATATATATATATATATATATATATATATATATATATATATATATATATATATATATATATATATATATATATATATATATATATATATATTAGCAGACAAGTTAAATGAAATGAGGGGCCCGTTTGACAAATTTATGAAGGGAGCTAACAGTCACCGAAACCAAGGTGCATAGGGGAACGTAAATTTTTTTTTTTATGTGTTATGCTTATCAGTGGGATAATAATACTTGGATTAATAAATAGCTTAAAGAAAATTACTTATAAAGCAGCAGAAAAAACAACCATGCCGCCGGTGGGATCCGAACCCACGACCTCCGAATATCGCGTCCGGTGCTCTTACCAACTGAGCTACGGCGACGGCTGTCCAATCTGCTGCTCTCGTGGGTATTTAAGTTTACTGGGTGTAAGCGAGCCTTGAGAGTGTTCACCAGCGCCACCCTCGACCATAGCGGCGGACGTAGCACGTCCTGTAATACCGCGAGAGTGACGTAGAACGTCATCTAACGGCGAGGGCGGATACTGTGCGAGAGCCCTCTTATGCTACCTATGGCCTCAACACTGCCAGAACCGAGACCCTCGTTAAGCTATTAGCAGACAAGTTAAATGAAATGAGTCACCGAAACCAAGGTGCATAGGGGAACGTTAATTTTTTTTTATGTGTTATGCTTATCAGTGGGATAATAATACTTGGATTAATAAATAGCTTAAAGAAAATTACTTATAAAGCAGCAGAAAAAACAACCATGCCGCCGGTGGGATCCGAACCCACGACCTCCGAATATCGCGTCCGGTGCTGTTACCAACTGAGCTACGGCGACGGCTGTCCAATCTGCTGCTCTCGTGGGTATTTAAGTTTACTGGGTGTAAGCGAGCCTTGAGAGTGTTCACCAGGGTCTCGGTTCTGGCAGTGTTGAGGCCATAGGTAGCATAAAAGGGCTCTCGCACAGTTTCCGCCCTCGCCGTTAGATGACGTTCTACGTCACTCTCGCGGTATTACAGGACGTGCTACGTCCGCCGCTATGGTCGAGGGTGGCGCTGGTGAACACTCTCAAGGCTCGCTTACACCCAGTAAACTTAAATACCCACGAGAGCAGCAGATTGGACAGCCGTCGCCGTAGCTCAGTTGGTAAGAGCACCGGACGCGATATTCGGAGGTCGTGGGTTCGGATCCCACCGGCGGCATGGTTGTTTTTTCTGCTGCTTTATAAGTAATTTTCTTTAAGCTATTTATTAATCCAAGTATTATTATCCCACTGATAAGCATAACACATAAAAAAAATAAAAAAAAAATTTAACGTTCCCCTATGCACCTTGGTTTCGGTGACTCATTTCATTTAACTTGTCTGCTAATAGCTTAACGAGGGTCTCGGTTCTGGCAGTGTTGAGGCCATAGGTAGCATAAGAGGGCTCTCGCACAGTTTCCGCCCTCGCCGTTAGAGGACGTTCTACGTCACTCTCGCGGTATTACAGGACGTGCTACGTCCGCCGCTATGGTCGAGGGTGGCGCTGGTGAACACTCTCAAGGCTCGCTTACACCCAGTAAACTTAAATACCCACGAGAGCAGCAGATTGGACAGCCGTCGCCGTAGCTCAGTTGGTAAGAGCACCGGACGCGATATTCGGAGGTCGTGGGTTCGGATCCCACCGGGGGCATGGTTGTTTTTTCTGCTGCTTTATAAGTAATTTTCTTTAGGCTATTTATTAATCCAAGTATTATTATCCCACTGATAAGCATAACACATAAAAAAAAAAATTAACGTTCCCCTATGCACCTTGGTTTCGGTGACTGTTAGCTCCCTTCATAAATATATATATATATATATATATATATATATATATATATATATATATATATATATATATATATATATATATATATATATATATATATATATATATATATATATATATATATATATATATATATTAGCAGACAAGTTAAATGAAATGAGGGGCCCGTTTGACAAATCCATGAAGGGAGCCAACAGTCACCGAAACCAAGGTGCATAGGGGAACGTTAATTTTTTTTTTTTTTTATGTGTTATGCTTATCAGTGGGATAATAATACTTGGATTAATAAATAGCTTAAAGAAAATTACTTATAAAGCAGCAGAAAAAACAACCATGCCGCCGGTGGGATCCGAACCCACGACCTCCGAATATCGCGTCCGGTGCTCTTACCAACTCAGCTACGGCGACGGCTGTCCAATCTGCTGCTCTCGTGGGTATTTAAGTTTACTGGGTGTAAGCGAGCCTTGAGAGTGTTCACCAGCGCCACCCTCGACCATAGCGGCGGACGTAGCACGTCCTGTAATACCGCGAGCGTGACGTAGAACGTCATCTAACGGCGAGGGCGGAAACTGTGCGAGAGCCCTCTTATGCTACCTATGGCATCAAGACTGCCAGAACCGAGACCCTCGTTAAGCTATTAGCAGACAAGTTAAATGAAATGAGGGGCCCGTTTGACAAATCCATGAAGGGAGCCAACAGTCACCGAAACCAAGGTGCATAGGGGAACGTTAATTTTTTTTTTTTTTATGTGTTATGCTTATCAGTGGGATAATAATACTTGGATTAATAAATAGCTTAAAGAAAATTACTTATAAAGCAGCAGAAAAAACAACCATGCCGCCGGTGGGATCCGAACCCACGACCTCCGAATATCGCGTCCGGTGCTCTTACCAACTGAGCTACGGCGACGGCTGTCCAATCTGCTGCTCTCGTGGGTATTTAAGTTTACTGGGTGTAAGCGAGCCTTGAGAGTGTTCACCAGCGCCACCCTCGACCATAGCGGCGGACGTAGCACGTCCTGTAATACCGCGAGCGTGACGTAGAACGTCATCTAACGGCGAGGGCGGAAACTGTGCGAGAGCCCTCTTATGCTACCTATGGCATCAAGACTGCCAGAACCGAGACCCTCGTTAAGCTATTAGCAGACAAGTTAAATGAAATGAGGGGCCCGTTTGACAAATCCATGAAGGGAGCCAACAGTCACCGAAACCAAGGTGCATAGGGGAACGTTAATTTTTTTTTTTATGTGTTATGCTTATCAGTGGGATAATAATACTTGGATTAATAAATAGCTTAAAGAAAATTACTTATAAAGCAGCAGAAAAAACAACCATGCCGCCGGTGGGATCCGAACCCACGACCTCCGAATATCGCGTCCGGTGCTCTTACCAACTGAGCTACGGCGACGGCTGTCCAATCTGCTGCTCTCGTGGGTATTTAAGTTTACTGGGTGTAAGCGAGCCTTGAGAGTGTTCACCAGCGCCACCCTCGACCATAGCGGCGGACGTAGCACGTCCTGTAATACCGCGAGCGTGACGTAGAACGTCATCTAACGGCGAGGGCGGAAACTGTGCGAGAGCCCTCTTATGCTACCTATGGCATCAAAACTGCCAGAACCGAGACCCTCGTTAAGCTATTAGCAGACAAGTTAAATGAAATGAGGGGCCCGTTTGACAAATCCATGAAGGGAGCCAACAGTCACCGAAACCAAGGTGCATAGGGGAACGTTAATTTTTTTTTTTATGTGTTATGCTTATCAGTGGGATAATAATACTTGGATTAATAAATAGCTTAAAGAAAATTACTTATAAAGCAGCAGAAAAAACAACCATGCCGCCGGTGGGATTGCCGCGAATATTTGCAGTGTTGGTTCGTTTTTCAAATCTGCCACGACACCACTTTATCGCTTTGCGACGCAAGACGCGACTAGATTTATCTCGATTGATCGCAGCCAGGCAAAGCTGATTCTACGTTGTTCCGGAATGTTCTAGTAACTTTGCGCCCTTTATCTCGAATGTTCGCTATCAGCTTTAAATTGAGCACAGCCGACAGCGGTGGGCATTCTGTTCGACGACCGCCGAGCACGCTTGTCGCTTCGCCGCCGCCGAGTGATTCAGTCCATTTTGGGTGCAAGTCAGCCCAATAAACAGTTCTTTTAGAAGACCCTTTCGTCCGTCTTCATCGCTGCTTCGACTGCCGTCACCACTACGTGACATCTGGTGGAGGTGCGGGGTTGCTTCCATGTTCCGGACGCCCCCTTCAAGTCGTGAACCCAGCCCTAAGCGCTTCACACCCGAGGACGAACCAGCACCTCAGCGAGCCAGCTGACGTCTCCAGGGAGAGGAGCCTGAGTTCGGGAAACTGCCGGACCGCACCAGACAGCGAAAAGACGCGGCTACCAGCACTGCAACCTCGCCAAAGATGTCGACACCGATCATACTGCAGCAGCCGCTGGTGCCGCCAACTTTCAATGGATCCCTAGGCGAAGACCCTGAAGAATGGTTGGACCAATTTGAGCGCGTGGCGTCATTCAACAAGTGGGATGATGCGGCAAAGATTGGACACGTTTTTTTCTCATTGGATGGCTCCGCACGCACGTGGTACGAAAACTACGAGTCGTCCCTTACGACATGGGAGCTATTCAAGACAGAACTATTGAAGGTATTCACCAGTGTCGTGAGGAAAGAAAGAGTCGAACGACTCCTCGAGTCCAGGATCCAGCTTCCGAATGAGCCCGTCCGCAGTTACGTCGAGGAGATGAAGCGCCTATTTCGCCGCGCCGATCCCGGGATGACCGAGAAAAAGAAAGTTCAGTTTTTAATGCGCGGCGTAAAAGAACAACTTTTTGCAAGCCTCGTCCACCAGCCGCCAAAAACAGTCGAGGAGTTTATGCAAGAAGCCTGCACGATTGAGAAGACCCTCGACGTTCGAGCTCGGCAGTACAATCGCCCTTCCTCTGCCTGTGCAATCCGTTCGGACACGCCGGCCACCACCAGCGACAGCTTGCGGGAAGTTATCCGCGAAATCGTCCGAGAGGAGCTACGCCGATTACTGCCATCTTCCCCACAGCCACAAGCAGCGACTCTGATGGATGTGGTACGGAAAGAAATGCAACAGGCACTTGGCACCCCGACGGCCACAGAACCCCAGGCCATGACCTACGCCGCTGCAGTAAGTACTGCTCAGCCCCAGCGACAACCCCCACGTCCTCCCCGAGATGAGCCAATCGTTCCACAACGCCACCTCCCAGCCCCCGCCCGCCCAGCCTATGACCGACGCTCAAGCCCCAGGAAATGCGACGCCTGGAGGATTTCCGACAACCGGCCGTTGTGCTTCCATTGCGGTGAGACCGGCCATATTCTTCGTCACTGCCCGCACCGACGTATCGGTCTTCCGAGGATTTGCCGTTAACGCCCCATGACCCCGCTTCGGACAACTTCCGCACGAAATTGACGAGTCCCTGCGTCGAGAAGAGTACACGCCGAACCGCTTTTCGCGCTCACCATCGCCGACAACCTCGCGCTTTGCGTCGCCACGCCGCAGCTACGCAGCCGCGGTACGAGGAAGGTCTCCCAGCCCCCGTAGGGGAAACTAAAGGCAGCAACCTCTGGAGGTGAGGTTGCTCACGAGCTAAACGCCGAAGATCCTCCACCGACCACGCCCCATGAAGACGCTGCACCCGCGACGCCGCATGAAGAACTGACACTCGCTGCACCGACGCCGTACACAATGAGAACCTCGACCACGACGCAAGCTACCTTGAAATCGACGCCGCCACCCAGAGGAGCTTCGACCACACGCCCAACCCGTGACTCGCATACGCGACGAAGCCGTGACCCGACGCCGAGAGCGACATGCAATGCAAGAGCCAGGACCTCCGACCTAGAAGTGACTATCGACGGCCGGAAAGTTACCGCTCTAGTCGACACAGGAGCCGATTACTCGGTGATGAATGGAACATTCGGTGCGCAGCTCAGAAAAGTCACAACGACTTGGGACGGCCCACAAATTAGCACCGCTGGGGGCCACCTCATAACGCCATCAGGACGATGCACAGCGCGAGTGACTGTCAAAGGACATACCTATCCTGCGACCTTTGTTGTGATACCGCAATGCTCCCGCGAAGTGATCTTGGGTATGGATTTCCTTAATGAGCATCAGGCGATCATCGACCTGCGATCCAAGCTGATCACGCTTTCGACGAACAAATTCATCGCTTCGATGAAAACTCGGGAAAATCACGTTGCCCTAAGTGTCCTGGAGGAAGAAGTGAGCGTCCCACCCCGTTCAAGCGTTATCGTGACCGTAGGCGCCACGAAAGCCATAAACACTGAAGCCATCATCGAGGGGAACATGCAGTTGCTACTAGACCGAGGAATCAGCATCGCAAGAGGCATAGCACATTTCCGCAATGGCCAGGCCGAAGTACTGCTGACTAACTTCAGCGAAGAATACCGGCATATTAACAGAGGAACGACGATTGCTTTCTACGACGAAATATCTGACGTACGAGACTCCTTCGCCCTCTCCGACCCCTCCGCAGAAGATCCGCCTGACCAAGAGAACTCGCCCAATTTCGACATCAACCCAGCCCTGCCCCGGAACAGACAAGACCAGATCCGCAATCTGCTTCAAAACTACAGTGAGTGCTTTTCGACATCGCCGAAGGTGCGACAGACGCCAATTGCCAACCATCGCATTATAACGGATCAACACCTCCGACCTCTCAGTCAAAGCCCCTACCGTGTGTCTCCGCGAGAACGACAAGCCATCCGGGACCAAGTCGAAGAAATGCTTCACGACGACGTCATCCTGCCTTCAAACAGCCCATGGGCGGCACCGGTTGTTCTAGTGAGAAAGAAAGACGGCGCACTTCAATTCTGCGTGGATTACCGCCGTTTGAACAACATAACAAAGAAGGACGTTGTGGAGTTCGCTGACCATTCCGCGAACTCGTTGGTCTTGTGTTCGCAAGGAAGGCCGCTCCAGGGGGGTCGGAAATCCCCAACAAAGGGGCCCGTCCCGTCCCTGCCTCCCCTTCGTGCGGCGGACGTCCTCGTTTACGCCGCGCCGTCACGGGGATGACCCGCCGGGAAAAACGCTAACCATGTACAGCTGCCGACATGTGGTTGTTAAGGGCTTGACGAGGTTTCGGGGGCGCACGAGATACGGCTGAGTATTAGCTGAGTGACCGGAAACCCACTATTCCCGTAACGACTGTGTTCGTCTCGTGCGGTGTATTCTGTAAACACTTAAGGGATCGTTTTGTCGCGTGTGCGAAAGAGATAGGAAAGTGGTAACGGCTGGGCCGTGGGTGCCTTGGGAGAGGGTGGTCGCGTTTGTGCTGTTTGTCTATTTGATTGCAACCTCTCCTTTCCCAAATGTTTAATCAGCACTCTTTCCCCAATCTGTGATTATTTGGCGGAAATCCTTATTTTCCTTTCCCTAACCACTGATTAGCGAGATGGGTCGTTTGTGATCTTATTGGTTGCTGTCCCCGCTAAGGGCGGAGACAGAGGGTTTAAAACCAAGCGCTCTGGGTTGAGCGGGGCTGAATTCGTCTGATCCATGATTTAGTCATGTAAATAGTTTTCTCCTTGCTTTGGTTCTTCTCGTTTTTTGACCTATGTTGCAAATAAATAGTTAACCTTCTCCTTTCCTTGAGTAATGTGAATGTTTGCGAGTAGAACCACCGGGTCATCAAGAAACCCCGATTTCTTCATCAAGTAGTTTCCTCTCATCGCCACCGGAAGGGGAAACTCAACTGGCGCAGTTGACAGGATCGCAACTTCTTTCTACTCAAGGCATTGGACGGAAGGTGAGAACAACAAGTCAGTGGACAAGCTGTTTGTCCTAAAGGAGAAAATGTGAAGCTGCGTCGCAAGACTAACGTCGAAAGCTTCAGGATCAGGGGTCGAGTTCGAGAGGACGTCGGAGGCTCAAGTCAGCTAGGAGCTGAAGGAGCCGGGCAACAACAAGCCATCGAGGGTTCGAGTCAGCGAGCTGCTGAAAAGAACCAGGCGTCCACACCGAACGGGTTCGAGTCAGCGAGCTGCTGAAAAGTAACCAGGCGATCAAGTCAATCCAGTCAAACGAGGCAGAATTCAGCGAGCTGCTGAGAGATCCAGAGCTCAAGTCGTCCGCATCGAGGAGACTGTCGTCATCACGGAGGACGACGAGATCACCGGGGCAGAGAGCAACCAGTAAGGTAGGAGACCTTTCTGCTTTCTCCGAATTCACCTTGTTGGTGTAGTGTTTACGTGCTAGAAACGATAGCACGGAAAACGGAGATGGCAGCCGTACGGTATGATCAGGAGGGCAGGATGCGACGCGTTGAGTAGGAGGAGGCTGAACAGCTAAGTGAAATTGAAAATTTGAAACTGCAAATTGAGCTGGAAACGAGAAAATTGGCACAAATGCAGATGAAATTAAGGCAGGGGACGAAAGTCGATAGCGAGGCCTTATTCGCAGCACTTCAATGTTTTAACTGCATGAAATTTGGGCATTCGATGATTGAGTGTTCGAAAAAGCAAGAACAAGATATTCCCGCGGTGAGGAGAGAGGTGTGTGAGCTAGTAGCTCAGGTGGAGGTACCGGTGCCTGATAAACCAAGTTCCCAGTCGGAGATGGCTGTTGATAAGGTCAGTCAACCAGATAGGGTAGACGACCTGGCATGCCGCAACATGGAATCCGAAGGTCAAAATTCTGAAGCCTGTGTGGATTCAGGGACCGAAATTACAAAATGGCAGTGTGCGGCTCTCCAAAGAGCACAAGCTGATCTAACGTTGTGTGCCGTGCCAGAACAGATCGCTGAAGGCATAGAGGCGTTAGTCACACCTGTGAAGCATTCGCTGTCAGAGCGAGCACATATAGAGCAGACCAAAGAGGGGCAGGAGTGTACTTCTCGTGAACAAGCGTTCAGTGTTGCCCAAGAGCAGGTCGGCGCTAGCTCTGAGGCAGCGGGAACGCGCGAGGAAGATGTAAATCAGAATCTGATAGCGGGCACACTCCTTGCAGGTGATGGTAAACACGCTGCCAAAAATGAGTTGGTTAGCAAGCTGTAGCTGACACTGTGCGCAGTGACAGTAGATGTAGCTGCAGGTGTAGGGAAGTAGATAACACTTGAGACGCCCGCGCTGCTAGAGCAGCCAGAAAAGGTGCAGCTGCAGGAAGAAAATGAGAAATCTGATGTCAAAGAGCATTACAAAATTCCGCGCGAATCCGTTAGTGACAAACCTGAGGCTTCAGTAGAGCTTCAAGCAGATTCGGAAGCTGCAAATGTCTCTGCAGCAGATTGGGAGTTAACAGCGACAGCTGCAAAGAGTTTCACAGCAGGTAGGGAACTCGGAGATCCGGAAACTGCATTCATCCCTGTAAGTCTAAACATGAAGCATGATACCTCATTACCAGAAGTGCGGAACCAAGCTGGTCAAGGTAACTGTGGGGCAATATTGCTTTAGGAGATGGTTTTTCTTCATGAGAACATCGGCTGCAAGCTCTGCAAAGAGCTAGCCTCACCTGAAACCCGATGTGAAGCTGCATGCGAAGTAGCAGATCTGAGAACTAACTTTAGTGCGAGATTCAGAGAACGGGAGAATGCAGACGCAATGACAGCAGCAATCTTTGTAGAGTTCAGGGAGCTGGTGAGCTCTGTCGATTTTGAGCAAGCTGACAATGCAAATCCGAAAGCGGCGGCAGCCTTTGCAACCGGCGATGTGCCGGATAATTCGAAATGTAGAGCCAATCTGGTTGACGAAGCTAAAAACAAACATAAGCTTCAGTTTCGAGATGTAGGCGGCTAGAAATCATTTCTGCCAATTTAGTGCACCGATCTGACACGGTGAATTCTGGAATGTGCAGATTGGTGTCCTAACCTTGCGTGCACGGAACGAATTGAGGCTGTGTATGTGTCTGCGCAGTGCTGCTTGGAACCTTGTGGCCGGACTTTAATGTCACACCGACAGCAAATGTCCGCGTGACATTTTTGGTTGGGAGGTGTGGAGCTCGCTGACCATTCTGCGAACTCGTTGGTCTTGTGTTCGCAAGGAAGGCCGCTCCAGTGGGGTCGGAAATCCCCAACAAAGGGGCCCGCCCGTCCCTGCCTCCCCTTCGTGCGGTGGACGTCCTCGTTTACGCCGCGCCGTCACAGGGATGACCCGCCGGGAAAAACGCTAACCATGTACAGCTGTCGACATGTGGTTGTTAAGGGCTTGACGAGGTTTCGGGGGCGCACGAGATACGGCTGAGTATTAGCTGAGTGACCGGAAACCCACTATTCCCGTAACGACTGTGTTCGTCTCGTGCGGTGTATTCTGTAAACACTTTAGGGATCGTTTTGTCGCGTGTGCGAAAGAGATAGGAAAGTGGTAACGGCTGGGCCATGGGTGCCTTGGGAGAGGGTGGTCGCGTGTGTGCTGTTGGTGTATTTGATTGCAACCTCTCCTTTCCCAAATGTTTAATCAGCACTCTTTCCCCAATCTGTGATTAGTTGGCGGAAATCCTTATTTTCCTTTCTCTAACCACTGATTGGGGAAAGAGGATTTAATTCACGACGTTCCGGCTGGAGGACCAGCCTGTTTCGAGTGTATATATATATATAAAGTTGCGACCCTATTAACCACTATAGCGGCGCCGTAACGTGGCCGGAATGTGTTTTCTCCTTCACAATGCCCGAAGCAGGCTTTATTGCCAGCCATTGCCCTCCAGTACGAAAGCGACAATCCTGGTTGCAAGTTAGAGTGATGACTTCAAAGAGCACATGGCTTGAGGCCCGACACGTGGGCGATCTCTATGCCACCATAGCAAAGATCAGTAAAAGGTGAAGCGGGATGCGACACGATAGTTAACAGGGGACGTTTGTTCAATCACTCTATAGGGACGATTATAGAGGATCATAAGTTTTTTGCATAACCTTGGTGTGCACACTGGTGTCCACAGTAAAACCCCATCGGCTGCGTAATAAGAAACTGCATGGTGGACAATGTCATATCTGCGTTTCCGGGGGGCCTGGCAAGCGAAGGTGTTCAGTCGAGCAAGTTCGTGGCAGTGGGCGATGCGGGAAGTAAATTGTTCGTTAGAACGTGCTGAAGAGGAGGCTGGAACAGAAAAAAAAAGATGTTTCCGAGACCAAAGTAAGGGAGCGGCCATAAACGAAGAAAAATAGAGTAGCGGGTTGTTCGTTGCAGCGCCGTACTGTAGGCAAAAGGTAACAAATGCTAGTAGGGATTCCCATTTGGTGTGGTCGGGTGGTATGTGGGTGGAAAGCATGTCCGAAAGGGTCCGGTGGAAAACTTTCGGTGGTATTCGAGGCATAAAGAACTTGCTGCAAAAAGGCGGAGATAAAAGCCTTGTCACGGTCGCTGAGAAGAACTCGAGGAGATCTGTGGCGCAGAAGAATGGCGTGCTTAAAAATTGGGCGATCTCTGCAACACAGCCTCGAGAAAGAGCGGCAGTTTCTGCGTATTGGGTGAGGTGGTCCACGGCGGTGACTATCAAGCGATTCCACGCAGTTGTCAAGATCACAGGTCCGTATAGGTCGATGTCGACAACGTCGAACGGAGTGAATTGGCAAGGAAGAGTTTGTAGGAGGCCCGCAGAAATGGAAGCATTCGGTGAGGCCATTGGTTTGGGAGTGATAATTCTACTACTACTACTACTACTACTACTAATAATAATAATCAATCAATCAATCAATCAATCAATCTTTATTTTTCGGTGCCCAGGAACAACCCAAAGGTCTTGGTGCTGGTACACCATTCACACGCACAAAATGTAAATTTATTTCACTACAAAGGAAGACACTCAGGGGAGGTAATGCAGCAGTCAAGGCGATAGAAAAAAAAAGACATATAAACTAGGCGTGAAAGCAAGCATGAAGCAAAAAAGCGAAAACAAGAAAACAGCGAGAACAGCAGTAAATGAAAACAGCTAGAACAGGCAACAGACATATAAATAACTAATGAAACAATAAACAATGAGAATGAACTACCGATAACAGCCAAGTACAGCATATAGCAAAATACAAACAAGAATAAAGTCAATACTAATATGAACGAATATGAAACCTCTGAAATACAAGCTAGAAATACAATCATACACAATAAGAAACGTAATTAGTGAACGCGTTACAGACAATCAGGCGTGAGTATACAGTATTAAAGAAATAATATTAATGAAAACAAGTACACGTGATGAACAATTAAGGAGAGAAAAAATAATATAATACCGGTGCAAACGCACAAGTGTAGTAAAGACAAAATGCATGAAAGGGGAAGTTATGTATGAGAAAAAGAGGGCTCAAAGTGGAACGTCACGGACATCCAATATAAAGGAAGGGAGAGAATTTTCGAATATATCTAGGTGAGGACAAAGAGAATTAAACAACTTTTGCATTCTGTCCAGAGGGGAGAGGGAGTGCAGGAGCGCAGAAACTTGGAATGGTCTGAATTCCCTTATGCTCTTTTGCGGTACGCGCAAAAGGATACGCGCTAGGAGCTGAGGGCATAGAATGTGACCATGAAGAAGTTTATACAAGAAAATTATATCTGCCCTCACGCGACGGCAGCTAAGAGAAGGAAGCTGCAGTGAGTTACTCCGTCTGGGACGAGAGCTGGAAGTTTTGCAAGAAAACCGATGTTGAAATATGCGTAAAAACTTTAGCTGAACTCTGTCGATTTTTTCACAGTTCGACTGGCAAGTGCCGTTCCAAACAACAGACGCATATTCCAAAAGCGGCAAGCATATGGAGAGTTAGAGCTTTAAGAAAGGAAGTGGGGATCGAAACTCTCTCGAAAGCCTGCAGATGAAGCCGAGTGTACGCATAGCCCGTAGAGCAATGCGTTTTGTATGAGAGGAGAAGCTGAGGCTACAGTCGAAAAGTACGCCGAGGTCATTAATTTCATCAACCCTGGGCAGCGGCCTACCATTCACAGAATAAGAGTAGAGAAGACTGTGCGTTTTACGCGTAAATGAGACAACCTTGGTTTTAGATGAATTGAGAGTGAGCCCATTCTTCAAGCACCAATCAGAGAAGGCGGATATGTCAGATTGAATGACAAGCAATCGTGAAGAGTATGTATTGCCTTGAACATTTTTATATCGTCCGCATAAAGGAGAAATGAGGAGTTTTTGACCACGGAGGAAACGTCATTGATAAAAACAGAGAACAGAAGCGGGCCTAATACCGAGCCCTGAGGAACTCCGCTGGTTGGAGTGTAAACAAATGAGGTCTGTCCATTTACACTGACAAAGCAGGACCGATCAAGAAGATAGTCGCGCAGGAGGGCTACAATTGAAACGTCGATCTCAAACAGCAGAAGCTTTTGAAGAAGTAATGAGTGAGTAACAACGTCGAAAGCTTTGCTCAAATCACAGTACACAGCGTCTACCTGACTCCTCTGAAGGACTTCATCTGATGTATACGTCATAAAAGTCACAAGGTTAGTTGTAGTAGAACGACCTTTTATGAAACCATGCTGATTATGAATGATTACATTTTTGAGGTGGAAGGAAAGTACTTTGTGCAAAGCTAATTCAAAAAGCTTAGAGGTTGCACAAAGAAGAGAAATGGGGCGGTAGTTCGAAACATCAGATTTGTTTCCTGATTTGAAGACAGGGAAAACACGCGACGTTTTCCACACGCGGGGAAAGGCAGAATTTTTCAAACAGTTATTAAATATCGTGGTTAAAACAGGGACGAAGGTACTATTGAAGGCTTTTATTATGGCGGCTGGAATGCCATCAGGTCCAGGGGACAAAGATGGTTTCAAATAGTATTATTATTATTATTATAGTATTATTATTATTATTATTATTATTATTATTATTATTATTATTATTATTATTACAACATGGCGCCCAGTAAGGACGCATGTGTGCCGTGCTCCCGCCCGTTTTTTTTATAAGCAGCAGTTTTTTCGTTGTGCCGACTGCAACAAACGTGTACACGAGAAGTGTGTCACTTGGAGTGACGACGAGCTGCAGCTTTTGAAGCCCGGCTCTCGACCATTCATGTGCAATCTGTGTTTGTTGTCTTGCGGCGGTGCTAAGCCTAGCGACGGTGGCGTGTAAGCGGCTGCATTCCTTTCTTCCACGGCCCACCAGCCCCATCACCCGGCCGACCCGACCGGTTCCCTCCCTTCCTCACCGACCGGCGAACCAGACGGTGCCCTTGCCTCGTTTCGGGCTCTCCTCCTCGACGCACTTGAGGGAATCTCGTTTCTGAGCGACGAGGTCGCCCAGCTGCAGGAGGAGAATGAGCGCCTTCGTGGTGCCAACTCGCGGGCGCTCGCTCTCCAGGCCGAGGTCGTTGCCTCTCTGCGGGCTGATGTTCGCAGCCTACGCGAGGAGCTTGCGAGGCGCCCTGCTTCATCGCAGCGTGATCCGCCTTTCGTCGAGCCCCTGTCCGCGAGCAGTCCTTCCCGTATGTTCCAACCATCCAAGAGCTACTCTGCTGCCCTTCACTGTGGGATGGCACCCGTTGATTTGGCCACCTGCCCGACATCTGTATCTGTTCCCCCACTTATAGTTAATTCGCCTGAGGCGCACAAGAAGCACTGAATCCCAGCCATCACTGGCTCGTCGAGCTCATCCAGTCTGAACGTCGCCAGACCTCAGAAGCGCCCGAAGGCCATTTTCGTCTCCAAGCTGTGCCCCGAGACAACGTCGGCTGATTTAACGAACCATCTGAAGTCCGTGAACGTCACCCCCCTTTCCTGCCGGCGGTTGAAAACGAAATATGACTCCTACTCGTCCTTCTACCTCACAGTCAGCGCGGAATTCTACGATCAACTTGTTGACCCTTCGATGTGGCCTACGGGCTGCATCTTCAAGGCTTTTCGTGGAAACCTCCTGGATGGTATGTTGCATCCTTCCGAGCTGACGGTTGATTGCAGTCAACCCTAACTTGGATATATATTACCAAAATGCCCGAGGTCTTCGGACTAAGGGACCTGTATTTTTTTCCAATGTTTTAGCCTCTTGTTATTCGGCTGTTGTAATTACTGAGACCTGGCTGTCTAGCGAAGTTAACTCAGGTGACTTCTTTCCTAATAACTATTCTGTTTTTCGAAGTGACCGCCCTGAATCAGCTTCTAAACAAAAGGGAGGAGGAGTGCTCATTGCTATTGACAGTTCCGTGCAGTGCGTTCGGCGTTCCGACCTGGAAACCATCGAAGAATCTGTCTGGTTAGAGCTAACTTTAACTCGACATCAAAAACTCTTATTGGCAGCTTTCTATATTTCCCCTAATCTGCCTCCTCCTGCCTACGATGATGTACTACATTCTATTGAATATGTTATCACTTCTCATAGCAAGCACAAACTGCTCATTTTAGGGGATTTTAATACTCCAGGTATTAACTGGAATACCTTTACACATTCTCACAGCAATCTTTATGTAGTTAGTAAGTGCAACCGGCTTTTAGATTTCATAGCTTTTAACACCTTGCAGCAACACAATTTAATTGAAAACTGTTGTGGTAATGTTCTTGACATTTGTTTATCTAATTTTGAAAATGTTCGTGTCTCGACATCTGACATCTCACTTACTCGCTGTGACAAATTTCATCCTCCAATTCTAATAACGGCTTCGGTTTCTGTCCCACCTTCTGCTAATTCAAATCGTGAGGGGAATTCCCCCCGTTTCGCTTATGCACTTGGCGACTATGTTGGTCTCTTCGGTTTTTTCTCTTCTGTCGACTGGTCCGTCTTAAACGAAATCAGCGATGTTGACGAACAAGTCAGTCGCTTCACTGAAATAGTTCTCAATGTTATGCGCCAGTACATACCTGTGCGCACTCCTACTCGTAGCAAGTTTCCGTTATGGTTTTCCAAGGAACTTAGAACAGCGCTGAAACTTAAGGAGCGGGCCCACCATAAAGCGAAACGCCCTGGGCTGGATACATGGGCAGATGAATTTCGCCGCTTGCGTTCCCTTTGCAAACGCCTGTACAAGCGTGATCATGAGTCCTATCTTGAATATTTAGAGAATAGTGCCTCTAATCGTCCTACTGAATTCTGGAAATACGTTCGCAAACGCTCGAATAAATCTGATAGTCATATTCACTTAGTTGACTCTCATGGGAATGAAATTCGGAACGTCGCTGACGGCTTTGCTCAACACTTTTCCTCCGTGTACAAATCTCCACGTTGCGATTCCGTATGCCTTCCAGCTGGCGCACCTAATTCCGTTCTTCTTGACGAGAAGTTAGTAAGTGAGAGTCTTAAGTGTTTGAAACCATCTTTGTCCCCTGGACCTGATGGCATTCCAGCCGCCATAATAAAAGCCTTCAATAGTACCTTCGTCCCTGTTTTAACCACGATATTTAATAACTGTTTGAAAAGTTCTGCCTTTCCCCGCGTGTGGAAAACGGCGCGTGTTTTCCCTGTCTTCAAATCAGGAAACAAATCTGATGTTTCGAACTACCGCCCCATTTCTCTTCTTTGTGCAACCTCTAAGCTTTTTGAATTAGCTTTGCACAAAGTACTTTCCTTCCACCTCAAACATGTAATCATACATAATCAGCATGGTTTCATAAAAGGTCGTTCTACTACAACTAACCTTGTGACTTTTATGACGTATACATCAGCTGAAGTCCTTCAGAGGAGTCAGGTAGACGCTGTGTACTGTGATTTGAGCAAAGCTTTCGACGTTGTTACTCGCTCATTACTTCTTCAAAAGCTTCTGCTGCTTGAGATCGACGTTTCAATTGTAGCCCTCTTACGCAACTATCTTCTTGATCGGTCCTGCTTTGTCAGTGTAAATGGACAGAACTCATTTGTTTACACTCCAACCAGCGGAGTTCCTCAGGGCTCGGTATTAGGCCCGCTTCTGTTCTCTGTTTTTATCAATGACGTTTCCTCCGTGGTCAAAAACTCCTCATTTCTCCTTTATGCGGACGATATAAAAATGGGCCGAGGCAAGGCTGGCGTTGCATATGTCTCCTCGCCCACCGTCGCCTCTCCTCCTCTCCACTCCTCTCCTTCGTTTCACTCACCCCTTGGCCAGACAGCACCTCTCCTCCTCTACATCGTTTCGGGGGGACAGCGGCGCTTCCTACCCTTCCGTCCTCCTCTCCACCACCCATCCCCTCGGGACCCGCCATACCCCATCGTAACTCCAGCTGCATGCTAGTTCGGGCTGCACTCAATCTAGGTTCATAATCACGATTGTTAATGAGTTTGTTTTACTATGGTGAAATTTATTTGGTCTTGCGGGAGACCTGGCGCCGACAGTCGGCCGACTGTTTTAGTCGGCGCAGTGTGACATAGAGCCAGACATCACGGCGACATGGTTGCTTGAGCGGCGGCCGGGCGAGTTGGCCGTGTAGTGGCCGACGGTGGCCCGGAGTCGCGAGAGTTTGGAGTTTAGTTTTTTTGTTTGTTTGTTAAAGCGAAGAGGCCGAAACATTTCGGCATATGTAAATCAGTTTTGTATTTACAGTAATAAATAACTTTTTGAAGAAAGGCTGTCCAAGTGCCAACATCAGAAGACCTGCACGCCTGTCTCAAACTCACCGGTCGCTATGTACGTCCCCCGGGTCACTCACGAGACCCGCCCTCTACCACTCCACATCAACATCTGGATGCAACAGCATCGCACCACAAGAGAGAAAGAGCGAAAAATCAATATCGTGACTGAACAAATGAGCTCAACAAAAAGCTGCGACGAGAGCTTCACATACGCGCTTACCCACAAGAGCGCATAAATAACACGGCTGCCTTATTGCGAAACGCCTTTGCGATCAGGTTCAATGCAACTGAACGGGAGGGTGAGACCCAACATGTCCCCGCCGGTAGCGGTTTCTTCACCCTGAAAGCGGCAGCCGAACTAGCATGCAGCTGGAGTTACGATGGGGTATGGCGGGTCCCGAGGGGATGGGTGGTGGAGAGGAGGACGGAAGGGTAGGAAGCGCCGCTGTCCCCCCCGAAACGATGTAGAGGAGGAGAGGTGCTGTCTGGCCAAGGGGTGAGTGAAACAAAGGAGTGGAGAGGAGGAGAGGCGACGGTGGGCGAGGAGACATATGCAACGCCAGCCTTGCCTCGGCCTAAAAATGTTCAAGGCAATACATACTCTTCATGATTGCTTGTCATTGCAATCGGACATATCCGCCTTCTCTGATTGGTGCTTGAAGAATGGGCTCACTCTCAATTCATCTAAAACCAAGGTTGTCTCATTTACGCGTAAAACGCACAGTCTTCTCTACTCTTATTCTGTGAATGGTAGGCCGCTGCCCAGGGTTGATGAAATTAATGACCTCGGCGTACTTTTCGACCGTAGCCTCAGCTTCTCCTCTCATACAAAACGCATTGCTCTACGGGCTTTGTGTACACTCGGCTTCATCTGCAGGCTTTCGAGAGAGTTTCGATCCCAACTCCCTTTCTTAAAGCTCTACCTCTCCATATGCTTGCCGCTTTTGGAATATGCGTCTGTTGTTTGGAGCGGCGCTTGCCAGTCGAACTGTGAAAAAATCGACAGAGTTCAGATAACGTTTTTACGCATATTTCAACATCTGTTTTCTTGCAAAACTTCTAGCTCTCATCCCAGACGGAGTAACTCACTGCAGCTTCCTTCTCTTAGCTGCCGTCGCGTGAGGGCAGATATAATTTTCTTCTATAAACTTCTTCATGGTCACATTCTATGCCCTCAGCTCCTAGCGCGTATCCTTTTGCGTGTACCGCGAAAGAGCATAAGGGAATTCAGACCATTTCAAGTTTCTGCGCTCCTGCACTCCCTCTCCCCTCTGGACAGAATGCAAAAGTTGTTTAATTCTCTTTGTCCTCACCTTGATATATTCGAAAATTCTCTCCCTTCCTTTATATTGAATGTCCGTGACGTTCCACTTTGAGCACTCTTTTTCTCATACATAACTTCCCCTTTCATGCATTTTGTCTTTACTACACTTGTGCGTTTGCACCGGTATTATATTGTTTTTTTCTCTCCTTAATTGTACATCACGTGTACTTGTTTTCATTAATATTTTTTCTTTTATACTGTGTACTCACGCCTGATTGTCTGTAACGCGTTCACTAATTACATTTCTTATTGTGTATGATTGTATTTCTAGCTTGTATTTCAGAGATCTCTTATTCGTTCATATTAGTATTGGCTTTATTCTTGTTTGTATTTTGATATATGCGGTACTTGGCTGTTATCGGTCGTTCTTGTGTTCATTCTCTTTGTTTATTGTTTTATTAGTTATTTATATATCTGTTGCCTGTTCTAGCTGTTTTCATTTACCGCTGTTCTCGCTGTTTCCTTGTTCTCGCTTTTTTGTTTCATGCTTGCTGTCGCGCCTAGTTTATGTGTCTTTTTTTTCTATCGCCTTGACTGCTGCATTACCTCCCCTGAGTGTCTTCCTTTGTAGTGAAATAAATGTACATTTTGTGCGTGTGAATGGTGTACCAGCACCAAGACCTTTTGGTTGTTCCTGGGCACCGAAAAAATAAAGATTGATTGATTGATTGATTGATTGATTATTCTCGGCGCTTGGCTTGCCTTGCTTCTGGTCTTTATTTGTACAAACTGTGGTGCTACGGCATTTTTGGTTCAGTGATTTTAAAACGTGCTATACAGCCCCCCGAGGTCTTCGTGATAGTGTTCGCTATGTAGTGCCGCGATCCTCAACAAGATATGGTGAAGCTAGAGGCTGTGTTTACGTGCCGAAAATTCTGAACGATTTGCCAAATGAGGCATTCTCGATTCAGTCAAAAAAAGGCATTGAAAAAGATTATTTGTTCACTGTAACGCGGTTGTTTCAATACTTCTAAAAAGTATTGGTCATCACCTCTGAAATATGTTCATCTTATCTTATGTGTATTGATTCTTGTCTCGTGATTTGCTCCTTGTTTGTGTTTAGCCTCTTAACTGTTACTACCGCTGCATTCACCCTGTTATGCGTCGAGTGAATATTGCCCACTCGTCCGCTGATTTTGCCGGGCCAAGTACTTCAAGCCATTGGTGGCTTTGACAGGCCAGTTTCTTGTACTTTGAAATCTTTTGTGCAATAAAATTATTATTATTATTATTATTATTATTATTATTATTATTATTATTATTATTATTATTATTATTATTATTATTATCATTATTATTATCTCCACGTTGCGATTCCGTATGCCTTCCAGCTGGCGCACCTAATTCCGTTCTTCTTGACGAGAAGTTAGTAAGTGAGAGTCTTAAGTGTTTGAAACCATCTTTGTCCCCTGGACCTGATGGCATTCCAGCCGCCATATTAAAAGCCTTCAATAGTACCTTCGTCCCTGTTTTAACCACGATATTTAATAACTGTTTGAAAAATTCTGCCTTTCCCCGCGTGTGGAAAACGGCGCGTGTTTTCCCTGTCTTCAAATCAGGAAACAAATCTGATGTTTTGAACTACCGCCCCATTTCTCTTCTTTGTGCAACCTCTAAGCTTTTTGAATTAGCTTTGCACAAAGTACTTTCCTTCCACCTCAAACATGTAATCATACATAAACAGCATGGTTTCATAAAAGGTCGTTCTACTACAACTAACCTTGTGACTTGTATGACGTATACATCAGCTGAAGTCCTTCAGAGGAGTCAGGTAGACGCTGTGTACTGTGATTTGAGCAAAGCTTTCGACGTTGTTACTCACTAATTACTTCTTCAAAAGCTACTGCTGCTTGAGATCGACGTTTCAATTGTAGCCCTCTTACGCAACTATCTTCTTGATCGGTCCTGCTTTGTCAGTGTAAATGGACAGACCTCATTTGTTTACACTCCAACCAGCGGAGTTCCTCAGGGCTCGGTATTAGGCCCGCTTCTGTTCTCTGTTTTTATCAATGACGTTTCCTCCGTGGTCAAAAACTCCTCGTTTCTCCTTTATGCGGACGATATAAAAATGTTCAAGGCAATACACACTCTTCATGATTGCTTGTCATTGCAATCGGACATATCCGCCTTCTCTGATTGGTGCTTGAAGAATGGGCTCACTCTCAATTCATCTAAAACCAAGGTTGTCTCATTTACGCGTAAAACGCACAGTCTTCTCTACTCTTATTCTGTGAATGGTAGGCCGCTGCCCAGGGTTGATGAAATTAATGACCTCGGCGTACTTTTCGACCGTAGCCTCAGCTTCTCCTCTCATACAAAACGCATTGCTCTACGGGCTATGCGTACACTCGGCTTCATCTGCAGGCTTTCGAGAGAGTTTCGATCCCAACTCCCTTTCTTAAAGCTCTACCTCTCCATATGCTTGCCGCTTTTGGAATATGCGTCTGTTGTTTGGAGCGGCACTTGCCAGTCGAACTGTGAAAAAATCGACAGAGTTCAGATAAAGTTTTTACGCATATTTCAACATCGGTTTTCTTGCAAAACTTCTAGCTCTCATCCCAGACGGAGTAACTCACTGCAGCTTCCTTCTCTTAGCTGCCGTCGCGTGAGGGCAGATATAATTTTCTTGTATAAACTTCTTCATGGTCACATTCTATGCCCTCAGCTCCTAGCGCGTATCCTTTTGCGTGTACCGCGAAAGAGCATAAGGGAATTCAGACCATTTCAAGTTTCTGCGCTCCTGCACTCCCTCTCCCCTCTGGACAGAATGCAAAAGTTGTTTAATTCTCTTTGTCCTCACCTTGATATATTCGAAAATTCTCTCCCTTCCTTTATATTGAATGTCCGTGACGTTCCACTTTGAGCACTCTTTTTCTCATACATAACTTCCCCTTTCATGCATTTTGTCTTTACTACACTTGTGTGTTTGCACCGGTATTATATTGTTTTTTTCTCTCCTTAATTGTACATCACGTGTACTTGTTTTCATTAATATTTTTTCTTTTATACTGTGTACTCACGCCTGATTGTCTGTAACGCGTTCACTAATTACATTTCTTATTGTGTATGATTGTATTTCTAGCTTGTATTTCAGAGATCTCTTATTCGTTCATATTAGTATTGGCTTTATTCTTGTTTGTATTTTGATATATGCTGTACTTGGCTGTTATCGGTCGTTCTTGTGTTCATTCTCTTTGTTATTGTTTTATTAGTTATTTATATGTCTGTTGCCTGTTCTAGCTGTTTTCATTTACCGCTGTTCTCGCTGTTTCCTTGTTCTCGCTTTTTTGTTTCATGCTTGCTGTCGCGCCTAGTTTATGTGTCTTTTTTTTCTATCGCCTTGACTGCTGCATTACCTCCCCTCAGTGTCTTCCTTTGTAGTGAAATAAATGTACATTTTGTGCGTGTGAATGGTGTGCCAGCACCAAGACCTTTGGGTTGTTCCTGGGCACCGAAAAAACAAAGATTGATTGATTGATTATTATTATTATTATTATTATTATTATTATTATTATTATTATTATTATTATTATTATTATTATTATTATTATTATTATTATTATTATTATTATTATTATTATTATTATTATTATTATTATTATTATTAATGACCTCGGCGTACTTTTCGACCGCAGCCTCAGCTTCTCCTCTCATACAAAACGCATTGCTCTACGGGCTATGCGTACACTCGGCTTCATCTGCAGGCTTTCGAGAGAGTTTCGAGCCCCACTTCCTTTCTTAAAGCTCTACCTCTCCATATGCTTGCCGCTTTTGGAATATGCGTCTGTTGTTTGGAACGGCACTTGCCAGTCGAACTGTGAAAAAATCGACAGAGTTCAGCAAAAGTTTTTACGCATATTTCAACATCGGTTTTCTTGCAAAACTTCCAGCTCTCGTTCCAGAAGGAGTAACTCATTGCAGCTTCCTTCTCTTAGCTGCCGTCGCGTGAGGGCAGATATAATTTTCTTGTATAAACTTCTTCATGGTCACATTCTATGCCCTCAGCTCCTAGCGCGTATCCTTTTGCGTGTACCGCGAAAGAGCATAAGGGAATTCAGACCATTCCATGTTTCTGCGCTCCTGCACTACCTCTCCCCTCTGGACAGAATGCAAAAGTTGTTTAATTCTCTTTGTCCTCACCTTGATATATTCGAAAATTCTCTCCCTTCCTTTATATTGAATGTCCGTGACGTTCCACTTTGAGCACTCTTTTTCTCATACATAACTTCCCCTTTCATGCATTTTGTCTTTACTACACTTGTGCGTTTGCACCGGTATTATATTGTTTTTTTCTCTCCTTAATTGTACATCACGTGTACTTGTTTTCATTAATATTTTTTCTTTTATACTGTGTACTCACGCCTGATTGTCTGTAACGCGTTCACTAATTACATTTCTTATTGTGTATGATTGTATTTCTAGCTTGTATTTCAGAGATCTCTTATTCGTTCATATTAGTATTGGCTTTATTCTTGTTTGTATTTTGATATATGCTGTACTTGGCTGTTATCGGTCGTTCTTGTGTTCATTCTCTTTGTTATTGTTTTATTAGTTATTTATATGTCTGTTGCCTGTTCTAGCTGTTTTCATTTACCGCTGTTCTCGCTGTTTCCTTGTTCTCGCTTTTTTGTTTCATGCTTGCTGTCGCGCCTAGTTTATGTGTCTTTTTTTTCTATCGCCTTGACTGCTGCATTACCTCCCCTCAGTGTCTTCCTTTGTAGTGAAATAAATGTACATTTTGTGCGTGTGAATGGTGTACCAGCACCAAGACCTTTGGGTTGTTCCTGGGCACCGAAAAAACAAAGATTGATTGATTATTATTATTATTATTATTATTATTATTATTATTATTATTATTATTATTATTATTATTATTATTATTATTATTATTATTATTATTATTATTATTATTATTATTATTATTATTATTATTATTATTATTATTATTATTATTATTATTATTATTAATGACCTCGGCGTACTTTTCGACCGCAGCCTCAGCTTCTCCTCTCATACAAAACGCATTGCTCTACGGGCTATGCGTACACTCGGCTTCATCTGCAGGCTTTCGAGAGAGTTTCGAGCCCCACTTCCTTTCTTAAAGCTCTACCTCTCCATATGCTTGCCGCTTTTGGAATATGCGTCTGTTGTTTGGAACGGCACTTGCCAGTCGAACTGTGAAAAAATCGACAGAGTTCAGCAAAAGTTTTTACGCATATTTCAACATCGGTTTTCTTGCAAAACTTCCAGCTCTCGTTCCAGAAGGAGTAACTCATTGCAGCTTCCTTCTCTTAGCTGCCGTCGCGTGAGGGCAGATATAATTTTCTTGTATAAACTTCTTCATGGTCACATTCTATGCCCTCAGCTCCTAGCGCGTATCCTTTTGCGTGTACCGCGAAAGAGCATAAGGGAATTCAGACCATTCCATGTTTCTGCGCTCCTGCACTACCTCTCCCCTCTGGACAGAATGCAAAAGTTGTTCAATTCTCTTTGTCCTCACCTTGATATATTCGAAAATTCTCTCCCTTCTTTTATATTGGATGTCCGTGACGTTCCACTTTGAGCACTCTTTTTCTCATACTTAACTTCCACTTTCATGCATTTTGACTTTACTACACTTGTGCATTTGCACTGGTATTATATTGTTTTTTTTTCTCCTTAATTGTTCATCACGTCTACTCGTTTTCATTAATGTTATTTCTTTATTACTGTGTACTCACGCCTGATTGTCTGTAACGCGTTCACTAATTACATTTCTTATTGTGTATGATTGTATTTCTAGCTTGTATTTCAGAGGTTTCTTATTCGTTCATATTAGTATTGGCTTTATTCTTGTTTGTATTTTGCTATATGCTGTACTTGGCTGTTATCGGTCGTTCTTGTGTTCATTCTCTTTGTTTATTGTTTCATTAGTTGTTTATATGTCTGTTGCCTGTTCTATCTGTTTTCATTTACCGCTGTTCTCGCTGTTTTCTTGTTTTCACTTTTTTGCTTCATGCTTGCTGTCACGCCTTGACTGCTGCATTACCTCCCGTGAGTCTCTTCCTTTGTGGAAGACAAATTTACGTTTTGTGCGTGTGAATGGTGTACCAGCACCAAGACCTTTGGGTTGTTCCTGGGCACCGAAAAATAAAGATTGATTGATTGATTGATTGATTATTATTATTATTATATTATTATTATTATTATTATTATTATTATTATTATTATTATTATTATTATTATTATTATTATTATTATTATTATTATTATTATTATTATTATTATTATTATTATTCTCGGCGCTTGGCTTGCCTTGCTTCTGGTCTTTATTTGTACAAACTGTGGTGCTACGGCATTTTTGGTTCAGTGATTTTAAAACGTGCTATACAGCCCCCCGAGGTCTTCGTGATAGTGTTCGCTATGTAGTGCCGCGATCCTCAACAAGATATGGTGAAGCTAGACGCTGTGTTTACGTGCCGAAAATTCTGAACGATTTGCCAAATGAGGCATTCTCGATTCAGTCAAAAAAAGGCATTGAAAAGGATTATTTGTTCACTGTAACGCGGTTGTTTCAATACTTCTAAAAAGTATTGGTCATCACTTCTGAAATATGTTCATCTTATCTTATGTGTATTGATTCTTGTCTTGCTCCTTGTTTGTGTTTAGCCTCTTAACTGTTACTACCCCTGCATTCACCCTGTTATGCGTCGAGTGAATATTGCCCACTCGTCCGCTGATTTTGCCGGGCCAAGTCCTTCAAGCCATTGGTGGCTTTGACAGGCCAGTTTCTTGTACTTTGAATTCTTTTGTGCAATAAAATTATTATTATTATTATTATTATTATTAATATTATTATTATTATTATTATTATTATTATTATTATTATTATTATTATTATTATTATTATTATTATTATTATTATTATTATTATTGTTATTATTATTATTATTATTATTATTATTATTATTATTATTATTATTATTATTATTATTATTATTATTATTATTATTATTATTATTATTATTATTATTATTATTATTATTATTATTATTATTATTATTATTATTATTATTATTATTATTCACAAGCTGTGCCCTGAGACAACGTCGGCTGATCTGACGAACCATCTGAAGTGTGTGAACGTCACCCCCCTAACCTGCCGGCAGTTGAAAACGAAATATGACTCCTACTCGTCCTTCTACCTCACAGTCAGCGCGGAATTTTATGATCAGCTTGTTGACCCTTCGATGTGGCCTACGGGCTGCATCTTCAAGGCTTTTCGTGGAAAGCTCCTGGATGGTATGTTGCATCCTTCCGAGCGGACGGTTGGTCGCAGTCAACCCTAACTTGGATATATATTATCAAAATGCCCGAGGTCTTCGGACTAAGGGACCTGTATTTTTTTCTAATGCATTAGCCTCTTGTTACTCGGCTGTTGTAATTACTGAGACCTGGCTGTCTAGCGAAGTGAACTCAGGTGACTTCTTTCCTAATAACTATTCTGTTTTTCGAAGTGACCGCCCTGAATCAGCTTCTAAACAAAAGGGAGGGGGAGTGCTCATTGCTATTGACAGTTCCGTGCAGTGCGTTCGGCGTTCCGACCTGGAAACCATCGAAGAATCTGTCTGGTTAGAGCTCACTTTAACTCGACATCAAAAACTCTTATTGGCGGCTTTCTATATTTCCCCTAATCTGCCTCCTCCTGCCTACGATGATGTACTACATTCTATTGAATATGTTATCACTTCTCATAGCAAGCACAAACTGCTCATTTTAGGGGATTTTAATACTCCAGGTATTAACTGGAATACCTTTACATATTCACATAACAATCATTATGTAGTTAGTAAGTGCAACCGGCTTTTAGATTTCATAGCTTTTAACACCTTGCAGCAACACAATTTAATTGAAAACTGTTGTGGTAATGTTCTTGACATTTGTTTATCTAATTTTGAAAATGTTCGTGTCTCGTCATCTGACATCTCACTTACTCGCTGTGACAAATTTCATCCTCCAATTCTAATAACGGCTTCGGTTTCTGTCCCACCATCTGCTAATTCAAATCGTGCGGGGAATTCCCCCCGTTTCGCTTACGCACTTGGCGACTATGTTGGTCTCTTCGGTTTCTTCTCTTCTGTCGACTGGTCTGTTTTAGGCGAAATCAGCGATGTTGACGAACAAGTCAGTCGCTTCACTGAAATAGTTCTCAATGGTATGCGCCAGTACATACCTGTGCACACTCCTACTCGCAGCAAGTTTCCGTTCTGGTTTTCCAAAGAACTTAGAACAGCGCTGAAACTTAAGGAGCGGGCCCACCATAAAGCGAAACGCCCTGGGCTGGATACATGGGCGGATGAATTTCGCCGCTTGCGTTCCCTTTGCAAACGCCTGTACAAGCGGGATCATGAGTCCTATCTTGAATATTTAGAGAATAGTGCCTCTAATCGTCCTACAGAATTCTGGCGATACGTTCGCAAGCGTTCGAATAAATCTGATAGTCATATTCACTTAGTTGACTCTCATGGGAATGAAATTCGGAATGTCGCTGACGGCTTTGCTCAACACTTTTCCTCCGTGTACAAATCTCCACGTTGCGACTCCGTGTGCCTTCCAGCTGGCGCACATAATTCCGTTCTTCTCGACGAGAAGTTAGTAAGTGAGAGTCTTAAGTGTTTGAAACCATCTTTGTCCCCTGGACCTGATGGCATTCCAGCCGCCATAATAAAAGCCTTCAATAGTACCTTCGTCCCAGTTTTAACCACGATATTTAATAACTGTTTGAAAAATTCTGCCTTTCCCCGCGTGTGGAAAACGGCGCGTGTTTTCCCTGTCTTCAAATCAGGAAACAAATCTGATGTTTCGAACTACCGCCCCATTTCTCTTCTTTGTGCAACCTCTAAGCTTTTTGAATTAGCTTTGCACAAAGTACTTTCCTTCCACCTCAAAAATGTAATCATTCATAATCAGCATGGTTTCATAAAAGGTCGTTCTACTACAACTAACCTTGTGACTTTTATGACGTATACATCAGCTGAAGTCCTTTAGAGGAGTCAGGTAGACGCTGTGTACTGTGATTTGAGCAAAGCTTTCGACGTTGTTACTCACTCATTACTTCTTCAAAAGCTTCTGCTGTTTGAGATCGACGTTTCAATTGTAGCCCTCCTACGCAACTATCTTCTTGATCGGTCCTGCTTTGTCAGTGTAAATGGACAGACCTCATTTGTTTACACTCCAACCAGCGGTGTTCCTCAGGGCTCGGTATTAGGCCCGCTTCTGTTCTCTGTTTTTATCAATGACGTTTCCTCCGTGGTCAAAAACTCCTCATTTCTCCTTTATGCGGACGATATAAAAATCTTCAAGGCAATACATACTCTTCACGATTGCTTGTCATTGCAATCTGACATATCCGCCTTCTCTGATTGGTGCTTGAAGAATGGGCTCACTCTCAATTCATCTAAAACCAAGGTTGTCTCATTTACGCGTAAAACGCACAGTCTTCTCTACTCTTATTCTGTGAATGGTAGGCCGCTGCCCAGGGTTGATGAAATTAATGACCTCGGCGTACTTTTCGACCGTAGCCTCAGCTTCTCCTCTCATACAAAACGCATTGCTCTACGGGCTATGCGTACACTCGGCTTCATCTGCAGGCTTTCGAGAGAGTTTCGATCCCCACTTCCTTTCTTAAAGCTCTACCTCTCCACATGCTTGCCGCTTTTGGAATATGCGTCTGTTGTTTGGAACGGCACTTGCCAGTCGAACTGTGAAAAAATCGATAGAGTTCAGCTAAAGTTTTTACGCATATTTCAACATCGGTTTTCTTGCAAAACTTCCAGCTCTCGTCCCAGACGGAGTAACTCACTGCAGCTTCCTTCTCTTAGCTGCCGTCGCGTGAGGGCAGATATAATTTTCTTGTATAAACTTCTTCATGGTCACATTCTATGCCCTCAGCTCCTAGCGCGTATCCTTTTGCGTGTACCGCGAAAGAGCATAAGGGAATTCAGACCATTCCAAGTTTCTGCGCTCCTGCACTCCCTCTCCCCTCTGGACAGAATGCAAAAGTTGTTTAATTCTCTTTGTCCTCACCTAGATATATTCGAAAATTCTCTCCCTTCCTTTATATTGGATGTCCGTGACGTTCCACTTTGAGCACTCTTTTTCTCATACATAACTTCCCCTTTCATGCATTTTGTCTTTACTACACTTGTGCGTTTGCACCGGTATTATATTGCTTTTTTCTCTCCTTAATTGTTCATCACGTGTACTTGTTGTCATTAATATTATTTCTTTAATACTGTATACTCACGCCTGATTGTCTGTAACGCGTTCACTAATTACGTTTCTTATTGTGTATGATTGTATTTCTAGTTTGTATTTCAGAGGTTTCATATTCGTTCATATTAGTATTGGCTTTATTCTTGTTTGTATTTTGCTATATGCTGTACTTGGCTGTTATCGGTCGTTCATTCTCTTTGTTTATTGTTTCATTAGTTTTTTATATGTCTGTTGCCTGTCCTAGCTGTTTTCATTTACCGCTGTTTTCGCTTTTTTGCTTCATGCTTGCTGTCACGCCTAGTTTATGTCTTTTTTTTTTCTATCGCCTTGACTGCTGCATTACCTCCCCTGAGTGTCTTCCTTTGTAGTGAAATAAATTTACATTTTGTGCGTGTGAATGGTGTACCAGCACCAAGACCTTTGGGTTGTTCCTGGGCACCGAAAATAAAGATTGATTGATTGATTGATTATTATTATTATTATTATTATTATTATTAATATTATTATTATTATTATTATTATTATTATTATTATTATTATTATTATTATTATTATTATTATTATTATTATTATTATTATTATTATTATTATTATTATTATTATTATTATTATTATTATTATTATTATTATTATTATTATACACAGCAGTAAACAGGGAACTTTTTTGCTTGGCAGGAAAAAAGGAAAGGAAAAGAATTATAAGTACGTTTGGACCAAAGAGGGAAATGTTTTCACAAAGAAAGCGGATGGTGATTCTTTGATTCTTGTGAACCACGTGAAGCGACCTAGCGCTCTTTACGTAACAGTTGCTACCGCCGCATCTATCACTGATAGGATGTTTTAGTGCCACATCATGGCTCTGTGCGAAAGCTTGGTTGACTTTCAAGCATTTGATTGTCATTTTTCCTTTGCTTCAGCAGTTACTACTATCCATGTTAATATCCGCAGCTTGCCAAAACACTGGGATTCTTTTTGTGCTCGCGTTAACAGTATTTTACACAAAGTAGACGTTTATGTTCTTACCGAAATAAATGTATCCGCAGCAGAGAGCGTGTTATTCACTCTCCCAGGATTTGTTTCTTTTTGGTTCACTCGAGACTCTCAAAGGGGCGGGGGAATAGCAGTTTTCGTGCGGGATACTTGGAGCGTGGAACAGATAGCGGCAAATTTTTCTAGTGCAGAATCTTTGGCACTAAACATTTCAAAGCAGTTTAGCCAATTATCCCTTTTGGCAATATACAGACCACCTTCAAGTAACCTGCACTCGTTCCTTAAAGGGACTATGCAATAAATTAATTGAGATTACGTATAGCAGACGAGAGATGGGCATTCGATCACTCGTCTCCCGAGTGCAAGAATTTTTGAGCTAGCATCTACAACAGCGAAGATATAGACGATTAAAAATTACGCTCCCCCTCTCCCCCCTCAGCTCGCACACGAGGAGCACCAGGAAAAAATGAAGAAAACAGCTCTGGGACTGGGCCCCGCCCATGAATACGTCATCCGCTGACATTTATTGACCAACTTCCGGTTGTCGCTCCTATCCCGCCAGCAGCAGAGTCGGCGGCGTGGCGGCATCTATCCGGTCTCTTCGCCTTCGTGGATTGCGGCGCGCGTCGGGTTTCTTTGCTTGTCATCTGTGGTAATTAGCAGTAATAAACCCGGACCTCGAGGTGCGACTGCTCGCTTTTACGGCCGCGATGGGCATCGAGCCCATGCGTGCGCACGAAAAGCCGTGCGAGTGGCTCCGGAACTCCCCACAGAAGGAGGCGGCAGAGGAAAATTGAAACCATATGCGCGAAGGCAATGCCCTCGCTCGCGCTTGCCCGAGAAGGTCGCGCGGCGGCACGAGCAGACGATTTTCACGGCTACCGGAAGTGTGTCCGTGACGTTGCGGCTGCCGTGGCTCCAGCGAATGAGAGCGTGTGGTGGCCTGGCGACGTCACTGGTAGTGAGACGTCTTTCTTCCACGATTTTAGATCCAAAATCGGTCACTACGATCCCACCAATCGGCCCGCGAATTTAAAAAAACACGCTTTTTAAAAGTTCATAATAAATTGCCGGCTCAGTTCTGAAGTCTCATACTTGGTGTGAATGCTTCTTAGCATCATTTCTAAGCATTGAAAACATTTACAAGTGACTTTTTATTCGTTGCATAGTCCCTTTAATGAGTTGTAAGCACATTTACTGAGGTCCTCGTTAGACTCTAACATATGTCTAGTAGGTGATTTTAATATCAATATTCTTGATCCCACAGTATCCTCGGCTTGTGATTACTTAGATATCATTGAAAAACACGTCCTTGAAAGCATCATTGACATTCCAACTAGGGAAGGATTACTTCTTAATTATTTAGTGAAGTCTTGTATAGATTATTTCAACATCCGCACGGAGATTGCTTCTGTTCACGGTGCAGGAATACAGCAAAAAGTTGCTGACCATTACTTTATTGCCTGTCAGTTGCGCTTCCCGTCTCTTTTGTCATAGTCTAGATCTAACGTCTGCCGGTCTGTTACTGTTACTGTTACTTTTGATAAACTTGTAGCTTTATTCGACTGGCCAGGTAAGCTGCAGACGACCGACAGGTCTGAACTATACGAGAAATTTTCATGCTCGATAGAATCTATTTACAAATCCAGTGAAAGGAAAGTTTTTGTCCGCCAACGCCGCTCAAATCAACCCTGGAGAAACAGTGTGATTTTGTCCGCTATCAAAGAAAAATACCTACTATGGCAACTGTTACGTTTCGCCTACAACGCGCGGTATAGCCGGCGCGGATGCAACGGACGCCGGGGCTTCGTTCAAAGTGGCGGTCATTTTGGGCCCATTCATCGCTGCCGCAACGCCTCCCGCCAAGCGCGTCCAGGCAGGTTTCGATGCCACGTGTCGTCGTGTGTGTGTGTGTGTGCATGTTGGTGCCCACGCCTGTCAAAGCGCGGCAGCCGGGGAGAGGAGCTCCCCAACTGGGAGGCGAGGAGGTCTGACCGGCGCCGGCCCGGCGGACGCGCCCGTCACGTCTGTACATGTCCGTGCGTCGCCGTCTAGTGCGACTCATCCCGAGGCGTTCCTTCTTGCCCTCGACTCCGTGGGTATAAAAGCAGCTGCTCCGGACGCCAAAGAGAGACTTCGATTCCTTCCTTCGAGTAACGTGGTCGTCCTGACCGGCTGCTCTTTTGCGATGCCAGAATAAACAAGTTGTTCTGTTGCCAGTCGACTCATCCTTTGCCGGGACCTTCGGATGTTTCCAGCTTTGCCCCAGGCCGCCAGGCCAACGCTACCTTTGGGGCTTGCAACCCATTTGCAACACAACGCTGCAGACGTACGCCCAGGGATAGTGCTCTGCGTGCTCAATTTAGAACTCGAAATAAAGTAAATGCCCTCATTCGTGCGGCCAAGCGTTCGTACAATAGAAACCGCTTTCATCAATCTCGTTATAATTCCAAGAAAATATGGTCTCTTACAAATGAGTCGAGAGGTTTACCATCAAACTCGACTAAAGATGTGCAGAACAATTTTGATTCATATTTATCAACAGTCGTTAACAACTTCAACCAATTCTTCGCTAAGTTTTCTGGGGCGTCCAAGCGTTCGTGTTACACTGCAAGCACAACTAATCTGGTAATTGAATTCGCTTTCCTTCCCTCTATCACGGAAGAACTGTACTCTTTATTAGACAGCTTCGGCAGGCATCAATCACCAGGAGTCGATAAAATCGGCATGTTTGATCTTTACAGGAATTTCGGCATTTTGAAGAAAGTCTTGTTAGAAATCCTGAACGGGATAATTGTAAGCGGAAGCATTCCTGCACGTTTAAAAACAGCCGTTGTGCGGCCTCTTTTTAAAGGTGGCGATGCAAAGTGTGTGCGTAATTACCGCCCCATTTCTATCCTACCTAGTTTAGCGAAAGTTTTAGAAAAACACTTATTTTTAGTAAGGAACAGCTTTATTTCCAAATCGTTGGGGTTTTCCGATTGTCAGTACGCTTTTGTCGAAAAAAAGAGGCACTCAGGCCTTGTTAGAAGAAATGAGTGACCACTTGTTTTCTTCACTAGAAAGAAATCTCGTATCATGTGCACCTTTTCTGGATGTTGCAAAAACGTTTGACACGGTATGTCATGCTATATTTTTGGATAAGCTCTACAATTTAGGTTCTCGTGGTCCTTTTTTTAGGCTGCTGCAAAACTTCCTTACAGATCGTTCCCAGCTTGTTTCTATTTCAAATATCTGCAGCCCCAGTGTTTTTCTCAAGGCTGGTGTACCGCTAGGTTCCATACTGTCTCCCTTACTTTTTAATGTATATGTTGAGGACATGTGTACTGTGCTACCTACTTGCAAAATATTTCAATATGCAGATGATACTGCACTTGTAGCTACCGACGTGAACTTTTCCAACGTATTTTCAATGCTTCAGACTGACGTCAGAAAATTAATGGATTGGTTGGATATGAATTTAATAGATATTAATCATTCTAAATCAAGGTTAGTTTGCTTCCGCAGCCCACTCAAGTGTGTGTCACTTTCTTACCACTTTATCTACACTCATCCCGATGTATAAACTGCTCTTGCCCTCCAGTACAGTTTTCAGATTCTGCAAAGTATTTGGGGATTTGGTTTGATTCCGGTCTTCTTTTTTCTACTCACTTATCATACATATGTGCAACACTTCGTAAAGTCGGCTGTTTGTTGTATCGTATTAAGATGTTTCTACCAATTTCGGTGAGAAAATTTTTGGTTCAATCTTTAGCCTACATTGTACTCAGGTATGGAATCACAACTTTTGTTCATTGTTCTGGTATCTGGCATCAACATGTAAATAGATTGTTAAAATGCATGTTAAAGAGTGTTACTTACGATGTGTGTACTCCGCAAAATGTGAACCTTTTTCAGATGCTAAGGATGCCCAATTTTCTATCCCTTTTTGTCCATACCGTTGTACTAAATCATTTCCGGAGCGATACATTTAAAGTCCCCACTGTGCTTCCCTGGCCTTTACGTCATGTGCTGCATTTTCAGTTCCTCGCACACGGACCAGATTTGGTAAATATAGTCGAGCTTATTATGTTCCAGATATATGTAATGCTCTTCCCCCTGAAATTAATTACTGTGAGTCTGTACGTGATATTCGCATAAAACTCAAGAAATTGTACTTAGAATGATTGGGGCTGTACACATTAATTTCTGTGCCATTGTGAAACTTTTCAGTTTCTTCCTTTTTTTTGCTTTGTATTGTATTACCTTCAAGCTGTTTGGTTTCTTTCGCGTCTTCTTGCTTTTTTTCTCCCCCCAAAAAATAGTCAATTTTTGCGGCCGAGTCTTGCTGTCGGCTGAGAGGCTTCGCGTTACAAGCCACATGTGATGGCTTAGGCGAGCCTGATATCTGTGATTGTATTTGTAGACTTGTGAATAAAATTATTATTATTATTATTATTATTATTATATTATTATTATTATTATTATATTATTATTATTATTATTATTATTATTATATTATTATTATTATTATTATTATTATTATCCTGCACACTCTCCCTTATAGGTCGATGCCGACAACGTCAAACGGAGTGAATGGGCAAGGAAGAGGTTGTAGGAGGCCCGATGAAATGGAAGCGTTCGCTGAGGCCATTGGTTTGGGAATGATAATACTACTACTACTACTACTACTACTACTACTAATAATAATAATAATAATAATAATAATAATAATATTTTATTATTAAACCACCTGTATTTCAGAGGTTTCATATTCGTTCACATTGTATTGCTTTATTCTTGTTTGTATTTTGCTATATGCTGTACTTGGCTGTTATCGGTCGTTCTTGTGTTCATTCTCTTTGTTTATTGTTTCATTAGTTATTTATAGGTCTGTTGCCTGTTCTACCTGTTTCCATTTACCGCTGTTCTCGCTGTTTTCTTGTTTTCGATTTTTTGCTTCATGCTTGCTGTCACGCCTAGTTTGTCTTTTTTTCTATCGCCTTGACTCCTCCATTACCTCCCATGAGTGTCTTCCTTTGTGGTGAAATAAATTTACATTTTGTGCGTGTGAATGGTGTACCAGCACCAAGGCCTTTGGTTTGTTCCTGGGCACCGAAAAATAAAGATTGATTATTATTATTATTATTATTATTATTATTATTATTATTATTATTATTATTATTATTATTATTATTATTATTATTATTATTATTATTATTTCGCCAAGAATTTCGTCAGTCGTCAAGGAATGCCGCTAAAACGTGGTCACTGATAAACCACCCTCGGGGCAAAAATTCTGCAAGTATGTCCCCGCTTTCCTTCTTTCCCGGAGATTGCATCAAAGTCGCAGATAGTTTTAATCGTTTTTTCGCACTCGCCTCAGAGAAAGCATCTTCCAGTCAGACATACCAATACACGTTGAAAGAATCAAACTCTGCGTCCGCTTTTCTAGCCAGCATTACAAAACAAGAACTGCGTGATATAATCTTCAGCTTCAAGCGAAATAAACTTCCTGGTATTGACGGCTTGTCAGAAAATTTGCTCCAAAGAAATTTCGAGGCATTGTCTGATGATCTGATTTTCATGCTGAATGGTTTTCTGCGCACTGCATTTTTCTCGGATGACCTTAAAACCGTTTTAGTTAAACTGCTATTTAAAGAGGACAAAAAGACGACATGAAAAACTATCGACCCATCTCGATCTTTCCTATACTTTCTCACATTATCGAGAAATTTTTTTTGAGATCCATGTCATCCTTTGTTGAAAAATTTTCCATTTTGTCAACCCGCCAGTCTGGTTTTGTTCCCGGTCGTGGTACTGTGGCTCTTCTGGAAGAGTTCTCCGATGAACTTTTTTCAGCTTTCGATCAAAATATGTTTAGTGTTGGTTTATTTTTCGACGTTTCTAAAGCTTTTGAAACAGTTAATCACGGTATTTTATTCGAAAAGCTATACGTCATAGATTTCAGAGCTCCATTTTACGATGTGCTCAAGAATTACCTTTCCGGTCGGGATGACAAATGTAAGTAGTCAACTTCCATTGCAGGCCAGGGTTCCACAACGCTCCATATTATCACCTCTTCTGTTCAATTTTTTCGTTATTGACTTATCTCAGGTTATTTCCAAGGTCTAATATTTCAATGCGCCGACGACACTGTTTTGCTTTCCAAGCACTTTTCTTACAACATGGCCATTACTAATCTCCAGAATAATATACAAAAAACAATGACTTGGTTCATTAATAACTGCTTGGAGGTTAACCTGATTAAAACAAAACTCGTTTGCTTCAGATCCTCGTTAAAACTAACGGCTATAGATGCGCCGGTTTTTCTACATGTTCTTGGCTGTTTTCCTTGTCGATGCGTGCCGGTCGCCTATGTGAATTCAGTAAAATACTTCGGAGTCTTCTTCGACAGTTATATGTCTTGGCACAGCCAGCTATCACATGTCTGTGATAAGCTTCGGAACGCGGCCTGGTTGTTTTTTAATATAAAACCTATTGTTCCTTTTCATATAAAAAAAATATTGCGCATGCTCTGCTGTACAGCATTCTCCGATATGGGATTACTGTTCTTGCTTTTTACTCCGCCAGATGGCAAAACAGAGTTGACACTTTATTAAGAAACATACTAAGAAACAGCCTATAACGTTCCCTTTTCTGTGTCTTGATAATATTTTCACAGCCCTTCACAGCTTCCCGACGCCTGCGTAGTTCTATTCATTTTAAGGTGCCGCGCTCCTCAACAAAGTATGGGGAAGCCAGGCGCTGTGTTTACGTTCCCAAATTTTTTAATGACTTGCCAGAGGAAGTGTTTTCCGCAACATCAAAAAGTGCTCAAAATCATGGTTCCCTCATTGTAACACGGTTCCTATATGTCTGAAAAATGTTCATGATCAGTCACGAATTGTGAAACTACTGTTGTCTTAACTTAGGTTCCTTGCAGTTTATTTTCATTACTTGTTCATGTTACTTTTCCTAACCTTTTGCACCTTGGTCACTATTCATTTGTTGTTAGTATTGTGTTGATATTATGTTCATATTTTATGTTTATATTGCACGTCCGTCTGCCGACTTTGCCAGGCCAAGTCCCTAAAGCCACTAGAGGTTTTGACAGGCCCGTTTCATTTCCGTGTACACGTTATGTGCAATAAAAGGTTTATTATTATTATTATTATTATTATTATTATCATTATTATTATTATTATTATTATTATTATTATTATTATTATTATTATTATTATTATTATTATCCTAAAAACTCTTCCTTGCCCATTCAATTCCGTTCGACGTTGTCGACATCGACCTGTACGGACCTATACGAAGTGATATTCGAGGCATGAAGAACTTGTTAAGACGACGGAAAGAGAAGCCTTACGACGGTCGCTGAGAACACGATCTCCGCGGCGCAGAAGAACGGCATGCAGAAAAAATGGGTGATCTCTGCAGCAGAACCTCACGGAAGAGCGGCAGTTTCTGCGCATCGGGTGAGGTAGTCCACGGCGTTGACTATCCAGCGATTCCCCGCAAGTTTCAATGGCAGAGGTCCGTATAGATCGATGTAGACAACGTCGAGCGCAGTAAATGGGTAAGGAAGAGGTTGTACGAGGCCCGCGGAAGGAGACGTTGACCGTTTACGGTGTTGGCAGGTGGCACAGGAGGCGACCTATTTTGCAACGCTCATTCAAAGACCCAGCCAAAAGAAGCGGCTTTAAAGGCGATCGTACGTCTTCTGAAAGCCCAGGTGACCAGCTGTCGGATCATTGTGGAGCGTTTGCAACGGCTGACTGTGCAGATAACGGGGCACAACAGGAACTCAGGAGTGGACGAGAGGGTTGTAATTGTGCCAGAGCAGCATGTTGAAGTTTGAATTTTCGAAGTTGGAGCTTATTCTCAGTTTCTTCATACAGAAACTACCAAAGCAGCACAGTTAATTGAACCTATATTGCAACAGGAAGACGAAGAGGAAGAGGGACTTTAATGGAACAGGAGAGGTCTTCATAGTTGTCGGCCTGGCATGCTGCTCCAGGTGAGGGTGAAAGAAGAGAATATTTGAGAAGAGGATAGTGAAAAAGGAGGAAAAGAGAAAAAGATAGGCTGAATAGATAAATCAAGCACACCCACGCACTCACAAACACACCCACGCATCATTGTAAAAGAATGTCCACCAAACCCGTGTCTCTTCAAACACTGAAATGCTTTTCACCTGCGCACACCCGAATCCGCGCCCCTTCAGGGTCCAAGGAGATGTTCCAGGTGCACGGCACTGTCCTGTCGGAGTCCTAAAGCACTTAAAAGTGCCTTGCGATAGTCGTTGAAGAGTTGGCAGCTGGAGATAAAATGTGAAACATCCTCGGGCTCACCACATATCGAGCACAGAGGGCTACTTGATGCACCAATTTTATGTATATATGATTTAGTGAAGGCAACGCCCAGGTGAATTCCGTGAAGGCAATTTCAATCGTGTCCGTCTATATTGCGTGGCATGCGGAAGTCACATGTTGGGTTGATACGTAGAAGGGGCTATATTGACGCTGCAGATCACACCACAAAGAACGTTGCGTCTTCCGGGACTTTGTAGTTAGAAGCCTCGAGCCATTACTGCGAGAAAATGGTATAGGTAGGAGCAAGGAGGTCCCGCCATGCGCCGACCTCGCGGCACTGTCAGCGTGATCGTTGCCTGCGTGGCCACAGTGAGCGTATAACTACTTCAGCACAACACGGTGGCCAAGCTCACAGGCCTCGGAGTGGAATCTGTTTAAGTCATCGATGATCAGCTCTTGAAGGCTTCCTGATGACCTTATGGTTTGTAATGCAACCCGAGAGTCACTGAAAATAACCCACGCTGTTGGGGGTTGTTGAAGAATGTAAGTGAATGCTGCTAGCAGAGCAGTCAGCTCGGTAGCAGTAGTCGAGGTGCGATGACTGATTAACACCGAAATTGTAGTGCGCGTTGACAGAACCCAGACGCCAATCGCTGGTGAGACGGACATGACAGAGCCATCAGTGTAGTTGGGACAGTGCGCACTGTAACACTCATAAATGTGTTCAAGAGCAAAATATTTAAGTGCAGGACCGGGAGTGTTTGTTTTACTTTTGATTCCAGGAGGCGTTGCCTTGATTTCCCATGCTGTGTGCCTCCAAGGTAGGGAGGAGGCCGTGACAGGGCGCTGATAGTGTGGTGGTAGAAGGTCGGGTACTTCTATGCAGTACACTGCGAGTAGATGGTGAGGAGCACGAGCCATGAACCGCATCTTGTCACGAAGCAACTCCTGGGATAGCAGTACTGATGCAGATAGACGTCTGCTCTCTGCTAGAGTACCCACTGTGAAGGTGTTCTTGGGAAGGCCGAGGCAGATTCTCAAGGCCTTGGCTTGCATAGCTTGAAGGAGTTGGATATTTGTTTGTGAGATACGCTGAAGAGCTGGGAAACTGCAGCGTAGGAGGCATTCACAGAGCGCACCATACAGCAGTAGTAATGAAGGTGTAGTGCAGGCTGTTCTTGTGGTGGAGAAAATACAAAAGATAAAGGCGTAAAAACAGAGCTTGATCTTAAGCTGTTGTACATGTGAGGACCATGAGAGTGACCTGTCAAATGTCCCCCCTAGGAATTTATGGCTTGAGACGTATGGTGTTGGGATACAAGCAACATTCAGCACGTAGCGTGAAAGATCGCGCCTCGAAAATGCAATTTCTGAGCTTTTATCTGGTGACATGACGAGGCCGCGCTTACTTAAAAACGATTCGATGCAGTCTATTGCCCTCTGTAATCGGGCATGCACGTGCGCCTGTTGCGTCCAGAACAGCATATACAGAAGTTATCGGCGTAAAGGGAGATTTCAACTGTAGAAGACTACAATTTTTCCAAGCCAACAAGTGAGATTGAAAAGGGTGGGACTTAAAATCTCCCTGAGGCACTCCGCGAAATATTTCAAGAGCTGTGTCTTCTTCACTTGTTGACATGATAATCGATCTTTCGGGCAGGTAATCACACAGCCAGTTATACATCCGTCCAGCAATGGCAGTTGATTATAAGGTTGAGTTAATTGCTTCATGTGCGCCGTTATCAAAGGCTCCCTTCACGTCAAGAAACACAGCAATGATCATAGACCGATCTGCTTTGCAGCGTTTGACATATTTGGTAAGGGCAACAGGATGGTTCCATCCTGGTCCTTTGTAGGGCCGGCCTTTGCCAATAGGATTCCAAGATTGGGCCAATTACGTGTGCTGCTTGTTAATGCACCCCAATAAAAGGTGCTTCCTTGGATCTGACCAGGTTCAGGGCCCCATACAACCTGTACACAGGGGTAACAGTGCGGTACAGATGAACTTGTTTTCTGTACTCAAAAATACAAATGAAAAATGAAAAATGCAGCAGTAATAAGGACTCAAAAAGCAAAACAAATTGAAAATGGAAGCGGCCGCGGCAGTCGAATTTCAATGGCGATGGAATTCTAGATGCCTGTGTACCATGCGATGTCAGTGCACGTTAAAGAACCCTAGGAGGTCTAAATTACCGAAGCTCTTCACTACGGCGTCCCACATAGCCTGAGTCGCTTTGGGACGTTAAATCTCATAAATCATAAGTATGAAAGAAAAAATCAGTAACAACAGTAACTCACACAAAAAGCTAAGCGTAGTTTTTTTACTTTGACGACAGTTTTAACTAGAAGTACTTATTTTTACATTGAAGCGACACTACATCCTTTGCGCAAAATAGGCTCGGGCGTAGTGTTCGAGACAGCCAGTAGAGATCTATTAAATAGCGCGCGCTAACAGGACGAACACAGGAAACTTGGAGGCAGAGGAAAGAAGCGCAGTAGAGATAAACCAGTAGAGATAAGCCGCGTGAAGAACGAATAAGTGACGTAACAATAAAAATTCCTCGGGACAGAAAGTGCGGAAAACTGGAATGACATCGTAGCAGCCAGAACACAGGATATGGTCCGCAACTGCAACCAAGCGGCAAGGAGACCGGTCAGATAGGTCACAGATGGCGGTTTCAGTGACCTCGACGGATGGTTGGCCGCACGTAATGACAGCGGACGCTGATGAAAGGAAATCCCAACAAACAATGAGTTCATGAACGCAGTAAGACAGCCCAGCGAGTTCGATGTGATGGCGGATTTCGTTTGTAGTGATCTGAGTGGTACACTGTCCAGAAGGATGTATCGGAGCCTCATTAGCAGCACGTAAATGCGGACCGAAGTGGGGAGTACGGACTTTTTTCAAAATTAAACACAGGTCGCATCGCATGACCGAGAGAGCGGCGCAGGTATCAGTTAGTCTTTCCACAGGGTTCCTTCACCTTCTACGAACAACATATGGGATGGGGCCGAAGGAGGACTTGGAGGATGAGGTCGCGGTGCAGTTTTACCTTCTGAAACTACACGTCT